>NC_057805.1:107290763-107590763 GCF_018294505.1 Triticum aestivum | reverse complement strand
TTAGTTTTCGGCTTTCTCTACTAAGGTATTTGACCGGACGAACCAGAAATACAATCACAGTAGTTCTCCCTTTACTACCTTAGCCGAACGAGCGGAACGTAAGGTGGTAACCACAGGAGCCGGGCAACCTAACTATAGACCAAAGACATGATTCGGAGCCGATGCATATAGTGCGATATTCGGGACGGCGAAGAGTACCCTATAGGTGTTTGAACTTGAAAACGTGTGGACCCGAATACAACCCCCGGTGTTAAGGCCGGATTAAAGCATGTGTGGCAATCTGAAATAAGGAGGGAATACAGATGACACAATAAATTAGTACCGAACAAAAGTGGTGGTCAACTGTTTCCTTTATATCCTGAGTAATACGTTGAGGCGTGCTATTACAGATAGTGCCATTAATATCAAGGCTATTTTACATGCCAAGAATTTACACAAGGAAAAGTTTTACACAGGGCCTAAAAGCAATGGTTTGAAGATCCCAGTGGTGCCCTGCCACACGTCTGCGTCGTTTCTCCTTGGTGAGAAATCCTTTGATAGGACGGGTAGATGGTCATCTATAAGAGAGGGGAGCCCCTGTACAACCGTAGAGTAAGTAGGTTTTTAATGAACCTGTAGCAAAAGAAGAAAGAAAAAGAACAAGAGAAAAAAAGGTTGAGGTCCGAATACGGTCGAGCTGTATTATGAACCTGATCCGCAGTGTGCCTCCGGCGCTGTCCAAGGTATTTTAAGTGCGTAATTATGCACACACGGTACATATACTGCAACCTTATTGGGCGATCGGCGGAGGCTGATATGCTATTCAAGCTCCGAATCTGCCAAGCTGTCATGCTGTAGTGTAGATCGGACTCGCTTGGCGGTGTCGTGGGTCTTGAGGACCGATGAGCTGTTTGGCTTGATGAGGCCGTTCTGTACCTCGGCTGCTAGGGCCGTGGTGTGCTCCTTAGTACGGAGGGAGCACTCCATATTTCCATTGATTGTGATGACACCGCGCGGTCCGGGCATTTTGAGCTTTAAGTAAGCATAATGTAGGACTGCATTGAAGTGGGCGAAAGCAATTCGTCTGAGTAGTGCGTGATAACCACTGCGAAAAGGGACGATGTCGAAGATCAAATTCTCACTTCGGTAGTTATCTGGAGAGCCGAATACCCCTTCCAGTGTTAAGGAGCCTGTGCAGCGGGCCTCGACGCCCGGTATTACTCCTTTTAAGGTAGTGTTACTAGGCTTGATTCTTGACGGGTCAATACCCATTTTTCGGACTGTGTCTTGGTAAATCAAGTTGAGACTACTGCCGCCGTCCATAAGGACTCTAGTGAGATGGTATCCGTCAATGATGGGATCGAGTACCGGGGCCACCGAACCTCCGTGACGGATACTGGTTGGGTGGCCCCTGCAATCGAAGGTGATTGGACAAGCCGACCATGGGTTGAATTTTGGGACGACCGGCTCGATGGCGTAGACGTCCCTTAGTGCGCACTTGCGCTCCCTTTTGGGGATATGAGTGACATATGTCATGTTCACGGTTTTCACCTCGAGGGGAAACTTCTTCTGTCCCCCTGTGCTCGGAGGGCGGGGCTTGTCATCGTCCTCGCTTTGTGGCCCTTTCCCCTTGTGTTCGGTATTTAATTTATCGGCCCGTTTCAAAACTGTAACATCCCAAAATTCTAAATTTTGGAATGTTATAATAAATAGATAGATTTGATTGTTTGTTTGATTGTTGTGTGATTGATTGACTGAATGTGAGTGAAATTCGAACTTTTTGAAAGTTAAATGAGAGGGAATAAAAGGACTTTCCCAAACTTTCATGTTGCATTTATGATCTTCGTGAATTCAAATTCTTTTCAAATACAAAACCCCAGAGAGAAGATGACATGACTTCTTCCATTTAAATAAATGAAAAGGGATTTGAAAGGATTTGAATTTTATTTGGAAATATTTTCAGTTCAGAAAACTTTAAGCAACTCAATGTCTTTCATGAGAGAAGATAAAATGACTTCTTGAAAACATATGAAATATGAGTTGGAAGTTTAAAAGGATCAAATTTAAAATCCTTTTGAAATTATTTTCAATTTGGAGTTATTTGATTTTTATTCAAATTATTTTTCTCTAAAAATAAAATATATGGAAAATAGGGTAACATGATTCCCTACATCATAAAATTGGAGCTAAATAAATTTGAAAGTATTTTTGTATTTTTAAAATGATTTTTATTGGATTTTAGTAGGGCAGTAGCACTCTTAGAATTATTTGAAATGGTGTGGACTTTATTTAACTCTAGAAAAATGTTCAGCTTGTAGGAAATCTTTTTCTGAAAATTTTGATATATTATATGCCTATAGTATTTTTATTTATTTAAGGTTTTCTTTATTTTCTTTGTGCTATTTAAAAAAAAATCTTTCCCCGCCGCCGACTGGGCCGGCCCAAGGCCTGACCGCAGCCGAGCAGCGCCGCCCCTCTCATTCCCGAGCGGGAGTCCCGCTCGACCACGCCGCTGCGCCGCCATGGGAGGCCGTGCCCGCCCCGGCCTCTTTTGCCCCCTCGCCCACGCCACGGAGCCGCCCCGCCCTCCTTAAATACCGCGCGCCGCCGACCCCTCTCTCTCCTCGCTTCGCGCCGCATCTTGCGCCGCCGCCGCCACGCATCTCGCCGGAGCCGCCTCCACCCCGCTCCGTCCCGTCGCCGTGGACCGCCGCCGACGCCGCTATCCTCGCCGCAACGCACCGCCCCTCCCGGTGTCTCTGCCCGGCGCCGCCGAGCCCCGGAGCCGTCATCCTGTCCGTAGCCGCCGCCGCCGTCTTCCCTCGTCGCCGGACTCCAACCGCTGCCGGCGTCGAACCCGCTGTGAACCGGTAATAAGCCCGCCCGGTTCACCAGTTTTTTTTGGGATTAGGTTTTCGTTTAAAAACCCATTTTTTTATTTGGTTAGTTTAAATTGTGAGCGTTCGCTAGTTTAGGTTCTGGAGCGAACAAATTCATTAGATTAGGTTCTGTAACGAACGTTCGTTGTGTAGTATTTTTCTTTTTATTTTTATTTTTCTACCAGGGACCTAGTTATAGTTGTTTTATTTATAGTTTAGCCCCTGAACTTCAAACCTTCGCTACTTTTCACTCGTTTATCCAAATCCAATGAAACCAACGCCCACTTCTTCGTTATGATCTCCTCTATCCAGTAATCAACCTCAAACATGTTTTTGAAATTTAAAAATTTGAATTAGATCAGATTTGAATTCAAACTTCGTTTGATCGTAACTTGAATTTTATAAGTCCGATTTAGTTGATTCTTTTTGCAAATCGAAGCTCTTGACCTAAAATTTCTGATAAGGCCAAATTCACATAATTTTGGTACTGTTAGAAATTGTTTTATGTTGCAAGAGTTATCTGATTGGTTTTGATGTTTTGTGAATTGTTTACTTCGATCTTTTGAGTGATTGCTTATGTGTGGTTACTATTGCTTGCTTACGATAGATTGACCGGAGTGTGACGAGTAGAACTATCATGAGTTATGAGCGCGAATGATCTTCATCAACATTGCAGGCAAGTTCACACTTTGATCATACTTTTCATCACCCAGTTTTATTGCATTAGATCAATCCTCAAACAACTGCATGATTAGGATCTGATTAATATGTGGGTTTTGGGAAGTAGATGAGGTAGTACCTATTGTCTTGTTTACTATCAAACCCTTGGGAGTTACTTCTACGTTTGCTTATATTGCTATGCTATGCTCGTAGACGTGGATTGGGTTTGAGTGAATTTTCCATGACAGATGTGAGATTGTTAATTAATGGTTCAACTTAAGGTGGCTACTTAAATAAAGAACTGGGTGGATTGAGGCACCTGGAGAACCCAGTGTTGCCTGTATTTTTGGATATCCCGGAGTACCCGTGTGATCATCCTATGGACCGCCACCCAGACTAAAAGGGATCATAAGATTATTCATGCTAGAAACTTCCGTGTGCAGCCACAAGCCATTATGGGCTCTGGCATAGTTGAGTAAGTTGTGTGAGCTCTTGAAGAGGTGGACTAGCAGATGTAGGGGGATTGTAGGTGTAACGGTCTGCCCGGAGTAGAGAGTAAATGCTTCTGAAAGACTGTGTCTCGATCATCCGTTTCTCAAACACCAAGTAGTGCGAGAAATCCAACGGAGGAGATCGAGTCTTGTGGGGAAAAGTGCACAAACCTCTGCAGAGTGTACAAACTAATCATGATTAGCCGTGTCCCCAGTTATGGACATCTTGAGTATCTAGTTCTTGGATTATCATGTGAATCTCATCATCATGTTACTTAATTTAATTTGATTGGGTTAATCACGTTCTTAATTGGGATTGAGTTGGAGGTACCTTCTCAATGTTTAACAACCACTATGATAGTTAAATAAAATCTATTTCTTTGCTGTAGGGAAAAATTGGCTTTTCGCAAAAACATTATAACCATAGAGCTTTTTCCACCAGCCATATTTGCATGTAGTGATAGCCTTTGTTCATCATTTCTCTATGGTGTGAATTTGCCAGTACATTCAATGTAGTGGCCCTTTGTGGCTACAACGTCTCATGTTGCAGGATTCTTACGACGAGTAAGTGATACGTTAGGGTTACGATTTCTACACTCAACTTTGCCGTTGGTGTTGATGGGAATCCACAACCTTGTTACTTCCGCTATTTGGATTGAGGTAATAGTATTTACGTTACTTTATACATGTGATTTACCTCTGTTATAAATCCTTGAGTACTGTGTGTGTCAGCATACCGATCCAGGGATGACACTTAAGCACAGAGACTTGACCGTCTGAGGTCGGGTCGCTACAAGCTGGTATCAGAGCACATGTTGACTGTAGGACGTGACCCTAGAAACTGGCAAGCCCATAGGAAAGATTTTTTCTCTAAAACTTTCTTTTCAAAAAGATCTTTTACCTCTCTTTTCTTCTAAGCTTATTCAAATATTCCCTTTAGTGTGACCATATCCCTTTCCCCTTTTGACCACTCGAAGATTCGACTGATGAGACCACTCCAAGAAGTACAAGATATCGGACAACTAAGATCACTTCGGAATGAAGAGGATTTTACCGTGTATTATAATAATGGAAACTACAAATGTTGAAGACTCTGAAGACTAGGAGAATTGGAGACTCTGAAGAATTCCCAGATTTTTATGACCTAGGAAGGCTACCCTTATGGAACTTGGCAGACTATGGAAGATGTCAATACCCGAGATCAAGTTGTATCGAAGAAAGACCTGAGCATGGAGAGTTAAAAACTCAAAGTTCTGTCAAGGAAAACCCTAAGGCAGGAGATATCAACTATGGAGAGATAGCTCATGGAAATGACAAGAGCAGAAACATGGCTATCCATGATGTTATCGCCCGCTTATGCTATTGTCACCGTGCTGAGTTAAGCATGCATATGCATGGAAGGATTGGATGGTAGAAGGCTGATGGAGCACCTACCAGCAAGACGAAGTTTTAACCTTAGCTGGTGTATCACCGGGATCTGGAGCATTACATCAGGAAGTTTAAAGATGAACCTTCAGGAAGCAGTATTCGACAAGTAAGCATTTCGTGAAGGACTCATGACCCAGAAGCTGAAAGTAGCCATGATGGAGGAGCAAAACCTCGAGACATCAAAGATTCGTGATGAACTGAAGGACAGTAGGATCATGGTCCATGTCGAGGTTGATGAATCCCAGAAGTTTGGAATGCAACTCCAGAATATTCAAGGATGTCACAAGAGACTTTGAGTCAACATAGATGATCTGGCAAAAGAACTTAAGAAGGACAAGCATGATTGGAAGAAGCCATTGGAGGCATGAACAAGACTTGAAGAGTTTGATGATGTTGAAGATTTATTGACCTTTAGAAGACCAAACCCCTGTTATACCTATGTTAGATGCGACGTTTGTGAGCTGTCATTTGTTTGTTGTTTTTCCGACAGCCACAATAAAAACCTGTCTCTTCAAAACTATTGTTTGCATTGTGTGTATCCCTCTCTACCTCTCTTATCTCACCCCAAACCCATGGACCCAATAGAGGATGAATGGAGATGAGATTGTATTTTCTAGACCAATGAGTCAATTGGAGACGGACCGATGGATTCAGAACATGGAGGATCACATGGAGAATAACCCTATAGCCGGAAAGGATATGACCCAGCATGCTCTTGAGTGCTTTGAAAGAGGTGCCACTACCTGGTAGAGGATGTACCAAACCATCAATGGATGGCAAGGAGTAACCACTTGGAAGGGTTTTAAGTGGACTTTGTTAAAGTCTTGGCTTGTGTCCCGGAAATTGAGGCCTTATGGAAAGGATATGAAGAAACCTTGTGCATACAAGCTTTGTGGAGAAATAGGACACAACCATAAAGAAAACAAGGACGAATACCCTCATAATCGGAGGATTACCAAAGGAGTTAGCCGAGGATCTCAGGGAACTTCGGTTGGAGATTGTTCCCAAAGGTTTTGTTGCAGCAAGGGAAGTTCAGTCTACATTGTTGGGAAAGATCCGTGAAGCTCAGAAGGATGACAAAGAGATTGCTGAGGTAAAAGAGAGGATGAGCAAAGGAAAGGCCAAAGGTTTTCGTAAGGATGAGCACGACACCTTATGGTTCGAGGACCGTGTATATGTGCCCAATAATGCAAAGATCAGGAAGTTAATACTTCAGGAGGCTCATGACTCACCATACTCGATTCGCCCTGGAAACACCAAGATGTATTTGGATTTGAAGGAGCGTTTCTGGTGGACTGGTATGAAGAAGGATATTGCGGAGTATGTAGTCGTAGGTGATGTATGCCAGAGAGTAAAGGCAGAGCATCAGAAGCCAGCAGGATTACTACAGCCTATGCCGATACCCGAATGGAAGTGGGATAAGCTTGGCATGGATTTCATTACCGGATTTCCCAGAACCCGATCGGGATATGATTCTATCTGGGTAGTAGTTGATTCGCTTGACCAAAGTGGCTCACTTTATCCCAGTGAAAACCACCTATACAAGTGCGAAGTTGGCCAAGATATATTTGACCAGGATCGTATGTCTGCATGGAGTTCCGAGGACCATCGTATCAGATAGAGGAACACAGTTTACCTCAAAGTTTTGGAATCAGCTGCACCAGACTTTGGGTACTAGGCTAGAGTTCAGTACAGCCTTTCATCCGCAGACAGATGGATAGACCGAGAGAGTCAATCAGATTCTGGAGGACATGTTGAGAGCGTGTGCGCTAGATTATGGATCTAGTAGGGATGATAATCTACCTTACGCGGAGTTCTCATACAACAACAGTTACCAAGCCAGTTTGAAGATGGCCCCTTTTGAAGCTTTGTATGGGAGAAGGAGCCAGACACCGTTGATGTGGGATGAAGTTGGAGACCGTCAGTTGTTTGGACCAAATGTGATCAAGGAGTCAGAAGAGAATGTTAAGTTGATTCGAGATAGACTGAAGGTAGCTCAGTTCAGGCAGAAGAGTTATGCAGACTCAAAAATGCAAGGAGGTAGTCTATGAAATTGGAGACAGAGCATGTCTTCGTGTGTCCCCTCTGCGAGGAATTAAATGATTTGGAGTTAAGGGAAAGTTAGCCCCGAGATTTGTAGGACCATACCGAGTTTTGGAGCGTATGGGAGAAGTGGCCAACAAGTTGGAGTCACCCGAAGGGCTGTTAGGAGTTCATGATATGTTTCATGTTTCCCAGTTGAAGAAGTGCCATGCAGAGATGGCCAATATTCCCCTGTAAGGATGCTTGACCCTGGAAAGGATAATGATGTTCCACGAAGTGGAGTATGGACTTCATAAGTATAAGTTTTTTTTATCTCGGTATGTGGGATATCCCCCGAGGATGAAGAGATTAATTACTATTGGATATAAAGGAGGTATGATGTTGGAAATATGGATCAATGGAAATTCCATAATGAGTCTGAGTAATCATGTCCTAGTTTGGTGCTAATAGAAGGAAGGAAGACAGTACAATTGGATGGATTTAAGAATACTAGGAAGTTGGATGTTGGATTAAGGATCAGTTTCCCCGATGATGAGTTCAAGGTTTACCAGTGATGAGATGAGCCATAACCCACAGGCCCCAGGACCTGCCAAGAAGCAAGCACATTCTTGCTGAAGGAAAAACCCTGGAAGAAGTTACGATTTTATCAACAGACGATTTTATAGGAGTAACGCAAAACCTGAGAGTTGTGAAGAAATGATAGATGTTTGTGTGGCTTGCAAAATCAATGGATTTTTCTGAACTTGGTTCGTCGACAAGAGAAATTCTGCAATGCTTGTGAGGATGACCGAGTGTTAGAATGCGAGATTCACTAAACCGTATACAAGGTAATGATTTGGGTGCGGGATGGATTGATCACCATACCGACTTACTCTTATTATTCGCCTTGCTATGTGGGATGGTAAATCTGAGTGACTTACCTATAGTAGAGAGACGACGATCAAAACCCTGTTTAAACCTTAGAATGGTATAAGTATTTTTCCCTTGTACAAGGCAGTTTTTGCCAACCGTAGGTTATACGGTGAGGATCAACCCAGACCCATTTCCTGCAGGAGAAAGCATAAATTGTTGACCCCCATGAGATATCGATAGTAGCTTAGAATTGGCACCAGACCCGTCAGCTATGAAGACCCAGTCTTGGAATAACCTTACCAAGATGAAAGGACAGAACAATTGAGGAAAAGGTTATGCCGCTACCCAAAGAGCCAGAGAAGGAATTTTCTTGAAAATTTGAGAAGACCGGCCCCGTCAAGAATAAGGATGGAGTATATGAGTACTGATGGGACCATAACAATGTTTCTAAGGGTGGTAGCACCCCCGACCCCCTGGGATGATCGATGGATTTTGAGAAGAACCCAAACCTAACCTATTTCTTGCTAGCCTCTCCCAATCTCGAGGACGAGATTCCTTTTAAGGGTGGTAGGTTTGTAACATCCCAAAATTCTAAATTTTGGAATGTTATAATAAATAGATAGATTTGATTGTTTGTTTGATTGTTGTGTGATTGATTGACTGAATGTGAGTGAAATTCGAACTTTTTGAAAGTTAAATGAGAGGGAATAAAAGGACTTTCCCAAACATTCATTTTGCATTTATGATCTTCGTGAATTCAAATTCTTTTCAAATACAAAACCCTAGAGAGAAGATGACATGACTTCTTCCATTTAAATAAATGAAAAGGGATTTCAAACGATTTGAATTTTATTTGGAAATATTTTCAATTCAGAAAACTTTAAGCAACTCAATGATTTTCATGAGAGAAGATAAAATGACTTCTTCAAAACATATGAAATATGAGTTGGAAGTTTAAAAGGATCAAATTTAAAATCCTTTTGAAATTATTTTCAATTTGGAGTTATTTGATTTTTATTCAAATTATTTTTCTCCAAAAATAAAATATATGGAAAATAGGGTAACATTATTCCCTACATCAGAAAATTGGAGATAAATAAATTTGAAATTTTGTATTTTTAAAATGATTTTTATTGGATTTTAGTAGGGCAGTAGCACTCTTAGAATTATTTGAAATGGTGTGGACTTTATTTGACTCTAGAAAAATGTTCAGCTTGTAGGAAATCTTTTTCTGGAAATTTTGAAATATTATATGCCTATAGTATTTTTATTTATTTAAGGTTTTCTTTATTTTCTTTGCGCTATTTTAAAAAAATCTTTCCCCGCCGCCGACTGGGCCGGCCCAAGGCCCGACCGCAGCCGAGCAGCGCCGCCCTCTCCTTCCCGAGCGGGAGTCCCGCTCGACCATGCCGCTGCGCCGCCATGGGAGGCCGTGCCCGCCCCGGCCTCTTTTGCCCCCTCGCCCACGCCACGGAGCCGCCCCGCCCTCCTTAAATACCGCGCGCCGCCGACCCCTCTCTCTCCTCGCTTCGCGCCGCATCTTGCGCCGCCACCGCCACGCATCTCGCCGGAGCCGCCTCCACCCCGCTCCGTCCCATCGCCGTGGACCGCTGCCGACGCCGCCATCCTCCTCGCCGCAACGCACCGCCCCTCCCGGTGTCTCTGCCCGGCGCCGCCGAGCCCCGGAGCCGTCATCCTGTCCGTAGCCGCCGCCGCCGCCGTCTTCCCTTGTCGCCGGACTCCAACCGCTGCCGGCGTCGAACCCGCTGTGAACCGGTAATAAGCCCGCCCGGTTCACCAGTTTTTTTTGGGATTAGGTTTTCGTTTAAAAACCCATTTTTTTATTTGGTTAGTTTAAATAGTGAGCGTTCGCTAGTTTAGGTTCTGGAGCGAACGAATTCATTAGATTAGGTTCTGTAACGAACGTTCGTTGTGTAGTATTTTTCTTTTTATTTTTATTTTTCTGCCAGGGACCTAGTTATAGTTGTTTTATTTACAGTTTAGCCCCTGAACTTCAAACCTTCGCTACTTTTCACTCGTTTATCCAAATCCAATGAAACCAACGCCCACTTCTTCGTTATGATCTGCTCTATCCAGTAATCCAACTCAAACATGTTTTTGAAATTTAAAAATTTGAATTAGATCAGATTTGAATTCAAACTTCGTTTGATCATAACTTGAGTTTTATAACTCCGATTTAGTTGATTCTTTTTGCAAATCGAAGCTCTTGACCTAAATTTTCTGATAAGGCCAAATTCACATAATTTTGGTACTGTTAGAAATTGTTTTATGTTGCAAGAGTTATCTGATTGGTTTTGATGTTTTCTAAATTGTTTTCTTCGATCTTTTGAGTGATTGCTTATGTGTGGTTACTATTGCTTGCTTACGATAGATTGACCGGAGTTTGACGAGTAGAACTATCAAGAGTTATGAGTGTGAATGATCTTCATCAACATTGCAGGCAAGTTCACACTTTGATCATACTTTTCATCACCCAGTTTTATTGCATTAGATCAATCCTCAAACAACTGCATGATTAGGATCTGATTAATATGTGGGTTTTGGGAAGTAGATGAGGTAGTACTTATTGTCCTGTTTACTATCAAACCCTTGGGAGTTACTTCTACGTTTGCTTATATTGCTATGCTATGCTCGTAGACGTGGATTGGGTTTGAGTGAATTTTCCATGAAAGATGTGAGATTGTTAATTAATGGTTCAACTTAAGGTGGCTACTTAAATAAACAACTGGGTGGATTGAGGCACCTGGAGAACCCAGTGTTGCCTGTATTTTTGGATATCCCGGAGTACCCGTGTGATCATCCTATGGACCGCCACCCAGACTAAAAGGGATCATAAGATTATTCATGCTAGAAACTTCCGTGTGCAGCCACAAGCCATTATGGGCTCTGGCATAGTTGAGTAAGTTGTGTGAGCTCTTGAAGAGGTGGACTAGCAGATGTAGGGGGATTGTAGGTGTAACGGTCTGCCCAGAGTAGAGAGTAAATGCTTCTGAAAGACTGTGTCTCGATCATCCGTTTCTCAAACACCAAGTAGTGCGAGAAATCCAACGGAGGAGATCGAGTCTTGTGGGGAAAAGTGCACAAACCTCTGCAGAGTGTACAAACTAATCATGATTAGCCGTGTCCCCGGTTATGGAGATCTTGAGTATCTAGCTCTTGGATTATCATGTGAATCTCATCATCATGTTACTTAATTTAATTTGATTGGGTTAATCACGTTCTTAATTGGGATTGAGTTGGAGGTACCTTCTCAATGTTTAACAACCACCATGATAGTTAAATAAAATCTATTTCTTTGCTGTAGGGAAAAATTGGCTTTTCGCAAAAACATTATAACCATAGAGCTTTTTCCACCAGCCATATATGCATGTAGTGATAGCCTTTGTTCATCATTTCTCTATGGTGTGAATTTGCCAGTACATTCAATGTACTGACCCTTTGTGGCTGCAACGTCTCATGTTGCAAGAGTCTTACGACGAGTAAGTGATACGTTAGGGTTACGATTTCTACACTCAACTTTGCCGTTGGTGTTGATGGGAATCCACAACCTTGTTACTTCCGCTATTTGGATTAAGGTAATAGTATTTACGTTACTTTATACATGTGATTTACCTCTGTTATAAATCCTCGAGTACTATGTGTGTCAGCATACCAATCCAGGGATGTCACTTAAGCACAGAGACTTGACCGTCTGAGGTTGGGTCGCTATGAAAACCCAGTAGTTTCTGTTGGTGTGGTTAGTAGGCTTGTCAGGGTTGCCATGGATTTGACAAGGCCTATCCAATATTTTATCCAAGTTGGACACGCCGTCCCTATTTCCTTTGAACGGCTTCTTCCGCTGACCGGTTTTGGAGCCGCTGAATCCGGCGTTGACCGCCGTATCCTCGGTTTCTTCATTGTTGTTCCGACGCTTATTTTTTCTGCGTCGAGGCCTTCCATTGCCATCCCTGGCTTCAGAGGTGCCAGGGTTGCTAGTACTGTTGCTTCTAGGAGCCAAGCAGCTATCTTCGCCCGCACGGAAGCGGGTCATGAGTGCAGTCAAAGGTGCCATTGTCTTTGGCTTTTCCTGACCGAGGTGTCGGGCAAGCCATTCATCGTGGATGCTGTTTTTAAATGACGCTAAGGCTTCGACTTCCGGACAGTCAAGAATTTGGTTCTTTTTTATTAAGAACCGAGTCTAGAGTTTGCGGGTTGACTCTCCGGGTTGCTGGACTATGTGACTTAGGTCATTAGCGTCCGGTGGCCGGACATAAGTGCCCTGAAAGTTTTCCCGGAAAGCATCCTCTAAATCCTTCCAACTGCCAATGGAGTTCTCTGGGAGGCTATTCAACCAGTGCCATGCTGGCCCTTTTAGCTTTAGAGGGAGGTATTTGATGGAATGGAGATCGTAACCGCGAGCCATGTGAATGTGGAGAAGAAAATCTTCAATCCAAACTGCGGGATCCGTCGTTCCATCGTATGCCTCGATGTTTATGGGTTTAAACCCTTCCGGAAACTGGTGCTGCATTACCTCATCGGTAAAGCACCTGGGGTGCGCAGCGCCTCTATATCAAGTAACATCACGACGTAGTTCGGATGACATCCGTGTCCAGTTCTCAGCCCAATTTTGGTTGTGCTTGTCGCGCCAGCCTTGATGGCCGTCGTCTCGTGTGGGAGCACGTCCCCTTGATCCGTAAATTGATCTAGTCTGGCCGGCTCTATTGTCCAGGTCCTGACGCAAGTCATATGTGTAGCCTGGAGCCGCTGTCTCCCTGCCTCTATGGCGAGGGGGCGCGGGCTAGTATTCGGTGTAATTAGCCGCTTTGCCCCTTCCACGCGGTGGTCGGTCCAGTTGATCAACATGATTGTATCTTGATGGTACTGGATTAAGGGCCTCGTCGTCGAATTGTGGTAGTAGCCTGCGCTTTGGATAACTCTTTGTCGGACGCTTGAGGCCGTATTCTTTGGCAGCCAGGACCTTGGTCCATCTGTCATTGAGCATATCATGTTTGGCCTGAAGCTGTTGATGTTTCTTTTTCAGGCTCCTCACAGTGGCGATGAGCTGTCGCTTGAATCATTCTCGTTCGAGGGTTTCTTCTGGCACGATGAAATCTTCGTTACCGAGGCTGACTTCCTCCTCGGAGGTCGTTAGATAGTTATTATCTTCCGAATCCTCATGATCGACAAGTTCGTCGGGGTTGACTTGTCCCTCTTCCCACTCATCCTGCTCTAACACAGGTTCTATGGGGTGTTCGGAGTCTTCGACATTGTCCGGAGTGTCATTATCTCCGGTGCCGGTGTTGCTTTCCTGTTCCCGACGTGATCGTGAGCGGCGCCGCTAACGCCGGCGCTTAGGTGGTGCCTCGACGGGCTTGTCCTCAGTTGGATCTTGAGTGCCATCGTCGTCCTTCTTTTCGGGCGTATCCACCATGTACACATCGTAAGTTGAAGTGGCCGTCTAACGCCCAGTGATGGGCTGGCCCTGGCCTGGTTTGGCTCCGACATCGTTGTCCATACCGTCGATGTCTTCGGAGGCGTAGTCTAGCATGTCGGTTAGGTCCTCGACAGTGGCTATTAAGTGGGTGGTGGGTGGGGAGTAAAATTCCCCGCTCTCAGCCCCCAGTTCAGACTGGGCGTAGTTCGGAAGTAACTCTTCTGTGATGGCGAGAGATCGCATTAGGTCCAGCACCTCATTTAGGAGTGAAAGCTGGAAATGAGACTGAGGATTCGCGGAGCTGGATTTGGTAATAGCCCCTTGACCAAGCTCAGTGGACGCAGACCTCGTGAGTTCGGAGTTGGCATCCGGAGAGGAGTCCGGCTTCCCGATGACGGGGAGAGTTTTGTTTGAATCCGGGCTTGCTGATAGCATGATTAGCTTCGGGTCTCTGACGAGAAGCTCCGCAACGGGAGAGAGTCTGGCGGGGTTTATCCTTCCATCTTCAGATAGAGTGGTCTGCTCTGGATCTAAGGCCAGGGCAGGCCCATGAGTCGATCCTTGAGTGGAATATGATGGTAGATCCATAGAGTTTCCTTCATGTAGACAAGGAGTGGCGGTCAAGGCCGAGAACCTTCGAAGATCAAGTATCCTCGGATATCAGCGATGTAATTCAAACTTCGAAACCCGATCTGGTGGCCAGGGGCGTAGCTGTTGATCTGCTCAAGGTGACCAGTTGAATTGGCACGCGGAGCGAAGCCACCAAACACGAAGAGTTGAATGAGGAGAAAAGTTTTCCCGGAGACAGCATCGTCACCAATGACGGGTGGACCATCGATCCTTCTGTCGAAGACACATCGGAACTCTCAATGAAAGCACCAATGTCGGTGTCAAAACCGGTAGATCTCGGGTAGGGGGTCCCGAACTGTGCATCTGAGGATCAATGGTAACAAGGAACAAAGGGGACACAATGTTTACCCAGGTTCGGGCCCTCTTGAAGGAGGTAAAATCCTACTTCCTGCTTGATTATATGTGACGAGTATAGGGGTTACAAGAGTTGATCTACCTCGAGATCGTAATGGCTAAACCCTAGCTGTCTAGCCTATGAGAATTCTGATGATCTCTACGAACCAACCTCTCCAGTTATATGCACACTTGAGAGGTCTAGGTTTGTACAGAGTTGGTTTGTAAAGGAAGGAAATAACATATCCGGACACCAAGCTTGCCTTCCACGCATATGGGAGTCCTACCCGGACACGGGGGAAAAGTCCTCTGCTTTTTTTCTTCACGACCCATCAGTCCGGCCTATATCCAATAGTCTGGACACCCGAGGACCCCCTAATTCAGGACTCCCATAGCCACCCCTCCACCTCATCGCACCCAAGTCATTTATCAGTGCGGTGTCAAGGAACCAAGCAACCAGGTGGATCCTATCAAGCACATGGCAGCATGATCAAGAATTGATTAGCTTTATTGACACCTGTCCAGGAGAGATGTCACGCTAACAAGGAGAAGCAGATAAGTGGCACGACAGGCTTGCCGGGATTCAACCTCAACGCGATACCTAGCAGTGCATTTAATTCACTTTGTCCTAACTGCCAGAGTTGGGTATGATAGCACTATTAGCTATCTAACAACACTCAAATGACTGTATTGCCACTATGGTTGCCCCTTGATCTATAAAAGGAGGCCCGAGGCAACCTAGCAAAGGGTTCGAACGCTTCGACCCCCTCACTTGTACGCGTGTAGTCACACTCCCTAGGCACCCTTGTCAGGCTAGTGCACTCCGTGCTTTCATCCTCCTCCAGATCAATCCACCATACACTACAGGAATCAGGCACTTTGCCGTCTGCCATGGCAGACGGCAAAGGCCTTTGTCGTCCGTCAACAGACGACAACATGTCCGGCTGAATAGGCTACGACGAAGGGCTCTTTGCCGTCCGCCAGCGGACGACAAAGGACCTGGACGACACATGTGGCATCTTATGGCCGTTAGGGGGTTAATGGTGCGCTTTGCCGTCTTCTAGCAGACGGCAAAGACCATTGCACCTTTGCTGTCCGCCAGTAGTCGACAAAGTAACCAAATAGGCCAGCCCCTAGGTTGCACAGGTAGCTGCCACGTGGCAGCTTTGCCGTCTGCTGGCTGATGGCAAAGACAATTGTCGTCTGCCAGCGGACGGCAAAGAGCCTGTATAGCCCCTGTTTTTTCTATTTTTTTATTTTTCTTAAATTCATTCAATTTCAACACACAAGTTTCAACACACACATTTCACAGCAGACATATGACATATCCAACACACAAGTTTCATCATATATACATACATAACCAACACATAGTTCCATCCATACATATTAAGATAGTTTCACATTGTTCATCCAACACCTATCCATCCATCCATATAACAAATTCCACATTGTTCATCGATACAAAAGAAAAGCAAGCACTCCATCCATGCAAGCTTCCGTGAAGCAAATGAAATCTGCAAAATGGGAAATAAGAAAGTTAGAAGAAGAAGACTAGAAGAAGAAGAAGAAGAAGAAGAAGACTAGAAGAAGAAGTAAGCATACTTAGGTAAAATGGAGCTAACCTAGCTAATTATGCCATTTTTGAGTGAACTAAGCATATTATGCCATTTTTGATATAAAGCAACTAAGTATAGGTCTTTATTGGGCTAACCTAGGTAACTAAGCATATTAGAGCTAACTTAGGTCATTTTGGAGAAGAAGAAGAAGAAGACTAGAAGAAGAAGAAGAAGACTAGAAGAAGAAGAAGACTAGAAGAAGAAGACTAGAAGAAGAAGAAGGTTTTTACCCTTTTCCTTCTCATTCTTCTTCTTTTATTCTTTCTTTTTCTTCTCTTTCTTCTTCTATTCTTTCTTTTTCTCCTCTTCCTTGTTTTTCTTCTTATTATTCCTTATTTGTGTCATTTTAGAGCTTACATAGGTAATTATGCCATTTTTAGCTAACTAAGCTTATTATGTCAATTTGGAGGAAAATAAGGTAAGTATAGGTCATTTTTGTGCTAACATAAGTAATTATGCCATTTTTGAGCTAACGTAGGTAAAATGGATCATTTTGGAGCTAACCTAGCTAAAATGGATCATATTGGAGCTAACCTAGGTAAACTTGGCCATTTTGGAGCCAACCTAGGTAAAATGGACCATATTGGAGCTAACATAGGTAAAATGGGTCATTTTGGAGGTAACTTACTAATTATGCCATTTTTGAGTTAACTAAGCATAATTATGCCATCTTTTACATAAGTAAGCCAAGTGTATGTCATTATTGAGCAAACCTAGGTAACTAAGCATATTAGAGATAACTTACCATATTAGAGCTAACTTAGGTCATTTCGGAGGAAACAAAGCTAAGTATAGATCATTTTGGAGATTTGACATACCTAACATAGTTCACTCCTCCTTCTTCTCCTTCTCCTTCATCATCCTGATGCGCTTAGAGTGGCGAGACAGTGGGATGTAGTCTTCTACCACAATTGGCATGGTCATGTTGCCCGGCTGTGGGATCGCCGACGCCACCACCATCGCGAGGTCATTGTCAGGCACCACCACCATCGCGAGGCCATCTTCAGGCAGCACCATCGCTAGGTCATCCTCAGCCACCACCATCTCTTGCCCATCGTCAGCCACCACCATCGCTTGGCCATCACCAGCCACCACCATCACGAGGTCATCGTCAGACAGAATAGGCTGCACCTCCTCATCCCCACTCTGCTCCTCTTCTTCCCCACTCCATTCCGGATCATCCTCGCTGCTGCTTTCGCTGTAGCCAGACTCGCTGCTGCTTTTGCTGTAGCCAGAGTCACTGCCACTGCTCCGATTGCCTGACCAAATGCAACAAAGTTTTTTTAACAATCAGTGTGAGACAAAGCCAAATGGAGAGGAAGAAGAGGCAAATCGTACTAGCATCGTCGTCGTCCTGGTAGCGCATGCGGCACATAGTCGTGTTGAACACCTTCACGGTGAGCATGGCGTCGCCGTCGTACCTGAAGACAAGGAAGTACCCATGCCTCCGGTCGTAGGCACGGACGAACTGCTCACAGCCATGACACATGTACATGTGGTCGTTCCTGATCACCACCTCCACGTCCCAAAGCCTGCGAAGCCCACTGTCGGCCTGTCGCAGCTTCACATTCTTTGGCCGATGGCCGTCCAGCATCTTCATAAAAGTGTCATGCAACCTCTGCAATGTGGGTCAAGGAGTGATGTAGAAAACAACAGAGTTATGATAAAGAGATGGGTGAAGGGGAGATCTCTCCTTTTATATACCTACCTCTTGGAGGAATTCTCAAGTATGATCGTGAAGAACTCGAAACCTTCCAAGTCGTACTCCGGTGTGGCAGAGCGTAGCCTGCAGTAGCGGCCTCCCCCCATCTCTGATAATCAACAACATCAACGACACTTAATTAATTTCGTAGGTTAGTTGGCAATGGCAATTGGAACCCTTCAAAACTAGGGAATTTTCAGACATAAAAAAAAACTGAAAATGTTGAAAAACAGAGCATAGTAATCTAAAAAACACAACCAAAATTAATTAATTGTTCTGAAATTTTGCACTCATTAGCAACCACTTCAGATAACATGAAGCAACACCATTTGTATTCAATCAAAAAAAGGCCTCAACAATGTTTCCAAATTAGTGGGGTTTTGGACCACTAGAACACAACTTAACATAAAGCAACAACTTATAAGAAATAACCCTACCATCTAAAACCCTAAAAATGATAGGGTCCTAAAAGCACCAAATAATAGTACACTACACTCAGGAGCACAACACTCTTCCTCAGAGATTAGTGTTACCAAACAAATGCAATAACTCCACATCAACTTCTAAAAGAAAATCCAACATCAGCATCACCCCCCAATCTAACGGTAAGAGCATCCGGACAAACCACAAGAGAAGCGCAGCAAGGGGTTTTACCGCAGCCCATAATTGGCCTCCCCCAATATCTCTGTTTATAGCTTTGGCATTTATAAGAGTGCCATTACAAGGCTTCCCGCTCTCTAATGTAGTGTGAGGTTCACATGCTTAGCTTTCCTATATAAATTAGAAAATGCTTCACACAATGCTGAAAACTTTATGCAAAGTGCAAACCACTCGCAACAAAAAGCAATCCCCTGTACTCAGAGTTTTACTGAATCTTGATATGCGGCATTGGTTGTACATGGATGGTTAGGCCAAGGAAACTCTATCTATAGCTAGGTCTAGCAAGTAATGTGCACGATGGTGTGCCTCTGCTAAGTTGTGCATTCAAATCTAGTGAGTTGTACTACCGGAAGTGGTAGATCTGAGCATGACAGAAGGCAAGACCGATGTACCCCTTAGACTGATTTACCACACTCAGGCACACGATCAAAAATAGCCATCTACCTGTCCAACCACAACTCCCAGGAACACACTCCTAGCGAGCAAAGCAACTGCCTTATTACAGCAAGCATACCCGCAACACGAGAGCATCGAAGTGATTTTACAGAAGTCAATACTCAATAAACATGTGTTTATAACACGTTTGAATATGCAAACGACGCATCCATAACTGAAGCATCGGAAGAAAAAAAATCAATGATTTGGTAACGAGCCAGGTAATCAATACCAGTAGATGGGACCTACTTTCTCCCCCAAATCGAGAACGGAAAAACCCATGACCTAACTACGATTAGATTTAACCACGCAACCTTCCTCGATTTCTACGCCTTCCCAAAAACAAAACAAAAATTCCTGTCGATCCGTGACGCACGAGCGAGGAATCAAAACTATAAAGCCAAACTATTATTTGTAGGAAATTACGCGGAACAGCTCACACAATTCGATTTTAGGATTCGAGAAGTAGCATCTATCACCTCACCAAGAAAATAACTGAAGAACCTAAACCTAAACCTAAACAGAGAGAGAGCGAGAGAAGAGGTAGGGAAGAGGGAGGGGTGGCGCACCTCGGTGTTGGGACGACCGGGGTCGGGGGAGGGGCCGGGCCGGGGGGTCAACGGTGACAGCGTCGAGGTCTGTTGCGGCGTCGGAGGGGCCGGAGCTCGGGGCGGCGGCGGTCGACGACGGGACGGCGACAACGCAATGAGGTGGCCGCGTTTGGCGACGGTGTCGGAGAGGCGAGGAAGAGGCCTCGGGAGGCAACACGCGGGGGCGAAGGAGGGGCGAGGAGGCGACGGGCGACGCGAGGAGGAGGCGGTGACGGGGCGGGGCGGAGCTCGGGGCGGCGGGGGCGGGGGGTCAGGGGGGCGGCGGGGGCGGGGGTTGGGGTGGGGGCGGCGGCGCGGGGGCGAAGGAGGGGCGAGGAGGCGACGGGCGAGGCTAGGAGGAGGCGGTAATGGGGCAGGGCGGAGCTTGGGGCGGCGGGGGCTGGTGGTCGGGGCGGGGGCGGGGGGTGGGGGCGGCGACGCGGGTGAGGTGAGGACTAGGAGAGAGAGAGGGGAGAGTGAGGTGAGGTGGGGCGCCGGCACTTAGTGGGGTGGGGCCAGGGGGAAACGGCTGTCAAACGGCCAGTATCTTTGCCATCTGCTGGCTGACGGCAAAGAAGCTTTGCCGTCCGCTAGCAGACGGTAAAGAAACTAGCCGTTAGGTCGTCCTTATAGTCCGCCACCCACCATCTTTGCCGTCTGCTAGCAGACGGCAAAGATTCTATGCTGTCAGCTAGCAGACGGCAAAGAGCAGGCTAACGGAAAACACCTTCTTTGTCGTCCGCTCTTTCTTTGCCGTCAGCTTTATTTAAGCTGATGGCAAAGAACTTCTTTGCCGTCAGCTAGCCAACGGCAAAGAGTTGGCTGACGGCAAAGATCCTGATTCCAGTAGTGATAGCAGGAGTAGGGTTTTATGCTGCAAGGCACCCCTACCCCATAGGTGATCGTGCTTCCACGCTGACATCTTTGGCGCGCCAGGTAGGGGGCGTCGCTTGTGCGAACCTGAAGTAGTATCCAACACGTTGTTTTTTACCATCATCTACTCCTACGATGGCTCCCAAGAGGGAGAGGGGAGAAATGACATCGTTCCCCATTTCGGCGGTCCTTTCATCCATGGCTGTGAGCGCCATGGGCGCCGCGGTCACGGCGGCCAAACCAGGCGGCGCGGCCGCGGCAGACAGTGCAGCATCCACCCTGACCGCGGTCTCCTTCGAGCATAGAACGCGGCGGTCATGGTGTGGAGGCAGATGGTTCGATTGCTGATAGGCCACACCCGATGGTACGTAGGGGTGGGAGTAAAAACCGACCAACCGAATGCCGAACTGGTACCAAAACCGAATAAACCGAATTTTCAGTTTTTTATACTGCCACAATTAAATTCGGTTTTTAGATTCAATAACCGAATTTAAATCGGTCGGTTTGGTATTAAACTAATAACCGAAGAAGAAAACTGAACGAGGCTCCCGCGTATCGCCAAACGCTGCGATGTGACCGTCGACCCCGTGCGCGCGTCCAGCCACGCAACGTACGAGCGGCCAAATATTTTAATTGTTTTGGAGGCACACATCTTGCGCGTCCAGCCACGCAGCTCTGTCCCATGTTTTGGCCTAATGCATGCATGCATGCATGCTAAGCCCGGTAGCTACTAGCTAGAGCTCGGTGTATAGGCCTTGGCCCTCCACTAACTACAAGGCCCACACAACAACTAGTGCGTATGTTGACTGGGTGGAGTGCACAGCGGCCATCGGCATACGAGTTTAGTCCCACATCGCTTGCGAAGCTCAATGTGACAAGACGCTGGGTTATATAACACTGGGGTGTACAGTCCTGACAGTAGAAGCACCAGCTCCTAAGCAGTGTTCGGTATAAACCGAAAACTGAACCGAAATAATCGGTTAACCGAATTTTCGGTTAGCATTTTTTGCTTGCTAATTTTGGTTTTTAATTTTGCTAACCGAATTTCAAAATAAACCGAACGGTGAAAACCAAATTTTCGGTTTCTACCGAATGCCCACCCCTAATGGTACGAATGTTTTCCCTACAGGGATGTACGTTCAGCCAAGTGGTGAGCCATGCCAGATATATCAGATCTCTGCCCCAGCCTGTGGAGTGGCATTGCTGCAGAAAGAAGTCGTGGCAGGGAATATTTCCATCTTATTCCGGCAAGCCTCACCACTCATTGTGGTACATTACAACCACGTAGCCTACGGGTTGAACACAACCTTCCGTGTGTGGGGCTTCTAGAGAAAGGATAGATTTGCACCTCCGCGGCAACATCAGTTACACGATTAAGAAAAGATAAGTTGCGAAACCTTTATTGGTTCCGGGATTCTTTTTGTGTGTCCTTTGCGACTCCTTTGGTTTAGGCCCTAGTTTATGTATGAGATACCCGTAACGTGAAGGGACTCTTCCGTGATCGCTTGCATCCTCGTCTATTTTGAGTCCGCTCAACAGACCAGGCAGCCGCATCGAGAACGTCAAAGAGAAACCTGCCGGAGGCGCCTATGCTTGCAGAATGCTAAGGGCCTGCTCCCCCGCAGCAGCACAACTAGCGTCTACCCCGACAGGCTCCCAACATGCGCAAGATTCACAATCGTACAAGAACGATGGGCAATATAAACTTAAAGGATAACATTGGTGCACGCAACTACTTAAGAGTACTATTTCATCACGGGAACTAGAAAGGCCTAACATAAGGCCGAAATATGTCTTTTTGTTGGCATCATCCTAGCGAATGGAGCAAGAGAAGCTAGTCCCAGCGTCCTCCTTGGACCCGAGGCACACGAAGGACCTTGTCGGCCAAAGGCCCGACAACTTGAGCGGCAGCAAAGGTGTTCGTCCCAGCTGGCAGCCTCTTGAAAGCATCGGAGATGTCGACGTCGGGATGGCGCTACACATAATTCACAAGAAGAGTGAAGATGGTGTCCCGGGCAAATTTCTGAGAGTCACTAGCAAAGCAGGATGATCTGTCGTCTTCGTATGCCTTCAGCCCTTCAATGAGACCCTCGAAGAAATGTGTCAGTTTGACGCTCGGGGTCCTCTTGCTTGTTAACGAAGAAAGTCCAGCTCTTCATGTTCATGTTGGTGATCTGGGTGGAGATACGCTCGGCTATGTTCACGAGGCTTTTCGACCAGAGGTTGTATAGTTCAACTTGCTCCTTGAGTTTGTGCTCTGTGTCCTTGCGAAGAGTTTCGGTAGTATTGACTTCTTCCGCTAAGGCCCTCTCGCGGTCCTTTGCCTGCTCAAGATCCTTCTCAAGGGTGGCAAGCTTGATGTTCAGATCTTCAATGGTGCTGAAAGCGGTCTTCAGATCCTGGTCCTTGGATGTAAGCTGCGATTGCAGCCCCTCCAGCATGGAGGCTGTTTTCCGCGCTTCTTCCTGGAGGTCCTCGATCTCCTTGTTCCCGGCAAGATCTTCCTCCAGTTTCCCCATGCGGCTTTCGAGCTCTGTTTTCGCTTCGGAGGCTGCAGCATGGTTATCAGAAACTTCCTTCAGTTTGGCTACTGCATCATGAGCCTGCGAGTCGATGGCCTTCTTATGGTTGTCCTCCAGATGCTTGGTGCACTGCTGAACAAGGCTTTCCAGGTCATCATCTTTGGCACGGAGGGCATCGGCCAGAGCCTGCTCGTGAGCAGCAAGATCCTTGGCTTGGGCGCCGAGCTGTGTCTCGCGCTCCATTTGCCTGGCATCGTGAGTCCGCGCTCTCTCTACAGCAGCCGCCATTTTCTTCTCCTGGTCCCTGAGTTCGCGTGACTGGGTGTTGTACCAGGAGCGCAGTTCCTCAGCCTTGCCCTTCAGTTGCTGGGTGGCCAAATCATAGGCTTTGTGGTCGTCCTGGATCGCTTTCCGCTTCTGGTCGTACCTCTCCTGTACTTCCTTAAGCCCGGCAGCTACTATTTCCAGAAAGGCCTAATCCTTGGAGCTGTCACCGGGGTCACTCGCTTCCTTGGTCTTCTGGGTCAAGGGAGCCAGTATGTGGCGGATCTCTTCACCAAAATTCACCCTAGCAAAGGGCTGACGAGCTGGGGGCTGTCAGAACTGGATGAGCTACAACCATCGCCAAGCTGCTTGCCAGGAGGGTGGCTCTCAGGTTTGAGTCATCGCTCTGAAGGGGACGCCTTCTCCTCAACTTCCATGGTATAGCAAGTCGTGCTGCCGGGGATTTCCTCTCCTCCCCTTGAGGTTCCCTGGGCATCCTTGGAGGCCTTGGCATGACCTTCTCTAGTGGCAATTGATGTCTACTATGCAACCTTCTCCTTGTAGACGTTGTTGGGCCTCCAAGTGCAGAGGTTTGTAGGACAGTAGCAAATTTCCCCCAAGTGGATGACCTAAGGTTTATCAATCCGTGGGAGGAGTAGGATGAAGATGGTCTCTCTCAAACAACCCTGCAACCAAATAACAAAGAGTCTCTTGTGTCCCCAACACACCCAATACAATGGTAAATTGTATAGGTGCACTAGTTCGGCGAAGAGATGGTGATACAAGTGCAATATGGATGGTAGATATAGGTTTTTGTAATCTGAAAATATAAAAACAGCAAGGTAATTAATGATAAAAGTGAGCACAAACGGTATTGCAATGCTAGGAAACAAGGCCTAGGGTTCATACTTTCACTAGTGCAAGTTCTCTCAACAATAATAACATAATTGGATCATATAACTATCCCTCAACATGCAACAAAGAGTCACTCCAAAGTCACTAATAGCAGAGAACAAACGAAGAGATTATTGTAGGGTACGAAACCACCTCAAAGTTATTCTTTCAGATCGATCTATTCAAGAGTTCGTACTAGAATAACACCTTAAGACACATATCAACCAAAACCCTAATGTCACCTAGATACTCCAATGTCACCTCAAGTATCCGTGGGTATGATTATACGATATGCATCACACAATCTCAGATTCATCTATTCAAACCAACACAAAGTACTTGAAAGAGTGCCCCAAAGTTTCTACCGGAGAGTCAAGACAAAAACATGTGCCAACCCCTATGCATAAGTTCACAATGTTACGAAACCCGCAAGTTGATCACCAAAACATACATCAAGTAGATCACGTGATATCCCATTGTCACCACAGATAAGCACATGCAAGACATACGTCAAGTGTTCTCAAATCCTTAAAGACTCAATCCAATGAGATAACTTCAAAGGGAAAACTCAATCCATTACAAGAGAGTAGAGGGGGAGAAACATCATAAGATCCAACTATAATAGCAAAGCTCGCGATACATCAAGATTGTACCACCTCAAGAACACGAGAGAGAGAGAGATCAAAAACATAGCTACTGGTACATACCCTCAGCCCCGAGGGTGAACTACTCCCTCCTCGTCATGGAGAGCGTCGGGATGATGAAGATGGCCACCGGTGAGGGATCCCCCCTCCAGCAGGGTGCCGGAACGGGTGTCGATTGGTTTTCGGTGGCTACAGAGGCTTGCGGCGGCGGAACTCCCGATCTAGGTTTCTTTCTGGAAGTTTGGGGTTATATAAGAGGTGTTGGAGTCGGGAACAAGTCAGGGGGTCCCCGAGGCGGCCACGAGGCAGGGGGCGCGCCCAGGGGGTATGGCGCGCCCCCCACCCTCATGGTGGCCTCGGGGCTCTTCTGGCCCACTTCCGATACTCCGTGGGCCTCTTCTGGTCCAAAAATGATCTCCGTCAAATTTCAGCTCAATTGGACTCCGTTTGGTTTTCCTTTTGTGTAAAACTCAAAAACAAGGAAAACAGAAACTGGCACTGGGCTCTAGGTTAATAGGTTAGTCCCAAAAATC
Organism: Triticum aestivum; assembly: GCF_018294505.1. Classification (NCBI taxonomy): domain Eukaryota; kingdom Viridiplantae; phylum Streptophyta; class Magnoliopsida; order Poales; family Poaceae; genus Triticum; species Triticum aestivum. Next base: position 107,565,298 of record NC_057805.1, on the reverse strand, counting down.
GTATAAAATAGCATATAAATGCATATAAAACATCCTAGAAGGATAATATAATAGCATGAATACTTGATAAATTATAGATACGTTGGAAACGTATCAGCATCCCCAAGCTTAATTCCTGCTCGTCCTCGAGTAGGTAAATGATAAAAGAAATAATTTATGAAGTGTGAATGCTAGCAGGTGCACAAGTTTGATCAATGATAATTTCAATCACCTTTTCTAGCAGCATTATATGTCATAACAGTAGCTCATAACATAAAGCTTCTCATGATCAAGTGACAAGCTATTCACATGTTAAAGTATAGATCATAAACTTCCTTGAAAACTAACAAACAGTTCTCAGTCATCAAATAACTGCAATTCATCTTATTTTCAGGAAGGGTCTATGTAAGAGCTTTGATTTAGCAAATCCCACATACTCAACTATCATATAGTCTTCCATGATTGCTACCACTCAAAGCATACTTTTAGAACAAATAGCATCCATCGAACACAGAGAAAGATAGGGGCTTAATGTTTCGCCTCCCAACTTATTTATCATATAGATAATTGTCAACAATAATAATTCATGATCAAATATATTTGAATGTCCATATATGCTTAGATCTTTCTCCACCACATGATGCTTGCCAACTAAAAAGTAGGTTGGAATGAGAAGGAATACTACTAACTGAAAGCACAAGTGCTCCCTGGGTGATTTTGGTAATTAATGTCAACATATCTCTTGTTGGACTAATGTTTCTATCTAGTATGTTTCAGATAAGTTCAACAATGGAGTGGCGTGGACAAGAGGATGTGGAACCCCTTCAAAGTGCTAAAGACAAAGGATTGGCTCAAGCTCAAAGCTCAGGACTCTACATTTTCTATTTTAGTGATCCAAGATCACATTGAGTCCATAGGAAAGCCAATACTATTAAGAGGGGATGAGGTGTTGCTTAATGGATTTCTTGCTCAAAGTGCTTAGTGATATGCTCCAAAGCCCTCAACCACTTTCTCACATCCACATATGTCCCAAACCAAAAAGTCCAACTCGGCCCCACCGATTCTTTCTATCCGGAGCCACCGAGTTCAGTTGACATAGCCACTGCCAGAAACCCTAATCAATTCGGTCTCACCGATGGGATCTCAGTCTCACCGAGATGGGCTTGCAAACTCTCTGTTGTGTATTGCAATAATTTCGGTCCCACCGAGATATGCAATCGGCCCCACCGAGTTTGCTTGGCCAACTCCCTGTTTCACCCGTTACCAAAATCGGTCCCACCGAGTTTGAGTAATCGGTCAAAGCGAGTTTTGGATTTACCCTAACCCTAGCACATCGGTCCTACCGAGTTGATCCAGTCGGTCCCACCGAAACACCTAACGGTCACATTATGAACCAAATCGGTCTGACCGAGTTCTCTGAATCGATCCCACCAAGTTTGGTGATTTGTGTGTAATGGTTAGATTTTGTGTGGAGGCTATAAATACCCCTCCACCCACTCTTCATTTGTGGAGAGAGCTATCAGAACATGCCTACACTTCCAACAAATATTATCTGAGAGAGAACCACCTACACTTGTGTTGAGGTCAAGATATTCCATTCCAACCACATAAATCTTGATCTCTAGCCTTCCCCAAGTTGCTTTCCACTCAAATCTTCTTTCTACCAAATCCAATCCTATGAGAGAGAGTTGATTGTTGGGGAGACTATCATTTGAAGCGCAAGAGCAAGGAATTCATCATCAACACACCATTTGTTACCTCTTGGAGAGTGGTGTCTCCTAGATTGGCTAGGTGTCACTTGGGAGCCTCCGACAAGATTGTGGAGTTGAACCAAGGAGTTTGTAAGGGCAAGGAGATCGCCTACTTCGTGAAGATCTACCCGAGTGAGGCAAGTTCTTCGTGGGCGATGACCATGGTGGATAGACAAGGTTGCTTCTTCGTGGACCCTTCGTGGGTGGAGCCCTCCGTGGACTCGCGCAATCGTTAACCTTCGTGGGTTGAAGTCTCCATCAACGTGGATGTACGATAGCACCACCTATCGGAACCACGGATAAAAAATCTCCGTGTCTCCAAATTGCGTTTGCACACTCCAATCCCTTCTCTTTACATTCTTGCAACTTGCATGCTTTACTTTCCGCTGCTCATATACTCTTGGTATGCTTGCATGCTTGCTTGATATGTATTGTGAATGTTTAAACTTGTGCTAAAACTCCACATCAACCTAAGGAATTAAAAACTGTAACTTTTCTTAATTAGAGTCTATTCACCCCCCTCTAGACACCTCTTCTCGATCCTTTCAATTGGTATCAGAGCTTTGGTTTCCATTGTGATAACCCACAAGTATAGGGGATCGCAATAGTTTTCGAGGGTAGAGTATTCAACCCAAATTTATTGATTCGACACGAGGGGAGCCAAAGAATATTCTCAAGTATTAGCAGTTGAGTTTACAATTCAACCACACCTGGATAACTTAGTATCTGCAGCAAAGTATTTAGTAGCAAAGTAGTATGGAAGTAACGGTAAAGGTAGCAAAAGTAATATTTTTGGGTTTTGTAGTGATTGTAACAATAGCAACGGAAAAGTAAATAAGTGGAGAACAATATGTGAAAAGCTCGTAGGCATTGGATCGATGATGGAGAATTATGCCGGATGCGGTTCATCATGTAACAGTCATAACATAGGTTGACACAGAACTAGCTCCAATTCATCAATATAATGTAAGCATGTATTCCGAATATAGTCATACGTGCTTATGGAAAAGAACTTGCATGACATCTTTTGTCCTACCCTCCTGTAGCAGCGGGGTCCTAATGGAAACTAAGGGATATTAAGGCCTCCTTTTAATAGAGTACCGGACCAAAGCATTAACACATAGTGAATACATGAACTCCTCAAACTATGGTCATCATCGGGAGTGGTCCCGATTATTTTCCCTTCGGGGTTGCCGGATCATAACACATAGTAGGTGACTATAGACTTGCAAGATAGCATCAAGAACTCACATATATTCATGAAAACATAATAGGTTCAGATCTGAAATCATGGCACTCGGGCCCTAGTGACAAGCATTAAGCATAGCAAAGTCATAGCAACATCAATCTCAGAACATAGTGGACACTAGGGATCAAACCCTAACAAAACTAACTCGATTACATGATAAATCTCATCCAACCCATCACCGTCCAGCAAGCCTATGATGGAATTACTCACGCACAGCGGTGAGCATCATGAAATTGGTGATGGAGGATGGTTGATGATGACGACGGCGACGGATTCCCCTCTCCGGAGCCCCGAACGGACTCCAGATCAGCCCTCCCGAGAGGTTTTAGGGCTTGGCGGCGGCTCCGTATCGTAAAACGCGATGAATCCTTCTCTCTGATTTTTTTCTCCCCGAACACGAATATATGGAGTTGGAGTTGAGGTCGGTGGAGCAACAGGGGGCCCACGAGGCAGGGGGCGCGCCCAGGGGGGCAGGCGCGCCCCCCACCCTCATGGACAGGTGGTGGGCCCCCTGGCCTTGATTCTTTCGCCAATATTTTTAATATTTTCCAAAAATAAGTTCTGTGGAGTTTCAGGTCATTCTGAGAACTTTTGTTTCTGCACATAAATAACACCATGGCACTTCTGCTGAAAATAGCGTCAGTCTGGGTTAGTACCATTCAAATCATGCAAGTTGGAGTCCAAAACAAGGGCAAAAGTGTTTGGAAGAGTAGATACGATGGAGACGTATCAACTCCCCCAAGCTTAATCCTTTGCTTGTCCTCAAGCAATTCAGTTGATAAACTGAAAGTGATAAAGAAGAACTTTTACAAACTCTGTTTGCTCTTGTTTTTGTAAATATGTAATGCCAGCATTCAAGTTTTCAGCAAAGATTATAACTAACCATATTCACAATAACACTTAGGTCTCATGTTTACTCATATCAATGGCATAATCAACTAGCGAGCAATAATAATAAATCTCAGATGACAACACTTTCTCAAAACAATCATGATATAATATAACAAGATGGTATCTTGGTAGCCCTTTCTGAGACCGCAAAACATAAATGCAGAGCACCTTTAAAGATCAAGGACTGACTAAACATTGTAATTCATGGTAAAAGAGATCCAGTCATACCCAATATAAATTAATAGTAATGGATGCAAATGACAGCAATGCTCTCCAGCTGGTGCTTATGATAAGAGGGTGATGACTCAACATAAAAGTAAATAGATAGGCCCTTCGCAGAGGGAAGCAGGGATTTGTAGAGGTGCCAGAGCTCGATTTTGAAATAGAGATAAATAATATTTTGAGCGGCATACTTTCATTTTCAACATAACAACCAAGAGATGGCGATATCTTCCATGCTACACACATTATAGGCGGTTCCCAAACAGAATGGTAAAGTTTATACTCCCCCTCCACCAACAAGCATCAATCCATGGCTTGCTCGAAACAACGAGCGCCTCCAACTAACAACAGTCCCAGGGGGAGTTTCGTTTGCAATTATTTTGATTTGGTTTGCATAAAGCATGGGACTGGGCATCCCGTTGACCAGCCATTTTCTCGTAAGTGAGGAGCGGAGTCCAGTCCTCTTGAGAATAACCCGCCTAACATGGAAGATAAGGATAGCCCCAGTTGATACATGAGCTATTCGAGCATACAAAACAGAATTTCATTTGAAGGTTTAGAGTTTGGCACATAAATATTTACTTGGAACGGCAGGTAGATACCGCATATAGGAAGGTATAGTGGACTCATATGGCTTAACTTTGGGGTTTAAGGAATTGGATGCACAAGCAGTATTCCCGCTTAGTACAAGTGAAGGCTAGCAAAAGACTGGGAAGCGGCCAACTAGAGAGCGACAACAGTCATGAACATGCATTAAAATTAATAAACATTGAGTACAAGCATGAGTAGGAAATAATCCACCATGAACATAAATATCGTGAATGCTATGTTGATTTGTTTCAACTACATGTGTGAACATGTGCCAAGTCGAGTCACTTAAATCATTCAAAGGAGGATACCACCCTATCATACCACATCACAACCATTTTAATAGCATGTTGGCACGCAAGGTAAACCATTATAAACTCCTAGCTAATTAAGCATGGCATAAGTAACTATAATCTCTAATTGTCATTGCAAACATGTTTATTCATAATAGGCTGAATCAGGAACGCTGAACTAATCATATTTACAAAAACAAGAGAGGTCGAGTTCATACCAGCTTTTCTCATCTCAATCAATTCATCATATATCGTTATAATTGCCTTTTACTTGCACGACCGAACGATGTGAATAATAATAATAGTGCACTTGCATTGGACTAAGCTGGAATCTACGAGCATTCAATAAACAGGAGAAGACAAGGCAATATGGGCTCCGGGTTAAATCAAAAATAATGCATATAAGAGCCACTTCAACAATTTTATAATTATGGTCTTCTCCTATCGACCCCAAAGAAAAGAAAAGAAATAAAACTATTTACACGGGAAAGCTCCCAACAAGCAAAAGAAGAACGGGAAATCTTTTTGGGTTTTCTTTTTAATTATTAATACTACAGCAAGAAAGTAAACTAGCTAAAAGCTATTACTATTTTTTTGTTTTTTTCTTAAGGTTTATCAAACACACAAGAAGAAAGCAAGAAAAAGGAAAATAAACTAGTATGGATATTACAGTGAAAGAGTATGAGCACCGACATCTAGCAATGAGTGTGTGAACATAAATGTAATGTCAGTGGGAAATACGTACTCCCCCAAGCTTAGGCTTTTGGCCTAAGTTGGTTTATTGCCACGGATGGGCTGGCGGATATCCATAGTTGTAGCTAGGGTCGTACTGAGATGCAGCGGCTATTGCATCGTGGGCTGCAGCTTGGAGGCGAGCTGCCCTCGTCCTCCTTTCGTACTCATTTACCGCCTCCCTGGTTATAAAATGTCTCCCCTTTGCCTGAAAGTCAAAGAGAGTAGGGGCAGGGAGAACAATATTGATGGCGTGACGCCTGTCAAAGATTAGTCGGTACTGGAGAGGTGGTTCATTCCTCTCGACAACCTGATGGTGAACCATAGCATTAAAGTCTAGATAAGTAAGAGGCAATTCAATATCATCATCGCGTATGGTTACACCAAGAAAATCAGCTAAGCGGGTTGCATAAATTCCACCAAAGAAATCTCCATTGAATCTATTATGATGCAACCTACATGCAACAATGGCTCCCAAATTATAAGATATATCTCCTAACACAACACTCCTAAGAATACTGAGGTCAGGGACACACATATGACATGCTTCATCCTTACCATTTATGCACCTACCTATAAAGAGAGCAAAATAATGTATAGCAGGAAAATGAATGCTCCCTATGGTAGCTTGTGCTATATCTCTAGATTCCCCCACAGTTATACTAGCAAGAAATTCTCTAAATTCAGATTTGCGAGGTTCCTTAGGACTACCCCATTGTGGAAGTTTGCAAGCAATGGTAAAATCCTCTAAGTCCATAGTGTAAGATTTTTCATAGAGATCAAATAGGACAGTTTGAGAACTGCGTGAAGATGAAAATTCAAACCACCTCACAAAGGAACTAGTGAGATAGTGGTACTGACGGCACTTTTCTGCCTCGAAGCTCACAAGATCAGCGTTACGCAAATATGCGTTAAATTCTTCCTTGATTCCCGCTCGATCCATAAAGTCTTCTGAAGGCCATTCACAAGGCCGCACTGGAGCGTTCCTTGGTGGCTCATCATCGGCATCGCGCATTGCGAGCCTGGCTCCTTGCTTCCTTGAAGGGCCATCTTGGTACATTTTCCTAAACATATTTCTTCCTCTGAAAAATTTCTGAAATTTTTAGTAACTTCAAATAGAAGTGAACCAAGCTCAACAAAATTGATAGCAACTACTCCTACAAGTTCCTAGAGACTATATCATGCATTAGAACTACTTGGAACCATATAAATTTGACATGCAAGCTCAAGAACATGGTCACCTAGGCAGCACAAATTTGCAATGAATAAAGCACTAGAACAAAAACTAATTGGACCAATGGAGGAGTCACATACCAAGGAGCAATCCCCTAAAGCAGTTTTATGAGAGGTGCTTTGAGCAAGGAGATCGAAAATCGCAGCAAAATGAGCTAGAACTCGTGCTTGAGCTGGTTGGTGATTTTTTTGGGAGGAAGAAGAAGTGTGTGGGTGCAGGAATAAGTGGAGGGGAGCCACCATGGGCCCACAAGGCAGGGGGCGCGCCCTGTAGGGGTGGGCGCGCCCGGGACCCTCGTGGCCAGGTGCTTGCTCCCCTGCTGTGTTCTCAGTGCCAGATATTCTCAAATATTCCAGAAAAAATCATATTTCAATTTCGGGGCATTTGGAGAACTTTTATTTTTGGGGTATTTTTATATTGCACGGATAATTCAGAAAATAGACAGTACTATTTTTACTTTATTTCAACTAAATAACAGAAAGTAAAAGAAGGGTATAGAAGGTTGTGCTTTCTAACTTCATCCATCTCATACTCATCAAAAGGAATCCACTAACAAGGTTGATCAGGTCTTGTTAACAAACTCATTCCGATTTGCATGAAACCGGAGAATTTTCGAATAGCACTAAGTTACCTCAACGGGGATATGCACGTCCCCAATAATAAGAATATCATATGTCATTTTAACAGTAGGAAGAGGAAATTCAAAGTCTCCAAAAATAATCGATGGAATTTTTCCAATAGAGTTGATACTATGGACTTGAGGTGGTTTCCTCGGAAAGTGTACCGTATGCTCATTGCCATTAACATGAAAAGTGACATTGCCTTTGTTGCAATCAATAACAGCCCCTGCAGTATACAAAAAGGGTCTTCCAAGAATAATAGACATACTATCGTCCTCGGGAATATCAAGAATAATAAAGTCCGTTAAAATAGTAACGTTTGCAACTACAACAGGCACATCCTCACAGATACCGACAGGTATAGCAGTTGATTTATCAGCCATTTGCAAAGATATTTCAGTAGGTGTCAACTTATTCAAGTCAAGTCTACGATATAAAGAGAGAGGCATAACACTAACACCGGCTCCAAGATCACATAAAGCAGTTTTAACATAGTTTCTTTTAATGGAGCATGGTATAGTGGGTACTCCTGGATCTCCTAGTTTCTTAGATATTCCACCCTTGAAAGTGTAATAAGCAAGCATGGTGGAAATTTCAGCTTCCGGTATCTTTCTTTTATTAGTAACAATTTCTTTCATATACTTAGCATAAGGATTCATTTTGAGCATATCAGTTAATCGCATACGCAAAAAGATAGGCCTAATCATTTCAGCAAAGCGCTCAAAATCCTCATCATCCTTTTTCTTGGATGGTTTGGGAGGAAAATGCATGGGTTTCTGAACCCATGGTTCCCTTTCTTTACCGTGTTTCCTAGCAACAAAGTCTCTCTTATCATAACGTTGATTCTTTGATTGTGGGTTATCAAGATCAACAACAGGTTCAATTTCTATATCATTATCATTATTAGGTTGAACATCATCATGAACATCTTCATTAACATTATCACTAGGTTCATGTTCTGTAACATCCCAAAATTCTAAATTTTGGAATGTTATATAAAATAAATTATTATGATTGTTTGTCTGATTGATTGACTGAAAGTGAGTGAAATTTGAAACTTTTGAAGTTGGATGAGAGGGAACGAAATGACTTTCCCAAACTTTCATCCTTGCATTTTATCTCAATGAATTCAAATTCATTTCAACACAAAACCCCAGAGTGAAGATGACATGACTTCTTCCATTTGAAATCCAAAGGGTTTTTGAAAAGATTTGAATTCCAGTTGGAAATATTTCAAATTCAAAAAAAAAACCTTTATGCAACTCAATGATTTTCATGAGAGAAGATAAAATGACTTCTTCAATTATATGAAATATGAGTTGGAAGTCAAAAAGAATCAAATTGAAAGTCATTTGAAAGTATTTTGAAACTCCCTTTCAAATTTGGAATTATTTGGATTTTATTCAAATTATTTTTCTCCTAAAAATAAATAAATGGAAATAAGGGTAAAATGATTCCCTTCAATGGAAAATTAGGAGAAAATAATTTTGAAATAATTTTGGTATTTTAAAAATGATTTTTGTTGGATTTTAATGCAACAGTAGCACTGTTTGCTTTATTTGATTTTTTGTGTATTTTATTTGAACCTGGAAAATAGTTCATGTTTTAGGAAATGTTTTTCTGAAAATTTTGATATATTATATGCCTATATACTTTTTATTATTATTTGTTGTTTCTTTTTATTTTGTTGTCTGTGAAAAGAATAAAAAGAAAATCCTCGAACAGTACCAGGCCGAAGCCCAGCACTGTTCCTCTCTCTCTCTTCCCGCACCGCACGGCCCACTGGCCTTTCAGCCCACAGCTGCGCGCACGCCCGAAACGCCTCCGCCTCGGTCGCCCGCTCCTCTCTCTCGCCCTTGTGCCACTGACCGCTGGGCCCCACTGCCCGATCGCCCTCGCCCGCCGTCTTCTTCCTCCCCACGCCAAGTCGCGCCGCCGCCGCCGGAATCCCGATCTTCTCGGGATCACGAATCCCCTCGCCCCCTCCTCCAAGAACTCCTCCCCCTATAAATACCCCTCTCCCTCGACCCGTTCCCCTCCTTTCCCCTCACCGAAACCCCTTGCCTCGCCCGTAATCTCTCGCCGGAGCCGAGCACCGCCACCGCACCATTGATGCCCTAGAGCCCGCCTCCGACCTCCTCGAGACCCGCAGCCACCACCATCGTGATCCCCTCCCTCGACTACACCTTCCCAACAACTCGCCTGAGCCGCAAAACCACCGGATTGCCATCGTCGTTGATCACCGACGCCATCCGCCGCCTCGAGCTCGCCGTCAACCACCTCCGACCATCTCCTCCGACTCCACGACCACCGTTGGACTCGTCGTCGCCCGCTACATCGCGCCGACCCCTCCACCTTCATCGCGGACGACCGGAGCGCCACCGCCACCGACGTCCGAGCCGCCACCGCCGACGACGACCTCGTCGGAGACGCCACCACCGCTGTAAGCAACCTCCACCGTCCGATCTGTTATTGACGGCATAGATTAGATCTAACGAACGGTTACGTTTTTTTAATTAGATCGGTTTAGTTCCGGTTTGTTACGGTTTTTATTCGGTTTAGATCGGTTCAAGTCTAGTCGGTTTAGCCAACCGGTCTTTCTGTTTTAGCCCGTACACGTTTGTGTTATTTTACGACCGAGCGCTAGATAGTTCAGATCGCCCACCTCCCTGGCCCGATAGCAGTAGGCCACGTAGCTAGTGGCCGATTTTTTTTGTTTTGATTTTTCGTTTCTGTTTTAAAAACAGAATAGTTCTGATTCTATATTGCTTATAACTTTTATGTTTTAGATCCAAATTTAGTGTTTCTTTTTGCATTAGTTTTATGATTTCTTGAAGTTTCTGCTAGTGCAATTGGATTTCATATTTGAGTTGTTTAAAATTGAATTTGATGAAATTTGTTCAAATCACCAATTTGGTCGTATCTTGGGTTTTATAAAATATTTTTGATTGATTCTTTTTGCTACTGTTTTGTTATAGTTTTGTCTATCCAGTAGCATATAGTGATTTATTTTTAGTTTATTTTAAATTAATGTTTTAGCAAAACAGTACTGTTTTAGTTATAGTTTTGTTTTAAGTCTTTTCTTTATTGCTTTTATTAGTTTTAAATTATTTCTTTTTGTCACTCTTGAAAATTTTAGTTTAGTTTCTGTTAGTCAACAAAAGAAAATTTTGTTTTTGTTTTAAAAACTTATTTTACTTAGTTTTGTAGGAAAACTTGTTTAGGTCATAGTTAGTGTTTCATAAAAGCTTTTTATTTGTTTCTTTTTGCAAATAAAATTTTATGAAAAATACCTTCTGTTAAATTAGTTGTTTTACTTTGTATTTTCTGTTAATTTATTAGTTTAGTGTTTTAATTGTTGTTAATTTTTTACTTAGGACAAAACTGTTTTGTGTTATGTCTTAGAGTTTTCTTTAGTAGTTTTGTTGTGTAGTTTTCCTTTGTTTTTATTTGGTGTCCCTTGTTGATTTGCATTTTATTTGTTGGTTTTATTATGAGTGTTAGAATTGCTTGCTAGTATGTTTGCTTATATGAATGCTATGTTTGACTATATAGATTTTCAACAGAGTGACGAATAGTTCTACCAAGTCATTATTCTGAGAGCTTTGTTATCTTCATCAAGTAATACCAGGCAAGTTCACTTTGACCATGTTTTTCATACCTATGTTTTATTTGCATGTAGTAGCACCCTTTCAACAACCCTCCAGTAGTGATATTGAATTCTTGTAGTTGAGTAGTATGCATGAGGTAGGAACCCATCACCCTGTTACCAAGCCCGGGACGTTATTTATCTTAATGCTACGCTATAGTAGACGGGGTTTGGTATGAATGCTCGGGAGTGGTGTGAGAATGGAGGACTCTACGTCAATGACAACAAATTCATGATGGCATCGGCAAGGACTGCATCTTCAGGACTTCAAGACTTCTTCGAGACTCGAGACAAGAATTCAATACACACTACTGGGTGAAGGACGGTTGACGGGCACCCTGGAGAAACCAGTGGATGGCCGGGATGCATGGAGAAGCGCCATGACATCTTGCGGAAAGCTTCACCCAGACTCAAAGAGACAGAAGAATACTTCATGCCCGGAAGCTTACCTGTGCAACCGCAAGTCACTATGGGCTCTGGCTTGGTTGACCTTAGTTGTGACTCTGGCTGGGACGGTGCTAGCAGATGTAGAACTACGGTAGGATTGGATGAGCACCGGACAGTGGTCAGAGGAACTCTTTGGAAGACCATGTTTCGGTCATCTTGTTCTCAAACACCCTGAAGTGCGAGAACGTAAAAAGAGGGATCGAATCTTGCGGGTAAAGTGTACAAACCTCTGCAGAGGGTTTAAACCTAATCGATTAGCCGTGTCCCCGGTTACGGACAATTTGAGCCTCTGGACTTGGATTTATCTCGGAACTCTCAACACCGGACTGATAACATAATTGTGGGCAACTTATGATGATTTGGGCCATGAGACATCGGTTGGCGGAACCATGTCATGATAGGAAACTCCGTAGTATAGACTCCTGAATTTCTTTGATGTAGGGAAAATAAAACCAGCTTTTATGCAAAACAAAACTTAGATACAGAGCCACAAAGCCATATTGCATATAGTATAGTTTTATCATCTGTTTTCTCATGTTGTGATCTTGCCGGTATATTCAATGTACTGACCTACACGGCTGCAACGTATCATGTTGCAGATACTTTCTTCCAACGAGTAAGAGTACGGTACAGGGTTACGGTCTACACTCAACCTGCCGATGGCGTTGATGGGACTCCACACCCGACTATTTGTTTCCGCTGTGACTTATGAGGTATATATCAGTTTTACGTTATTTATACATGTGATTGCACTTTGATATATACATTGATGTACTGTGTGTGCCAGCATACTGATCCAGGGATGGCACAGAAACACAGAGACTTGACCGTCTGAGGTCGGGTCGCTACATGTTCATTACCAGATTGTGTTTTAGCATCAGAAATAGAAATATCATTTGGATTCTCAGGTGTTTCAGCAATAGGCTCACTAGAAGCATGCAAAGTCCTATCATTTTTCTTTTTCTTCTTTTTAGAAGAACTAGGTGCATCAATATTATTTCTCTGAGAATCTTGCTCAATTCTCTTAGGATGGCCTTCAGGATACAAAGGTTCTTGAGTCATTTTACCAGTTCTAGTAGCCACTCTAACAACATAGTCATTATTCTTAATATTCAATTCATTGAGCAAATCATTCTGAGCTTTAAGTACTTGTTCTACTTGAGTGGTAACCATAGAAGCATGTTTACTAATGAGTTTAAGTTCACCTTTAACTCTAGACATATAATCACCCAGGTGTTCAAGCGTATCGGCATTTTGTTTTAATTGTCTAGCAAAATAAGCATTAAAATCTTCTTGCTTAACCATAAAGTTATCAAACTCATCCAAACATTGGCTAGCAAACTTAGTAAGAGGGATTTCAGCTTTATCAAATCTATAGAGAGAATTTAACTTTACTACCTATGTCGGGTTATCAAGACCATGTGTTTCTTCAATAGGAGATGAATTAAGATCATATGTTCCTTCAACAGGCGGTAAATTGAGACCATGTATTTCTTCAATAGGAGGTAAATTCTTAACATCTTCAGCTTTAATACCTTTTTCTTTCATAGATTTCTTTGCCTCTTGCATATCTTCAGGACTGAGAAATAGAACACCTCTTTTCTTCGGAGTTGGTTTAGGAATAGGCTCAGGAGCTGGCTCAGGAAGTGTCCAATTATTTTCATTTGTCAACATATTATTCAATAGAATTTCAGCGTCATCCGGTGTTCTTTCCCTGAAAACAGAACCAGCACAACTATCCAGGTAATCTCTGGAAGCATCGGTTAGTCCATTATAAAAGATATAAAGTATTTCATTTTTCTTAAGAGGATGATCAGGCAAAGCATTAATTAATTGGAGAAGCCTCCCCCAAGCTTGTGGGAGACTCTCTTCTTCAATTTGCACAAAATTATATATATCCCTTAAAGCATCTTGTTTCTTATGAGCAGGGAAATATTTAGCAGAGAAGTAATAAATCATATCCTGGGGACTACACACACAACCAGGATCAAGAGAGTTAAACCATATCTTAGCATCACCCTTTAATGAGAACGGAAATATTTTAAGGATATAAAAGTAGCGACTTCTCTCATCATTAGTGAACAGGGTGGCTATATCATTTAATTTAGTAAGATGTGCCACAACAGTTTCAGATTCATAGCCATAGAAAGGATCAAATTCAACCAAAGTAACTATATCAAGATCAACAGAGAATTCATAATCCTTATCAGTAACAAAGATAGGTGAAGTAGCATAAGCAGGATCATATTTCATTCTAGCATTCAAAGTTTTTTGTTTCAGCTTAGCTAATAATTTCTTAAGATCACTTCTATCATTGCAAGCAAGAAAGTCTCTTTTAGTTTCTTCATCCATAACATAGCCCTCGGGCACAACAGGCAATTCATATTTATTAGGGGGAGAGTCTTCATCATCACTATCATCAAAATTATCAGTTTCAATAATTTCATTCTCTCTAGCCCTAGCAAGTTGTTCATCAAGAAATTCACCAAGTGGCACAGTAGTATCAAGCATAGAAGTAGTTTCATCATAAGTATCATGCATAGCAGAAGTGGCATCATCAACAACATGCGACATATAAAAATTAATAGCAGAAGCAGGTTTAGGTGTCGCAAGCTTACTCAAAATAGAAGGTGAATCAAGTGCAGAGCTAGATGGCAGTTCCTTACCTCCCCTCGTAGTTGAGGGATAAATTTTTGTCTTAGCGTCTTTCAAGTTCTTCATAGTGACCAGCAGATATAAATCCCAAGTGACTCAAAGAATAGAGCTATTCTCCCCGGCAACGGCGCCAGAAAATTGTCTTGATAACCCACAAGTATAGGGGATCGCAACAGTTTTCGAGGGTAGAGTATTCAACCCAAATTTATTGATTCAACACAAGGGGAGCCAAAGAATATTCTCAAGTATTAGCAGTTGAGTTGTCAATTCAACCACACCTGGATAACTTAGTATCTGCAGCAAAGTATTTAGTAGCAAAGTAGTATGGAAGTAACGGTAATGGTAGCAAAAGTAATTTTTTTGGGTTTTGTAGTGATTGTAACAATAGCAACAGAAAAGTAAAGCGAAGAACAATATGTGAAAAGCTCATAGGCATTGGATCGATGATGGAGAATTATGCCGGATGCGGTTCATCATGTAACAGTCATAACATAGGGTGACACAGAACTAGCTCCAATTCATCAATATAATGTAGGCATGTATTCCGAATATAGTCATACGTGCTTATGGAAAAGAACATGCATGACATCGTTTGTCCTACCCTCCCGTGGCAGCGGGGTCCTAATGGAAACTAAGGGATATTAAGGACTCCTTTTAATAGAGTACTGGACCAAAGCATTAACACATAGTGAATACATGAACTCCTCAAACTATGGTCATCACCGGGAGTGGTCCTGATTATTTTCACTTCGGGGTTGCCGGATCATAACCTATAGTAGGTGACTATGGACTTGCAAGATAGGATCAAGAACTCACATATATTCATGAAAACATAATAGGTTCAGATCTGAAATCATGGCACTCGGGCCCTAGTGACAAGCATTAAGCATAGCAAAGTCATAGCAACATCAATCTCATAACATAGTGGATACTAGGGATCAAACCCTAACAAAACTAACTCGATTACATGATAAATCTCATCCAACCCATCACCGTCCACCAAGCCTATGATGGAATTACTCACACACGATGGTGAGCATCATGAAATTGGTGATGGAGGATGGTTGATGATGACGACGGCGACAGATTCCCCTCTCCGGAGCCCCGAACGGACTCCAGATCAGCCCTCCCGAGAGGTTTTAGGGCTTGGCGGCGGCTCCGTATCGTAAAACGCGATGAATCCTTCTCTCTGATTTTTTTCTCCCCGAACACGAATATATGGAGTTGGAGTTGAGGTCGGTGGAGCAACAGGGGGCCCACGAGGCAGGGGGGCACGCGGCGCGCCCCCCACCCTCATGGACAGGTGGTGGGCCCCCTGGCCTTGATTCTTTTGCCAATATTTTTAATATTTTCCAAAAATAAGTTCCGTGGAGTTTCAGGTCATTCCGAGAACTTTTGTTTCTGCACATAAATAACACCATGGCAATTCTGCTGAAAACAGCGTCAGTCCGGGTTAGTTCCATTCAAATCATGCAAGTTAGAGTCCAAAACAAGGGCAAAAGTGTTTGGAAAAGTAGATACGACGGAGACGTATCACATTGCCTTGGTTTAAACACCTTTGGAGGAAGATGGATGTGTCTACTTTGGGGAGTCTTAGGCGTAGAGTGCCTATTCTTGATGGAGAGTTCTTCTATGAGTGGAAAAATGAAATGCTTGAGATTTTCAATGAATATCATTTGAACAAGTACATTACTAGTCCTTGTGCACCTCATATTGACCCTTTGCATCCTACACCCGAAGAGGATCTTGACATGATTCGCAATCTTAGAACTATCAATCTTATCATTAGAGGATTGCCCAAAAATTTGATTGCTAGTTTACCTACTCTTGATTGTGCCTATACTATATGGAGATTTCTTGAGTATCGATTTCCAGATTATTCCTTGAAAAATTTAGACGAAATCCTTCATATGTCTATTGCCTTGAGTAAGATGAATTCTAGTGATCCTAGGTTTGGTGATTGTCTATTTGAGCTTACCAATCTCATGCGTGCCAAAGGAGATGTTGGAATCATTAGCAATATCATTTCCGAAGCCATTAGAATTCATAAAGATAACCATTGTAATGATCATTTATCTAATGAATTACCCTCTCTAGGAGTTGATCAATCACAAGACGATGTGGAACATGGATACTATGATGAGGATGATGATAGTGACTATGATCTTGATGATGCAATGAGACACTTTGGTCTTATGGCAAATCTTCGCGGCTACATGGCTTGAGGAAAGGAATGGGTCCTTGATAGTGGATGTACTGATCATATGACCGGAGATAAAGATATGTTCCTTGAGCTTGCTGAAGACGGCCCTCGAAAGTATGTCACTTTTGGTGATAACTCAAAGGGTAAGGTGGTTGGCCTAGGTAAGGTGGCCATCTCACATGATAGCTCCATACAAAATTTCATGCTCGTTGAATCTCTTGGGTACAATTTACTTTCAGTATCTAGACTTGCTGATTTCGGTTTCAATGTCCTATTTACTGAGGTAGATTGCCAAGTGTTTCATAGAGACAATCGTAAAATGGTCTTTACCGGTATACGTACAGGTGATCTTTACATAGTTGATTTCACTAAAAAGGCTCAACCTAGAACTTGCTTAATTGCTAAATCTTCTAACGGTTGGTTGTGGCATAGAAGGCTAGGTCATGTGGGTATGCGAAATCTTGATAAGCTTATTAAAGGTGATCATATCCTTGGAATAAAAGATGTCATATTTGACAAGGATAGACTTTGTAGTGCTTGTCAGGCAGGAAAACAGGTTGGAGGAAGTCATTGCGCGAAGAACATCATGACCACGAGAAGACCACTCGAGCTAATTCACATGGATCTCTTTGGTCCCAATGCCTACAAGAGTCTCAGTGGTAACTCATTTGGTCTAGTCATAGTTGATGATTTTTCAAGATTTACGTGGCTGTTCTTTCTTGATGACAAATCGCAGGTCCAAAAGATCTTCAAAAACTTTGCTAGGAAGGCCCAAAATCAATTTGACATGAAGATCAAGAAGGTTCAGAGCGACAACGGAATGGAGTTCAAGAACGCAAATGTGGATACCTTTCTTGACGAAGAGGGGATTTCACACGAGTTCTCGGCTACGTACACACCTCAACAAAATGGAGTTGTTGAGAGGAAGAACCGGACTCTTATTGAGATGGCAAGAACGATGCTTGATGAGTACAAGACTCTAAAACACTTTTGGGCGGAAGCGGTTGAGACAGTTTGTCATGCAACAAATCGCTTGTATCTTCACAAGCTACTCGGCAAGACGGCATACGAGCTCCTCACCGGTAACAAACCCCAAGTTGGATACTTTCGAGTATTTGGCTCAAAGTGCTACATTCTTAATAAGCATCGTCGTTCTAAATTTGCTCCTAAATCTCATGAAGGTTTCCTACTTGGTTATGGCTCAAACTCTCACACTTACCGTGTCTAAAAAATTTCACCCGAAAGGTTGAAGAAACGGTAGATGTGAAGTTTGATGAATCTAATGGCTCGCAAGTAGAGCAATTGCCAATTGATGTAGGAGACAAAGACCCTTCGGAAGCTATCCAAGACTTGTCTATTGGCAAGATTCGTCCAACGGAGGTGAAGGAGAGTACCTCGTCCATACAAGTGGAAGCTTCTACCTCATGACAAGGTGAACCAAGAATTGATACGGAAGGATCCACAAGTGGGACACACCAAGACGAAGAAAACGAGGAAGTACACCAAGATGAACATCAACAACCTCCTTCTCCACTACGACAAGAGAATGACTATGTCAACAATGAAGAAGACCAAGAAGAAGAACAAGATGAAGAGGATGTTCCACCCCGAGCCAAGCGAAAGCTTCCACGAGTTCGAGCAAGAATCTCCAAAGACCATCCCGTCGAGAAAATCTACAATGATATCCAAACCGGGAGAATCACTCGCGCTAAAACTCGTTTAGCTAATTTTTGTGAACATTACTCATTCATCTCTAGCATTGAACCTATGAAGGTTGAAGAAGCATTGGAAGATCCGGATTGGACTAACGCTATGCATGAAGAGCTACACAACTTTGAGAGAAATCAAGTGTGGACATTGGTCGAGAAGCCCGACAACAACCACAATATCATTGGTACCAAATGGGTGTTTCGCAACAAGCAAGATGAAGATGGTCAAGTCATCCGCAACAAAGCACGCCTAGTCGCCCAAGGCTACACTCAAGTCGAAGGTATGGAATATGGTGAGACATATGCCCCCGTTGCTAGACTTGAGTCCATTCGCATCTTACTTGCTTATGCTAATCACCATGATATCACCCTGTACCAAATGGACATTAAAAGTGCTTTTCTAAATGGTGAAATTGAGGAGGAAGTTTATGTTAAGCAACCTCCCGGCTTTGTCAATCCTAAGAAACCTAATCATGTTTACAAACTTCACAAAGCCCTTTATGGTCTTAAACAAGCTCCTAGAGCGTGGTATAAATGCTTGACCAAGTTCCTTATTGAAAAAGGCTTTGAAATTGGAAAATTGATTCTACTCTTTTTACTAAAAGGGTTAATGGAGAACTATTTGTGTGCCAAATTTATGTTGATGATATTATATTTGGTTCGACTAACCCTCATTTTAGTGAGAAGTTTGGAAAGCTAATGTCGGAGAAGTTTGAGATGTCTATGATGAGTGAACTCAAATTCTTTCTTGGTTTGCAAATCAAGCAAACTAAGGAAGGTACCTTTGTTTCTCAAACAAAGTACACCAAGGACTTATTCAAGAAGTTCAATAGGAAAGAATGCAAAGGTATGTCTACACCCATGCCTACTAGTGGACATCTTGATTTGACCAAAGATGGTGAACCGGTTGATCAAAAAGTTTACCGCTCTATGATTGGTTCATTGTTATATCTATGTGCCTCTCGTCCTGATATTATGCTAAGTGTGTGCATGTGTGCACGATATCAAGCGGCCCCTAAAGAGTGTCATCTTAAGGCTGTGAAAAGGATAGTGAGATACTTAATACACACACCAAATTTTGGCATTTGGTATCCTAAGAGGTCTTCTTTCAATCTTGTTGGTTACTCCAATTCGGACTATGCCGGAGACAAGGTTGATAGAAAGTCCACTTCGGGTACTTGTCAATTTCTTGGTAGATCTCTTGTGTCTTGGTCCTCCAAGAAACAAAACTCGGTATCCTTATCCACCGCCGAAGCGGAATACATTGCCGTTGGTTCATGTTGTGCTCAATTACTTTGGATGACCCAAACTCTTAAAGATTATGGGATATACGTGAAACATGTTCCATTGCTTTGTAACAATGAAAGTGCTATCAAGATTGCTCACAATCCTGTGCAACACTCTCGAACTAAGCATATTGAAGTTCGTCATCATTTCATTCGAGATCACGTCACCAAAGGGGACATTGATCTTAAGCATGTTCGCACCGATTAGCAATTAGCGGATATATTTACCAAACCTCTTGATGAGAAAGTCTTTTGCCGTTTGAGAGGTGAATTGAACATCATTGATGCTTCAAACTTGGAGTAGAAACTCCATTTGGATACATTCAAGGCACGAGCCTTTGACTAATCCTTGATATTTCTTTCATGATCCTATCTATATGTCTTGGATATTCTTGCACCCTTGCATGCTATCTAACCCTTGTAGGTACTTGGATGAATCAAAATCCACGAAATTGCAACTCACTCATATCTTGAGCAATTTCTACATCACCAAGTCACTACACAATGGTGGTTGAAGACAAGGAAGCACAAAACCCCTCAAATATATCCTTTGACACATTCTATGTTAAATTTTATGATTGTCATTTTGGATACACAAGTGCTCTTCCTTGCAAAACTAACCTATGTAGGTAGATGAACTCAAATTCCAAGTGGTTCTCCCAACTCTTGATGAGCTACATCAACCTTGAGCAACCCACACAAGTTTAACTACATGACCAAGATCAACACCACCACCCAAGGTATGTTATTCCATCTTAGAGAAGCTTTACTCCAAGTCATGGGGCAAAGCAACTCAAAAAGATGTGAATACATCAAGATGCTTAAACGAAAAAAGGTAACCCCATTTTGAGCTTAAACGATGAGTATGACCAAAGATCAAGTGACCTCACTTGACTCCTAAGTCAATATACTCTAACATGGGTGACTTTGTCACCGCCCAATTCTAGATGAAGTTCTCTCGTGTTTCCTCTTGCATTTGTCTCATGCATATGTGTTTCCCCTTTCAAAAAAACTTCATCTAGATATTTTCATTTCTTTTATTTTTATTTTTGTTCTGCATTTTCTGCATCCAATTCATTGCAAATCTTTCAGCCAATTCCTTGCAAATCCTTGTGAGATCTTAATTGCCTAGTGAGCTGAGGTGACAAGTGTTTTTACTGTGATGAACTCGGTCACACCGGTTTGTTTTCTTCGGCCCAACCAAGATCTTTCGGCACCACCGAAGCACACAACTCGGTGCTACCGGATTCACTACAGGAAAGACAACTTGCCATTTATTCCTGCATCCATTTTTGCTTCAGCTCCACTCAATGACTCTTGTCCTCTACCAGCATCATATTCGACTTGCTACTTTGCTTTGAGACTCAAGGACCAAACCCTTTTTAAAAAAAATCCAGAAGAGCCCTTTCTTGGAAATTGATGTCAAAGGGGGAGAGAGAGAGTACATCAAAGCTTTAGCTTAATCATTCCTATAGGGGGAGATAACACTCAGCGGAAGAAAGTAAGAAACCCCAGATGCTTGGTGTTCAAGAGGAGAGAAGTCACATGTTTTTATGAGGGGAAAGACATGTTCATATTTGATTGTTTGCATTAGCTCTATTTTCTTTCTTTGCTTTGATTTTCTGTTCCCTATCTTCTCCCAATATCCCATGCAAGATTCAGGGGAGCAAAACATCTAAGGGAAGAAAATCCTCGAATTCTTTGCACATCTTTACCTTTGGGGACATGTCTATATCCAATAGAGTACTCAGTACTCACTCTCTACATGTCATCCCAGTCTTGGTACTCTTGTGGTTCTTCTGTTTGCTCTGGCTATTAGATGTATCTGTGTTATCTAACCTTGTTTACCCAGGTTCATTCTTTCCAAAGCCAACTCAAAGACCACAAGGTAAGTATATGCATCTCAGTCATGTGTATGAGGATCTCTTGCTATTGTACATACTGTTTGCAAGAAGGACTCAGCATGAAGGTACATTTCCTACATTTACATCATTCACTCTAATGCATATAGCCAAGATATATGTAACACATGGCTTACTCTGTCATGCTTATGCATTCACATGCTCCTATGTTTCATATTTAAATGATTGCATACATATAGGGGGAGCCTTTGCATGTTACATGTCTTTCCAAAGCTTTACTTGTTGTTCTCTATATCTTTATCTAAAGCTTTGATGTATGTTGTCATCAATTACCAAAAAGGGGGAGATAGAAAGCACAAGTGCTCCCTGGGTGATTTTGGTAATTAATGTCAACATATCTCTTGTTGGACTAATGTTTCTATCTAGTATGTTTTAGATAAGTTCAACAATGGAGTGGCGTGGACAAGAGGATGTGGAACCCCTTCAAAGTGCTAAAGACAAAGGATTGGCTCAAGCTCAAATCTCAGGACTCTACATTTTCCATTTTAGTGATCCAAGATCACATTGAGTCCATAGGAAAGCCAATACTATTAAGAGGGGATGAGGTGTTGCTTAATAACTTGCTTGCTCAAAGTGTTTAGTGATATGCTCCAAAGCCCTCAAACACTTTCTTAGATCAACATATGTCCCAAACCAAAAAGTCCAACTCGGCCCCACCGATTCTTTCTATCCGGAGCCACCGAGTTCAGTTGACATAGCCACTGCCAGAAACCCTAATCAGTTCGGTCTCACCGATGGGATCTCGGTCTCACCGAGATGGGCTTGCAAACTCTCTGTTGCCTATTGCAATAATTTCGATCCCACCGAGATATGCAATCGGCCCCACCGAGTTTGCTTGGCCAACTCTCTGTTTCGCTTATTAGCAAAATCGGTCCCACCAAGTTTGAGTAATCGGGCAAACCGAGTTTTGGATTTACCCTAACCCTAGCACATCAGTCCTACCGAGTTGATCCAGTCGGTCCCACCGAAACACCTAACGGTCACATTATGAACCAAATCGGTCTGACCGAGTTCTCTGAATCGGTCCCACCGAGTTTGGTGATTTGTGTGTAATGGTTAGATTTTGTGTGGAGGCAATAAATAACCCTCCACCCACTCTTCATTCGTGGAGAGAGCTATCAGAACATGCCTACACTTCTAACACATATTTTCTGAGAGAGAACCACCAACACTTGTGTTGAGGTCAAGATATTCCATTCCAACCACATAAATCTTGATCTCTAGCCTCCCCCAAGTTGCTTCCACTCAAATCTTCTTTCTACCAAATCCAATCCTATGAGAGAGAGTTGAGTGTTGGGGAGACTATCATTTGAAGCACAAGAGCAAGGACTTCATCATCAACACACCATTTGTTACCTCTTGGAGAGTGGTGTCTCCTAGATTGGCTAGGTGTCACTTGGGAGCCTCCGACAAGATTGTGGAGTTGAACCAAGGAGTTTGTAAGGGCAAGGAGATCGCCTACTTCGTGAAGATCTACCCGAGTGAGGCAAGTCCTTCATGGGCGACGACCATGGTAGGATAGACAAGGTTGCTTCTTCGTGGACCCTTCGTGGGTGGAGCCCTTCGTGGACTCGCGCAACCGTTACCCTTTGTGGGTTGAAGTCTCCATCAACGTGGATGTATGATAGCACCACCTATCGGAACCACGGATAAAAAATCTCCGTGTCTCCAAATTGCGTTTGCACACTCCAAACCCTTCTCTTTACATTCTTGCAACTTGCATGCTTTACTTTCCGCTGCTCATATACTCTTGGTATGCTTGCATGCTTGCTTGATATGTATTGTGAATGTTTAAACTTGTGCTAAAACTCCACATCAACCTAAAGAATTAAAAACTGCAACTTTTATTGATTAGAGTCTATTCACCCCCCTCTAGACACCTCTTCTCGATCCTTTCACTAACTCTTGCATAAAATTAAAAGATGGGCCCTTCGCAGAGGGAAGCAGGGATTTGCAGAGGTGCTAGAGCTCGAAGCTTTAAAACGGAGATGAAAATAATTTTGAGAGGTATGCTTTCATTGTCAACATAATGACGAAGAGTTCCCAATATCTTCCATACTAGATACATTATAGGCGGTTCCCAAATAGAAAGGTAAAGATTTTACTCCCCCTCCACCAACAATCACACTCCACGGCTTGTCCAAAACAACGGGTGTCGTCCAACTTTCAACAATCCTGGGGGAGTTTGTTTAAATTATTTGCGATTTTTTTTGATATTTTGATCATAGGAGTAGGCATCCCAGTTACCAGCCATTTTCTCGTGAATGATGAGCGGAGTCCAATCATCGTGAGAATAACCCACCTAGCATGGAAGATACTGATAGCCCCTAGTCGCTACATGAGTGATTCGGGCATACAAAACAGATTATTATTTGAAGGTTTAGAGTTTGGCACATGCAAATTTACTTGGAACGGCAGGTAAATACCGCATATAGGTAGATATGGTTGACACTCATGGAAGAAACTTGGTTCAAGGAATTTGGATGCACAAGCAGTATCGCCGCTTAGTACAGATATTTTGGCTAGCAAATGATTCTAAATAGCAAGCACCACATGTTAGAGGATCCATAACAATATAACTTATAAAATATACCCAAACATAACTCATTAAGTTGTCTTCCTTCTCCAACTTCAACTAATTTGATCAAGTTGAAAAATAATTAATGGGGATCACAATCATAGAAGATGTCCAATATAGTATATTTATATGTGAAATCTCTCTTCCTTCAATATTCTTTCATGAATTGTTCAAGTGACCAATACAATGTTTGCTAACCTTCAAAAAATTTACCACCTCTACTTCTTATATGTGAAGGCATTACTCCCCATGGGAAAGGAATGTGAAACATATATAATTTCAGATTTATGACATTCACATCATTCAACCATTTACTCATAGGATATAAGTGAAGCACACGAGTAAATGACAAACTACTCCAAAAAGATATAAGTGACGATCAATGAGTAGTTAAATAATTATGTAGCTATGTGAAGACTCTCTTTCATTTAAGAATTTCAGATCTTGGTATTTTATTCAAACAGAAAGCAAAACAAAACAAAATAAAATGACGCTCCAAGCAAAACGCATATCATGTGGTGAATAAAAATATAGCTCCAAGTAAAGTTACCAATGAACAAAGACGAAAGAGGGGATGCCATCCGGGGCATCCCCAAGCTTAGGCTCTTGGTTGTCCTTGAACATTACCTTGGGTGCCTTGGGCATCCCAAAGCTTAGGCTCTTGTCACTCCTTATTCCATAGTCCATCGAATCTTTACCCAAAACTTGAGAACTTCACAACACCAAACTTAACAGAAAACTCGTAAGCTCCGTTAGTATAAGAAAATAAATCACCACTTAGGTACGGTTGTGAACTCATTCTAAATTCATATTGGTGTAATATCTACTGTATTCCAACTTATCTATGGTTGATACCCTCCGATACTACTCATAGATTCATCAAAATAAGCAAACAACACATACAAAACAGAATCTGTCAAAAACAGAACATTCTGTAGTAATCTGCATCAAACGCAAACTTCTCGAACTCAAAAAAATCTGCCAAAATAGGACGACCTAGAGAATCTTATTATTGATCTACTGCAATTGGAGTCAGTATTTTACCACTTTCTGGTGATTTTTAAAAATTGTTTTCGTGAGCAGAAAGTTTCTGTCTTTTTCGGCAAGATCAAATAATTATCATCCAAGAAGATCCTATAGGTCTTACTTGGCACAAACACTAATTAAAACATAAAAAACACATCTAAACAGAGGCTAGATCAAATATTTATTACTAAACAGAACCAAAAAGCAAGAAACAAAAATAAAATTGGGTTGCCTCCCAACAAGCACTAACGTTTAACGCCCCTAGCTAGGCATGATGATTTCAATGATACTCACATAAAAGATAAGAGTTGAAACATAAAGAGAGCATCATGAAGAATATGACTAGCACATTTAAGTCTAACCAACTTCCTATGCATAGGGATTTTGTGAGCAAACAACTTATGGGAACAATAATCAACTAGCATAGGAAGGCAAAACAAGCACAACTTCAAGATTTTAAGCAGATAGAGAGGAAACTTGATATTATTGCAATTCCTACAAGCATATATTCCTTCCTCATAACAATTTTCAGTAGAATCATGAATGAATTCAACAATATAACCATCACATAAATCATTCTTTTCATGATCTACAAGCATAGAAAATTTATTACTCTCCACATAAGCAAAATTCTTCTCATTCGGAATAGTGGGAGCAAACTGAACAAAATAACTATCATGTGAAGCATAATCCAATTGAAAATTAAAATCATGATGACAAGTTTCATGGTTATCTTTATTCTTTATAGCATACGTGTCATCACAATAATCATCATAAATGGGAGGCATGCTTTCATCATAATAAATTTGCTCAACAAAACTTGGGGGACTAAACATATCATCTTCATCAAACATAGCATCCCCAAGCTTGTGGCCTTGCATACCATTAGCATCATGGGTATTCAAAGAATTCATACTAACAACATTGCAATCATGCTCATAATTCACATATTTTATGCCAAGCATTCTATGTAATTCTTCTTCTAGTACTTGAGCACAATTTTCCTTCCCATCATTTTCACGAAAGACATTAAAAAGATGAAGCATATGAGGCAACCTTAATTCAATTTTTTTGTAGTTTTCTTTTATAGACTAAACTAGTGATAAAAAAAGAAACTAAAAGATTCGATTGCAAGATCTAAAGATATACCTTCAAGCACTCACCTCCCCGGCAACGACGCCAGAAAAGAGCTTGATGTCTACTACGCAACCTTCTCCTTGTAGACGTTGTTGGGCCTCCAAGTGCAGAGGTTTGTAGGACAGTAGCAAATTTCCCTCAAGTGGATGAACTAAGGTTTATCAATCTGTGGGAAGTGTAGGATGAAGATGGTCTCTCTCAAGCAACCCTGCAACCAAATAACAAAGAGTCTCTTGTGTCCCCAACACACCCAATACAATGGTAAATTGTATAGGTGCACTTGTTCGGCGAAGAGATGGTGATACAAGTGCAATATGGATGGTAGATATAGGTTTTTGTAATCTGAAAATATAAAAACAGCAAGGTAACTAATGATAAAAGTGAGCACAAACGGTATTGCAATGCTAGGAAACAAGGCCTAGGGTTCATACTTTCACTAGTGCAAGTTCTCTCAACAATAATAACATAATTGGATCATATAACTATCCCTCAACATGCAACAAAGAGTCACTCCAAAGTCACTAATAGCGGAGAACAAACGAAGAGATTATTGTAGGGTATGAAACCACCTCAAAGTTATTCTTTCGGATCGATCTATTCAAGAGTTCATACTAGAATAACACCTTAAGACACATATCAACCAAAACCCTAATGTCACCTAGATACTCCAATGTCACCTCAAATATCCATGGGTATGATTATACGATATGCATCACAAAATCTCAGATTCATCTATTCAAACCAACACAAAGTACTTCAAAGAGTGCCCCAAAGTTTCTACCGGAGAGTAGTCAAGACGAAAACGTGTGCCAACCCCTATGCATAAGTTCACAATGTTACGAAACCCGCAAGTTGATCACCAAAACATACATCAAGTAGATCATGTGATATCCCATTGTCACCACAGATAAGCACATGCAAGACATACATCAAGTGTTCTCAAATCCTTAAAGACTCAATCCGATGAGATAACTTCAAAGGGAAAACTCAATCCATTACAAGAGAGTAGAGGGGGAGAAACATCATAAGATCGAACTATAATAGCAAAGCTCGCGATACATCAAGATTGTACCACCTCAAGAACACGAGAGAGAGAGAGATCAAACACATAGCTACTGGTACATACCCTCAGCCCCGAGGGTGAACTACTCCCTCCTCGTCATGGAGAGCGCCGAGATGATGAAGATGGCCACCGGTGAGGGATCCCCCCCTCCGGCAGGGTGCCGGAACGGGTGTAGATTGATTTTTGGTGGCTACAGAGGCTTGCGGCGGCGGAACTCCCGATCTAGGTTTCTTTCTGGAAGTTTGGGGTTATATAAGAGGTGTTGGAGTCGGGAACAAGTCAGGGGAGTCCCCTAGGAGGCCACGAGGCAGGGGGCACGCCCAGGGGGGTAGGGCGTGCCCCCACCCTCGTGGTGGCCTGGGGGCTCTTCTGGCCCACTTCCGGTACTCCGTGGGCCTCTTCTGGTCCAAAAATGATCTCCGTGAAATTTCAGCTCAATTGGACTCCGTTTGGTTTTCCTTTTCTGTAAAACTCAAAAACAAGGAAAAACAGAAACTGGCACTGGGCTCTAGGTTAATAGGTTAGTCCCAAAAATCATATAAAATAGCATATAAATGCATATAAAACATCCTAGAAGGATAATATAATAGCATGAATACTTCATAAATTATAGATACGTTGGAGATGTATCAACAATCTTTGAGGGCTTCTACAGCGGCATCCTTCCCTATATCTGCCACTTCCTCCAAAAGTTCCTTTTCTTCAAGCACGGGGGCTGCGAGGGAGTGAAGGCAGGAGGGAAATGAAGATCAAAAACCAGAACCAAGGATTAAGAAAGTAGAGAGTTCTTGACATGGATTCGAAGGAGGCTGAATTACCTGTCAGCGGCTGCCGGGAAGAAACTTTCCCTTCCCCGGTGGTACCTGTTGCTGGCGGGCATCTCACGTCCTCTTCCTCCATGGGGGTAGCTTCAACACGAATAGACCTGGCAGAAGGAGCCCTTGCCAGAGATCCCCCTCCCTGGGTGTTGCTTGCAGTGGGGGCTAAATTGGCCACTGCTTGCTGCCGGGCTTCTCTCTGGGGCTCCCACCAGTTTCCTTGGCGGGCGGCAGGAGAACTTCAACATGAACGCCAGCGGACGCGGTCTGGCCCATGCCTTTGCGCAGTGGACTGGCCTGGGGGCTGGGTACAGGGTCATCCCCAGTTCCCTTGCCGGTTCAATACCTGACACTGATCCCAGCTCCTTCGTGGTTTTCGCGCGCTTGGCTTGTTGGGCCAAAGTTCCTTCGTCCCTGTCAAGGCCAACATCACGAGATTAGTAGAAACCCAAATGAAAAGTGATTGGAATTAAGAAAAGCAAATGATTTTCCTCACTCTGGATCATCAAGCATGGCGTCCATCTCATATACCAGAGGCAGGGGTGATTCCCTGGCCCTCTTAAGTGGTGGGGGGTCCTGCTCCCTGATGGTGTCGGGCTTGATGGTGGTGTGGGGTCAACACCCTTCACCACCAGCTGCCGGGAAGGCGGAGTCGGGGCCAATGCAAGGCGGGCTGAGTGGCGACGCATAATGTCTTCCTTGCTGCTCTTGGTGGTTGTCTTCTTCACCTTGGGCCCAGGCCGTGGCGAAGACGGTACCATTGGCTCTTTGCTCCACCTCTTGCGGAGCCGACGCTTCTGCTCTGGGTCTTGGGAACCCGCTTCGAGCCTTTCCACCTCTTCAGGCGCCGTGGCCCCCTCTACCCCAGCAGCCTCTTCCCCGGCAGCCTCGGTCCCAGCAACCTCAGACCCGGTAGCTCTGGTCACGGCTGCCACGGCTCCTAGCGCCTCGAGCTCAGCGATCTCTTCATCAATACGCTCCTCCTCTGATGAGTTCCCTTCATCATCATCACCAGCTGCCGCGACAGTCGAGCCTTTGGACTTCCTCAAGCCTGCTGTGGATGTACTCTTGCTCCTCTTTGGTGGTACCCTCGGTGAAGTCAGTCTCCTTCCTGGTGGCCTTCTCCACTAAGCTTGAGGCCCAGTTCATCTCATCCTCCAAGCTGGGAAACTGCCAGTCTGCTTTGACTCCATTGGCATTGCAGTCTAGCATCCTCTTGAGGATTTCGTCCAACGTAGAGTTGATGTGCAATGCGACAATTCTTGCTGGCAAATGGAAGTTGCTGGCCTTGTGGAAAATTTGCTCGCACAGCCAGGCATGACTCATGACTGTCAGGTTGTTGGCAACACTAGGATACAACCGCATCCAGTCCGCGGCGTTCTTGTACTCCCAAGCAAAGCGGCCCCGTTGCTGCAGCGGGGCAATGCGACACCGGGGGAAATCAGCACCCACGTGCTCAAGCCGACAGCCTTGAGACGGGCAACCCTATTCAATGTAGTGCAGAGCCTCTCATCAATTTCTCCCGGGTCGCTCCAATCCTTGCTGGGCACCACGCACTTGGTCCGCGGCTGGTAGAACGGAGGAGCTTTTAGGTCCTTGATCCAGTACCAATCCCCTCTCCACTCCTCCCACTTGCCATGCAGTTGCCCTCCAAGGTAATCCCAATCTTCTCTCTTCCCCCGCAGAATCCATGATATGCATGTTTCCCGAAAGGGATTTATCCTTGATGCGGGGGATGTAGAAGTGGCGAACAAATCCACATTGGGGGTGACTCCGACAAAATTCTCGCAAAAATGGGCAAACACCGCCATGCATGTCGTTGCATTGGGCGTGAAATCCAACAAGCAAAACCCAAAAGCGTACATCATGGCGCTGAAGAAATCAGAGAAAGGGGAAAGAGCCCGCAGTAAAAGTAGGTGCAGAAGAATGGATATGAGTCATTTGGAACCTTGGATTCGCCAGGGTGACGACTGGCTCTCCATGCCCTTTGGTTTTTCTCCCCCACATACAGACATACCTCCAGATCAAGGAATTGCCGTCTAGGTCTGATGGCGAGAAGACCACATTCTCTTGCCGTCGCTGGACCAGAGCTTCTGCCTCCCTCTTATTCTCCTCTGCCCTCGGGTCTTCGGGCTTGGCCGCTTGTTTTCCCTTCACGGCACTCCTCTTGCGCCCCATTTCCTATGGACGGCAAGGAGGGAAGATCTGGAGGTGGGGGAAGAGGGAGTAGCGGCGGAGGCAGTTTTCGTCGAGAGGAAGAAGATGAAGCGAGAAGGGCGAAAAGCGTGAATGAGTCACGCTCCTTCGCGTATGCCCTATTTTATTGGGACCATGTGAGGGGGGGATAGCTCTCCACTATTCCCCTGCAAAACCGCATTTTTATAGGCACGCTCCCCCAATAACCGCTGCAAAACCATGATTGCAAGACCCGCAGTAACTGCACGGAGCGGACGTGTGATTGACAGGACAGTAAAATCATTACACGTGGACACAGGGTTTCTGCCGCGTGTCCGCGCACTGCTTGGGACCTAACCCAACACACCCGCGGTGCGTTTGGCTCAGGTCCGGGGGCTACCACTACTAGGGAAAAGCCTAGTAGTAGCACGGGTTTTAGGCCTACTAGTAGCGCGGGAGGCAGTGCAACTGGTACGGTGCTACAACTAAAGGTTAGCAGTAGCGTGGGTTAACCCATGCTACTGCTATATCCACTTAATAGTAGCGCTTCCTGGAAAGGGCGCTACTGGTAATTACTAGTAGCGCTTCTCACAGCCCGCACTACTACTATTATTCCGTATTATATTTCTTTTTTATTTCATGTTGTATTCATACACCTTTATACAAGTTTTCATACAACAACAATTCAGAGATTATTTTACATCATAATGAGTTATTACGTCACTGGGTGAAAGAACCATGGACTAGTTTCAAGTGGATGGACATCCACTTGAAACTAATCCGCGGTTCTTTCACCCAATGATATAATAAATATCATCGTCATCATCATCATCATATCATTAACAAGTTATCATCATAATACATCATTGTCATATAATACCTCCTCATGATCATCGTTTTCATCAATGAGACATCACATAGCACAGACCCCGATCGTCGTTGCACCAGTCGCTCCCCCGGGAGACTTTCATCATCCGATAACGACATTTCCTAGGTTCATATTCAAAGATTAAACTTGTACAACTCAATACATGTACTACAAAAACTAAATTAGATCATTATTATTCATCACGGGTTGACTATCGATCTGCCGAGTCTTTTTCTTGAAAACTCTTAGCTCGCGTGGTGTATACATTCGACCGTTGGTGATGATTGCTCCTCCTTTCGTCCCCGAGTGCATTACACCAAAATGTCTAGCACACAGGAACGAAGGAGAAGCGACCCCCATGACAACAGTCGGGATTCTTCGTCCTCTCATATATGGTGGAGACTCTCCCTCACTGGTTCCTGTCTGACATTTGCGACCGTCGGTGATGGTCATTCCTCCCTTCCTTCCCGCATTACCAAAAGGTCTATCACGAGAAAGAAGAGGAGGAACGACCCCCATGACAACAGTCGGGATTCTTCGTCCTCTTATATATGGTGGAGACTCTCCCTCACTGATTCCTCTCTGCCATTTGCGACCGTCGGTGATGGTCGTTACTCCTCCTTCCCCTAGTGCATAACAAAGGTCTAGCAGAAGGTGAAGAAGGAGAAACGACCCCCACGACAACAGTCGGGATTCTTCTTCTCTCATATATGGTGCAGACTTTCTCCCTCACTCATTTGTTGACTGTCATGTATGGAGCCTCGACAGACTTAAAGTCAACCCGAAATGTTGTTTAATTATCTTTCTATAAAATCTAGGCCACTCGGTATTTCCTACATATTCTAGCACAAGTCATGCCAAAATTCACGGAAAAATCCGGCATGACCTTTGCTAAAAAAGGACATATCGAGCGCCTGAAATTTGTCGGAACGGAAATTAATCAACACTCTGGCAAAACATAGGCCACTCGGAGGTTTAACCTGCAAACATGACCGCCCACTTGGGCAAGCTCATATCCTATTTGAGCAACACAAGATATACATGTTTTTATCTACATCATATGAGCATTCAAACTTGATGGTCATTGCATTTCAATGGTTGAAAATATGAACAAAACCATTTCAAAATATCTTATAGGACTCATATTGACATGGAGATTTGGCTGGTCTCACCTCGAGGTCGGAGGGGGTCGGTGACGGGGACGGCCTCGGGGACGATGGAGGGGCTCCTTGATTTCTGCAAAAACAAAAACACTATAAGCTATTAACTAATCAAATGCATACGCCTTGCATAGTGGGGTCCAATTTGAGCATTCAAAATAGGAGTACTTCTCCAATTTGAGCATTCAATAAGCAAAACCAAATCGTAAAATAAATAAGTATTCAAATTAGCATGCATTCAATAAGCAAAACTAAATCATCTCTTGCGTCCGTACATCGTCGAATATTATCACTAATACATCTCCAATAGTATCATACATATAACATCACTAATACAACTAAAACCCTAGCGAACGACGGGTATCGGCGCGGGCGATGGACACCCAAAGAGAAGGAACCATCACAGGATCATAGCTCCAGTGAGATCCTGAAGAACCTGCCAGGTGTTGGAGAACCTGCCCTCCAACACAACCATGTAGCGACAGACGTGCTCGTCCTCCTCGCTCACACAATGGCGTACCACCTCCGCGGGGTCCTCAAGCCTCTGCACCGTCACTGGCCCACGCGACCACCACCAAAGAAGGTTCGGGTCAACGACAGGCTGGCTCCTCACCAAGCTGCGCCCCCGGTAGGTAGCACCTCCCAGTACCAGCCCGGCGGAGCCCAGTCCCGGACATGGCCCCTCTCATCAAGGAGGTGTCCTCAGCCGAGTCGACGACGAGGATGCGGGATAGGCATCATCGACGTCGATGCGGGAATAATTGCTTTAACTAAAAAAATAACAAGAAATGTGACATATTCAACTAGTTCTATTAATTCAACTAGTTCTTACTAAAAATAAACTTACAATAAATAAAAATAAATTA
This sequence comes from Triticum aestivum, assembly GCF_018294505.1. Classification (NCBI taxonomy): domain Eukaryota; kingdom Viridiplantae; phylum Streptophyta; class Magnoliopsida; order Poales; family Poaceae; genus Triticum; species Triticum aestivum. The sequence continues at coordinate 107,532,177 of NC_057805.1, read as the reverse complement.
GTTCTTACTAAAAATAAACTAGTTCTATAAATTTTCTTACTAAAAATACACTAGTTCTACTAATTCAACTAGTTCTTACTAAAAATAAACTAGTTCAACTAGTTCTATTAATTTTCATACTAATTCTATTAAACACTATTGCCCTAGTTCCTAAGCATCTACAAGTACTAACTAATTAGATGAACCTTACCTAGGAACTACTGCCCTAATTAGCATCTAATTTGATGAACCCTAACTAATTTGATACACTCTAAAATTTGATGAACCCTAGGAACCCTATCTAGGCAGAGGTAGGGGAGCAGGAGGAGGAGGTGTACGCATGCTCACCTCGGGTGCCGGCGGCGAGGGAGGGGCAGGCGGCATCGAGGTCGGGGTCGGGGCTCGGGCGCGCGGCGGAGGGCGGAGATGTAGGGCGGCGTCAAGGTCGGGATCGGGGGCGACGCCGAGGTCGGGGTCGGGGGCGACGTCGAGGGCGCGCGGAGGGCGACGGGAGAGCGTGCAGCGGCCGACGGCGATGCATGGCGATGACGACGGCGATAGCGGAGGAGCTCGATTTGGGGGTAGTGGCCGTGGGGAAGAAAGCACCATGCAGTTAAGTCAAAAATAGTAGTAGCGCGTTCCGGGAAAAGCTACTTCTACATTAGCTATAGCTAACTTAGCTATAGCGCTGGCTGGCAAAACGTGCTACTGCTAAGTTAGCTATAGCGCCTATCCTGAAAGCACGCTGCTACTACGCCTTTCTCATTTATTTTTATTTTTCATTTGTTCTCCTTCACATTTTCATTTTTTTCCTTCCCCTTTTTCTATTTCTTTCATTTTCATTTACTTTTCTATATGTTTTTCATTTTATTTTTATTTCTTTAGCAGCAGCGCTTTCTCCCTGAAACACGCTACTACAACAACCTTAGCAGCAGCGCACTTTGCTTAAGCTCGCTACTACTATTGGGAGCCTGGCGAGAACAGTAGGGGAATTGTAGTTGTAGCGCTTCTTCCCTGAGACGCGCTACTGCTATGAGCTTAGGTGCATCGCATTTGGTTGCCACACGCTAGTGGTAAGTAGTAGTAGCGCTTGTTTTTGTCCCTCACTACTGGTAAGATTCTGTGTATAAGGTTTTCCCTAGTAGTGTACTGTTGGTGTACACAAACACAGGTATTTGTTTGCCCCTGACCAGTGCGCAGACTTGCGGGCAAGCTACCTTTGTCGGGCGCATTAGAGACCCAAGAAGACCAGCTATCAGAACTTGGGAAGGCCTCCCTTGCCGGGCAGGAGAGCCTGGACAGGTCGAGGCCGCATATGAGGACAAGTCCAGATTGCCCCGGTAGGGTTGCCGGGGCAGCCAAGATCAAAACCGCCAGGCTTCTTGTCGGTAGGTTTCGACCAAGACGCCACGGCTCCACCTCATCGCACCCAAGTCATTTATCAGTGCGGTGTCAAGGAACCAAGCAACCAGGTGGATCCTATCAAGCATGTGGCAGCATGATCAAGAAGTGATTAGCTTTATTGACACTCGTCCAGGAGACGTGTCACGCTAACAAGGATAAGCAGATAAGCGGTGCGGCAGGCTTGCCGGGATTCAACCTCGACGCGACACCTAGAAGTGCATTTAATGCACTTTGTCCTAACTGCCAGAGTTAGGTATGATGGCACTATTAGCTATCTAATCAGACTCAAATGACTGTTTTGCCACTGTGGTCGCCCCTTGACCTATAAAAGGAGGCCCAAGGCAACCTAGCAAAGGGTTTGAACACTTCGACCCCCCTCACTTGTACGCGCGTAGTTGCACTCCCTAGGCACCCTTGCCGGGCTAGTGCACTCCATGCTTTCATCCTCCTCCAGATCAATCCACCATAGCAGGAGTAGGGTTTTATGCTACAAAGCGGCCCGAACCTGGGTAAAAACGAGTTGTCCATCACCGTGCTGCCCCTACTGTTTCTGCTCTTTGTGCAATATGGTCGTCTGCATGCCGAACCACAAAGGGGCATCCCTCCCCAATAGGTGATCGTGCTTCCACGCCAACAGTCCCCTTCTGGAGCGGATACCACGAGCTTTTAGGGTGCACGCCTTCGCACACTTGAACGTAGTCCTGCGTTATGCCTATCTCAAGCTCAAAATGACAGGACCCATGGTGTTATAACAGTCAATGGTAACACCGAACGCTCACTCCGGACTGAGGAGCGGACCATGGCTTTTGCAGCTGAGGTACATGCGTCTGAGGAGGCAGCCCGCAGCGATAAACGCACCCCTAGCTCTTCGAAGCGCACCCGGGCCGCATAAATCGACCTCGGCCACATACGCCCTCACCCTAAATAGGGATACGGGCTCCTTGTGTGCCCCCTCTGGATGGGGCACTACGTCCCCAGGGTGCATAATTTTGCACTCAAGATTCCCTAGGTCGCCGAGGAGCCAAAATTCACCAACACGCCGGAACGACTTTACGGAGGACTGACATGGCTTTGAGCCTTCATATCAGCAGGCCTCTATCAAAGAGCCGGCAAGCATGACTTCATCAATGTGGCCTAAAACACACAAGCAGACTCCTGCGAGACCTCCTTCAAGGGGCTCGGCCAATAAACGCCTGAAGCGCATAAAGGGCAGAGATTGCACCAGTCTTACTTAAATCACCACCATCAGTGACTGCAAGTCGGTCAACAGCCCGGAAGCGCAGACGTGCGGTAGGATGTGGCATGGGTTCCTAAAGCCTGATGTCAATATCCGCCCTTTATTTTTTCTTCCTTCATTACTTTTTACGTTGTATTCTTTGAGTTCCTCTGGTTGCAGCTGGGCATGTAAAGGCTTGAAATTATAAAAATAAAGAAACCACACCCTTTAAAGGTCTGTATTGTATTTCTTCATAAGCATGGCCCGTGCACTATGCAGAAGTTCTCTAAAAAGATAAATTTGTATTACAAATCCGAAGTATTCGATGTCTCGGGTTTGGCTTTATATGCATTAGTTTCAAACCTAGATTTTGGTCAATAGTTGGGTTTCCCGGCTCCTATGTATACCCCTTACATTCCCGATGAATTTGACTAATGGTGTAATGGGAGAACCACTGCGATTGTTCCACCAGGTTAATTGGTAGGGTGCCTCAGTTGAGAAAGCCAAAAACTGACTATCTAGGTCGGCGCAAACTGGTCGGCCATCCGTAGACCACGTTAAGTGATGCGACAATAGAGATCATCGTGTTAAAAAAGGGCTTTAATTTCTAGCCGAAGTGCGTCATGGCCTAGACCTCGGCCTACCAGGCCGACCGCTTCCCATACCGGGGGCTGGTCATCAGCCCCCATAGTCAAACTCCTAGGACTACGTGAAAGTTCTCAAACCACTATAGTCTGATTGCCTCGTTCCTATGAGCAGAATACCGCCTTCAGGAACCGAGACGTTGGCTAAGGGTCAAACCTGCATCTCCGAACACCCTTTATATAATCTACACAGGGGCTGAAGTCGACGACTAGCCACTTTCAGTTTAAAACAGTCACCAGGAGGTAAAAATAATTGAAAATCACATGTGGAATTTAAAGCCATAGTCATTCAAGCAAATGATAATGTTTTACACATTCCATAACTTCGGCATTCCGAAGTACTACCTAATAATACAAAGTGTCTTTTGGACACCTGTCCTCGGTAACCCGAGCTCCCTCCTCCACCTCGGGAAAGAACTGATCCGTGGTGCGGGGCTTGTCCGCAGGAGGACCCATGGCCACCGTCACCGCGTCGACCTTGCAGAAGTGCGTTTTCACACAGGCATACGCCCTCCATACTCCTTCAGAGCACGCGGACCTCCTCCAGCTATCAGCGCGTCACGAGGCCGAAGAGGCTGGTTGGAAGGGCTTTGGTAGGCCACTATGCAACACAGAGGTATTGTAGTGCCGGCCTCGCCATACGGAGCAGCTCTGTCAGCTGCTTCATTCGATTGTTCAGCAGCTGCGATGTGGAGACCCCGAGAACTGCCCCCAGAAGGCCTTCTCCACCTCGTGACCCGCCAACCGGTCAAAGTGCGCAACGGCATCCGCCACGCTCTGTGGGAGATCCGCGAAGACTTATGTGGAATGCCATAGCTGGGTGAGCTCGACGCACCCCTTGCTGCCAAATACAAACTGCAATAAGTATTGCTTACCCGAGGTGTTTTCTCCAACCGCTGGAGCACCTCGCAGTCCGCCCGGGCCGCGGTCTTGAGGTCGGAATGGGCAAGCTGGAGCTTTTGAAGCTCTCCTTTGTTCGCTGCCCCTCTGCCTGAAGCTTGTTGCATGCTTCAAACACGCCCTTCAGGGTCTCTTCGACCTTAAGAACCCGCGCTCGGTCCTTGTCTCCGGCCACCTTTTCGGCGGCTTGGGCCTTCTCCGCCTCCACGGCCGTAGCCTCATACTGCTTCACCTTCCGCCGAGCTTTTTTTAGCTCGGCCTTGAGCGTCTCAAGCTCAGCTAACACTGCTGTCATCAAAATAATTCGGCCTTAGTTTTTAATCTAGCAATACTTATCATAACTCTTTCGCACAAAGTATGATGCAAGTTTAACTTGCTTACCTCGAGATTGCTCGAATTTCTGGTTCACCAGGTTGAGGTCCCTCTAGGAACTTTTGAGCTTCCGGTTCATCTCCGCAATCTCCCTGGAGACGGTGTCCAGAACTGAGGTCAAAACCTGGTAGCAAAAATCCTTATTACAAAGGAAATAGTCAAATTATTGAAGTTCTAGGATGACTGCCTTAAGCAGCGCCCTGGGGATACATGACAGAAATTATAACTGGTGAGTGAGAGCACTTACCGTGCGGGGTTATTAGCCGTCCTCGAGGCCGCGGTCCTCCCCTTCCTTGGGGATCTTGTACTTGGCCAGCTTCGAGACCTTTGTCCACATGGTGGCCAAGGTGGAGCGGAATAAGGCGGAGAGGGGGCCCATGTCCTCGGGCTTTTGTGCCCACATCAGGGTAGCCTAAAGCTGCAGCAGCAGCATGCGGCGGTTGAGCATGACGTTGACGACATCGGCAAGCTCAGTCTTCCCCGTGGTGGACCACCATTTGATCCTCTTGATTATGGCCTCCACATCTTTTGGGTTCCCCCAGGCGACTCCCTTCTCCTTCCAGGACTTGAGCTTCTTCGGAGGCTGATTGCTTGTATCTGCATTGGTATTTCCCCGAAGAGGAGAGGATGATGCAGCACAACAAAGGTAAATATTCCCTCAGTTATGAAACCAAGTTTATCAATCTAGTAGGAGAACCAAGCAACACCATGTAAATAACACCTGCAGACAAACAACAAAAACTTGCAACCCAACGCGTAAGAGGGGTTGTCAATTCCTCCGTGTATTGAGATAGATTAAATTGTATATGTTTTGATAAATAGATCTAACTAAAACACACAAAAATAAAGACAAATTGCAGGAAGGTATTTTTGGTTTAATATGATAGGAAAATAGACCCCGGGGTGTAGTTTTCACTCGAGGTTTCTATCAAGAAAATAGCATATGGTGGGTAAACAAATTATTGTTGGGCAACTGATAGAAAAGCGAATAATCATGACGATATCCAAGGCAATGATCATGTATATAGGCATCACATCCAAGATTAATAGACCGTATCATGCCTGCATCTACTACTATTACTCCACACATCGACCACTATCTAGCATGCATCTAATGTATGAAGTTCATGGAAAAACGGAGTAATGCAATAAGAATGATGACATGATGTAGACAAGATAAACTCATGTACGAATAAACCCCATCTTGTTACCCTTAATAGAAATGATACATGCATGTCATGTCTCTTTCTGTCACTGAGATTGAGCACCGCAAGATCGAACCCATCACGAAGCACCTCTTCCCATGAAAAGAAAAATCAATCTAGTCGGCCAAACCAAACCAAAATTTCGCAGAAGAAATACGAGGCTATGACAATCATGCATGTAAGAGTTCAGGAAAGACTCAAATAATATTCATGGATAGAATTGATCATAAACTCACAATTCATCGGATCCCAACAAACACACCGCAAAAAAGAGTTACATCAATTAGATCTCCAAGAACATCGAGGGGAACATTGTATTGAGGATCAAAAAGAGAGAACAAGCCATCTAGCTACTAGCTATGGACCCGTAGGTCTATGGTAAACTACTCACGCATCATTGGAGGGGCAACAAGGATGATGAAGAACCCCTCTGTGATCGTTGCCCCCTCCGGTAGAGTGCCGGAAAAGGCCTCTAGATTGGATCTCGTGGTTCTCGAACTTGCGGCGGTGGAAACTGTATTTCTTGACTCTCCTAGGGTTTTTGGGATTTTAGAGTATTTATAGAGGTGGAAGTCGGTCAAGAAGGTTCCCGTGGGCTCCACTACCCACCAGGGCACGCATGGGGCCTCTGGCGCGCCCTAGTGCCCAGTGGGCCCCACGGGCCTCCTCTCATGTGCTCCTTTGGCTCCCTGGGTGTCTTCTGGGCAGAAAAAATCTCCAAAAAGTTTCGTGTCATTTGGACTTCGTTTGGTGTTGATATCCGGCAAAGTAAAAAAACAAGCAAAAAACAACAACTGGCACTGGACACTATGTCAATAGGTTAGTCCCAAAAAATGATGTACAGTTGCTAATGAATGTATATAAAACATCCAAGATTGATAATATAACAACATGGAACAATAAAAAATTATAGATACGTTGGAGACGTATCAGCATCCCCAAGCTTAATTCCTGCTCGTCCTCGAGTAGGTAAATGATAAAAACAGATTTTTCGATGTGGAATGCTGCCTAACATGTTCATCACATATTCTTTTCTTTTGTAGCATGGACATTTGGACTTTAGATTATTCAAAGCAATAGTTTATAATTTACATGAGGACATCAATACCCAAGCATATCAACAAGCAACCATGTCTTTCAAAGTATCAACACTAATGAAAGTTATCCCTAGCCCATTACGCTCAATCATTGATTCAATCATGAAACACACTCAAATATTAGCTATATCCAAGGCACAAGTATGATAATAGTGTTGCCTAGTTGGTGCTTTATAAGAGAAGATGGAGACTCAATACAAATAAAAATTGCATAAAAGCAAATAGATAGGCCCTTCGCAGAGGGAAGCAGAGGTTTGTAGAGGTGCCAGAGCTCATAGCTTCAATTGAGAGATAAAATTGTTTTGAGAGGCATGCTTTTCCTCTCAACAAAAATGACCGAGAATTCCCAATACTTTCCATGCTAGATAAATCGTAGGCGGTTCCTAAAGATAAAATTAGGTTTATTTCCTTTTCCACCATTCTTTCACAATCCATGGCTAGCCATATCCACGGGTGCCTTCCATACCAACACTTTCCAAGGAATTTATTATTGACAACATAAGTAAAAAAATCATTTCGGGACTGGGCATCCCTATTACGTGCCACACTCTTGTGCAATGATAAGTGAATAAACACTCATCTTGAGAATAACATACCTAGCATGGAAAATATTGGCCACCCCTGCCACTTCATGAGCGTTACGGGCACACAAAAAGGAAATTCATTCTGAAAATTAGAGTTGGCACATACAAATTTACTTGGAATGGCATGGAAATACCGCATATAGGTAGGTATGGTGGACTCATTTGGCACAAGTTGGTTTAGGAATTTGTATGCACAAGCAGTATTCCCACTTAGTACAAGGAAAGGCTAGCAAATAGATTGGGTAGCAACCAACAAAAAAACAAAAACGATCATAAATGAGCATTAAACATAACTAACACCAAATAATGCACCACAAGTAGGATGTAACTTCGTTGCATAACTATTGACTTTCGTGCTTGCATAGGGAATCACAAACCTTTGTTGGAAATATGCCCTAGAGGCAATAATAAATTGGTTATTATTATATTTCCTTGTTGATGATAATCGTTTATTATCCATGCTAGAATTGTATTGATAGGCTCAGATACATGTGTGGATACATAGACAACACCATGTCCCTAGTAAGCCTCTAGTTGACTAGCTCGTTGATCAATAGATGGTTACGGTTTCCTGACCATGGACATTGGATGTCGTTGATAACGGGATCACATCATTAGGAGAATGATGTGATGGACAAGACCCAATCCTAAGCCTAGCACAAGATCGTGTAGTTCGTTTGCTAAGAGCTTTTCTAATGTCAAGTATAATTTCCTTAGACCATGAGATTGTGCAACTCCCGGATACCATAGGAATGCTTTGGGTGTACCAAACGTCACAACGTAACTGGGTGGCTATAAAGGTGCACTACAGGTATCTCCGAAAGTGTCTGTTGGGTTGGCACGAATCGAGACTGGGATTTGTCACTCCGTGTAAACGGAGAGGTATCTCTGGGCCCACTCGGTAGGACATCATCATAATGTGCACAATGTGACCAAGGAGTTGATCACGGGATGATGTGTTACGGAACGAGTAAAGAGACTTGTCGGTAACGAGATTGAACAAGGTATCGGGATACCGACGATCGAATCTCGGGCAAGTAACATACCGATTGACAAAGGGAATTGTATACGGGATTGATTGAATCCCCGACATCGTGGTTCATCCGATGAGATCATCGTGGAACATGTGGGAGCCAACATGGGTATCCAGATCCCGCTGTTGGTTATTGGCCGGAGAACGTCTCGGTCATGTCTGCATGGTTCCCGAACCCGTAGGGTCTACACACTTAAGGTTCGATGACGCTAGGGTTATAGGGAATAGATATACGTGGTTACCGAATGTTGTTCGGAGTCCCGGATGAGATCCCGGACGTCACGAGGAGTTCTGGAATGGTCCGGAGGTAAAGATTGATATATGGGAAGTCCTGTTTTGGTCACCGGAAAAGTTTCGGGTGCTATCGGTAACGTACCGGGACCACCGGGAGGGTCCCGGGGGTCCACCAGGTGGGGCCACCGGCCCCAGAGGGCTGCGTGGGCCAAGTGTGGGTAGGGACCAGCCCCTAGGTGGGCTGGTGCGCCTCGCATAAGGGGCCCAGGGCGCAGGAAGGGGGGGAGGGGGAAACCCTAGGCTCAGATGGGCCTAAGGCCCACCTAGTGGTGCGCCCCCCTCTCTCCCCCCTTGGCCGCCCCTCCAAGTCCCATCTAGGGCTGGCCGCACCCTTTGGGGGGGAACCCTAGATGGGGGCGCAGCCCCTCCCCCTCCCCTATATATAGTGGGGGTTTTGGGGCTGCCATAGACATGAGAACATCTCTCTCTCTTGGCGCAGCCCTACCCCTCTCCCTCCTCGTCTCTCGCAGTGCTTGGCGAAGCCCTGCTGGAGTGCCACGCTCCTCCATCACCACCATGCCGTTGTGCTGCTGCTGGACGGTGTCTTCCCCAACCTCTCCCTCTCTCCTTGCTGGATCAAGGCGTGGGAGACGTCACCGGGCTGCACGTGTGTTGAACGCGGAGGCGCCGTGGTTTGGTTCTTAGATCGGAATCAACCGCGATCTGAATCGCTACGAGTACGACTCCTTCATCCGCGTTCTTGCAACGCTTCCGCATCACGATCTACAATGGTATGTAGATGCACTCCCCTTCCCCTCGTTGCTAGATTACTCCATAGATTGATCTTGGTGATGCGTAGAAAATTTTGAATTTCTGCTACGTTCCCCAACAACCTTAACATCAATATTCTTAGTAAAGCATAATTACTCACCAACACGACTCATATATTAGTATCTCCATATCTCGAAAGTATTACAAGGAATCAAGTTTATAATATCCAATCATCTTCATGAAACTTTTATTATATTCCCCTTGAATATCTATCACTATGGGACTAAATTCATATATTACCATTGCTAGTAACAAGCTCTCAAATAAATTTAAGTGAAGCACATAGAGCAATTCTAACAAATCATAGCATCATTATGGCTCTCTCAAATAGGTGTGTCTAGCAAGGATGATTATGACTAACTAAAAGGCAAAACAAGTAAAGACTCGTATAATACAAGACACTCCAAGCAAAACTCATGATATGTGACAAATAAAAATATACCTCCAAGTAAAATTACCGATGGTCGTTAGAAGATAGGGGGGATACCTTCTGAGGCATCCCCAAGCTTAGTTGCTTGGTACTTCTTGAATATTACCTTGGGCTGCCATGGGCATCCCCAAGCTCAGGCTCTTTTTACTCCTTATTCCTTCATCCATCGTGATCTCACCCAAAACTTGAGAACTTCAATCACACAAAACTTAACAAAAACCTTTGTGAGATCCGTTAGTATAATAAAGCAAATCACCACTTTAAGTACTGTAGCAAATCCATTCATTTTTTATTATTGCATTATACCTACTGTATTCTAACTTTACCATGGCTTATACCCCCGATACAATCCATAGATTCATCAAAAATAAGCACATAATGCAACGAAAACAGAATCTGTCGAAAACAGAACAGTCTATAGTAATCTGTACTTTAACCAAACTTCTGTAACTCCAAAAATCCTGAACATTAGGAAAACATAGGCAATTTGTATATCAATGATGTGTCAGAAATTCAAAATTTTATCACGCTCCAGCGAATTTTAAAAATTCTGCTACTGGACGCAAAAGTTTCTGTTTTCCAACAGGATCAAATCAACTATCACCCAAACCATCCTAAAGGCATTACTTGGCACAAACACTAATTGAAACATTAAAACACAATCATAACAGTAGCATAATTGTGTAAACACACAAGAACAGAAGTAAAAAGTGAAAAATATTTTATTCATTGGGTTGCCTCCCAACAAGCTCTTTCTTTATAGCCATTAAGATAGGCTTTGATATTTCAATGATGCTCACTTGAAAGATGAGAATTGAAGCGCAAAGAGAGCATCATAAAACATGTGACAAACACATTTAAGTCTAACATACTTCCTATGCATAGGCATTTTATATGCAAACAAATTACCAAGACAAGAAATATCTAGCATATGCAAAGGAGAGAAATAAAATATTGACAATCTCAACATGAAGAGAGGTAATTTAGTAACATGAAAATTTCTACAACCATATTTCCCTCTCTCATAATAATTACATATGGAATCATAATCAACTTCAACAATATAGCTATCATATAAAATTTTCTCTTCATGATCCACATGCATAAAAGTTTTATAATCTTCCAAGATAGTGGGATTAACATCATCTAAAGTCATGACCTCTCCAAACCCACTTTCATAAAAAAAAATCATAAGATTGAACACTCTCCAAATATGTGGGATTATTTTTACCTAAAGTCGACTCTCTTCCAAACCCACTTTCAATATTATTGCGAACATTATTATCAATATCATATGCATCATGAGGCTTAAATAAATTTTCAAGATCATAAGAAACATTATCACCCCAATCATGATCATTGCAATAAGTAGTAGACATAACAAAATTAGCATCCCCAAGCTTGTAGCTTTGCATATCATTAGCACAATTGACATGAATAGAATTAATAATAACATCATTGCAATCATGCTTTTTATTCAAGGAGGTATCATGAATCACTTTATAAATATCTTCTTCTAACACTTCATCCCAATTTTCAGATTCACGGATCTCAAGCAAACTTTGATGCGGCTTGAAAATGCGTCGGTATCCCAAAGAGGAAGGGATGATGCAGTACAACTACGGTAGCTATTTCCCTCATTTACGAAACCAAGGTTATCAATCCAGTAGGAGAACCAAGCAACACAATGTAAATGGTAACCCGACACGTAAGAGGGGTTGTCACTCCCTCCACGGTAAAAAGATAGATTAAATTGTATAAGATTGGATAAATAGATCTAGCAAGAACACAAAATAAATAAATAAATAAATAAAAAGTGCAGAAAGGAATTTTTGGGGTTTTGGAAATATAGATCTGAAAACAATATGATAAAAGATAGAGTCGAGGGCCATATATTTCACTAGTGGCTTCTCTAGAGAAAATATCATACGGTGGGTAAACAAATTACTGTTGGGCAATTGATAGAAGAACAAATTATTATGACGATATCCAAGGAAATGATCAAGAATATACACATCACGTCCAAGATTAGTAGACAGACTCCTGCCTGCATCTACTACTATTCCTCCAGACATCGACCGCTATCCAGCATGCATCTTGTGTATTATGTTCATGGAGAAACGGAGTAATGCAATAAGAACAATACATGATGTAGACAAGATCTATTCATGTAGGAATAGACCCCATCTTTTTATCCTTAATAGCAACGATCTATATATGCCTCGCTGCCCCTTGTGTCACTGGGTGAGGACACCACAAGATCGAACCCATCACAAAGCCTCTTCCCATTGCAAGAAAAATCAATCTAGTTGGCCAAACCAAACCAAAGTTCCGGAGAAGAAATACGAGGCTATAAATAATCATGCATATAAGAGATCAAAGAAGACTCAAATAATATTCATGGATATAGATCCGATCATAAACTCGAACTTCATTGGATCCCAACAAACACACCGCAAAAAGTCATTACATCAAATACATCTCCAAGAACAACGAGGACAACATTGTATTGAGAATAAAAAAGAGAGAAGAAGCCATCTAGATACTGCCTACGGACCCGGAGGTCTATGGTGAACTACTCACACATCATCGGAGGAGAACCAATGAGAATGATGAACCCCTCTGTGATCGTGTTCCCCTCCGTCAGAGTGCCAGAATAGGGCTCTAGATTGGATCTCATTGTTCTGGAACTTGCGGCGGGTAGAATTGTGTTTCGTTGACTCCCGTAGGGTTTCTGGAATATTTGGGTATTGATAGAGCTGAGAGGCGGTGGAGGAGACCCCCATGGGCCCCACAAGCCATCAGGGCGCTCCAGGGGCCTCTAGCGTGCCCTGGTGTCTTGTGGGCCCTACGGGCCTCCCCTCTGGTGCTTCCTTGGCTCCCAAGTTGTCTTCTGGTCCAAAAAAATCTCCAAAAATTTTCGCTGCGTTTGGACTCTGTTTGATAAGGATATTCCGTGAAGTAAAAAACAAGCAAAAAACAGCAACTCACACTGGGCACTATGTCAATAGGTTAGTCCCAAAAAATTATATAAAGTTGCTATAAACTGATTGTAAAACATCCAAGAATGATAATATAACAACATGGAACAATAAAAAATTATAGATACATTGGAGACGTATCAGCATCCCCAAGCTTAATTCCTGCTCGTCCTCGAGTAGGTAAATGATAAAAACTGAATTTTTGATGTGGAATGCTGCCAAACATGTTCATCAGATATTCTTTTCTTTTGTAGCATGGACATTTGGACTTTTAGATGGCTCAAAGCAATCGTTTATATTTGACATGAAGACTTCAATACTCAAGCATATCAACAAGCAACCATGTCTTTCAAAATATGAACACTAAAGAAAGTTATCCCTAGCCCATTATGCTCAATCATTGATCCATTAATAAAACACACTCGAATATTAGCTACACCCAATGCACAAGTATGATCATAGTGCTCCCTAGTTGGTGCTTTATAAGAGAAGCTGGAGACTCAAATAAAAATAAAATTGCATAAAGTAAATAGATAGGCCCTTCGCAGAGAGAAGCAGAGATTTGTAGAGGTGCGAGAGCTCAAAGCTTAAATTGAGAGATAAATTTTTTTAGAGGCATGTTTTTCCCTTCAACGAAAATGACCTAGTAATTCCCAGTACTTTTCATGCTAGATACATCATAGGCGGTTCCCAAACATAAAATAAAGTTTATTCCTTTTTCCACCATTCTTTCACAATCCATGGCTAGCCGTATCCACGGGTGCCTTGCATACCAACACTTTCCAAGGAATTTATTATTTGACAACATAAATTAGATTTCTTTTTCATTTCGGGACTGGGCATCCCTATTACCGCCACACTTTCGTGCGATGACAAGTGAATAAACACTCATCTTGAGAATAACACATCTAGCATGGAAAAATATTGGCCACCCCCTGCCGCTTCATGAGTGGTACAGGCACACAAAAAGGAAATTCATTTTGAAAATTAGAGTTGGCACATATAAATTTACTTAGAACGGCATGGAAATACCGCATATAGGTAGGTATGGTGGACTCATACGGAAAAACTGGGTTTAGGGATTTTGGATGCACAAGTAGTATTTCTACTTAGTACAAGTGGACGCTAGCAAAAAGATTGAGAAGCAACAAACCAAGAAAAAAAATCTCATAAACGAGCATTAAGCCTAACTAACACTGAATAATGCACTGCAAGTAGGATGTAATTTCATTGAATAACTATTGAATTTGATGCTTGCATAGGGAATCACAAACCTTAACACCAATATTCTTACTAAAGTATAATTACTCACCAACATGACTCATATATTACTATCATCACATCTCAAAACTATTACAAAGCATCAAGTTTATTTTGTCCAATGATCTTCATGAAAGTTTTTATTATATCCCTCTTGAATATATATCACTTTGGGACTAGTTTCATATATTGTCTTTGCTTTTGACAAGCTCAAACAAATTTAAGTGAAGAACATGAGCATAAAAGTTTTCATCTCTCGAAATAATATAAGTGAAGCATGAGAGAATTTCTTCAAAAATTGACTAACTCTAAAATAAATCTAAGTGAAGCATGAGAGTATTTCTTCAAAAATATTAAAGCACATCGTGCTCAAAAAGATATAAGTGAAGCACTAGAGCAATTCCATAGCTCAAAAAAATTTATGTGAAGCACATAGAGCAATTCTAACAAATCATAGCATAATTTTGGCTCTCTTAAATAGGTCTATCCAGCAAGGATGATTGTGACGAACTAAAAAAGCAAAACAAGCAAAGACTCATATAATACAAGCCGCTCCAAGATAAACTCATGATAGATGACGAATAAAAATATAGCTCCAAGTAAAATTACCGATGGTTGTTAGAAGAAAGAGGGGGTGCCTTCCAGGGCATCCCCAAGCTTAGTTGCTTGGTTCTCCTTGAATATTAACTTGGGATGCCATGGGCATCCCCAAGCTTAGGCTCTGTTCACTCCTTATTCCTTCATCCATCATGATCTCACCCAAAACTTGAAAACTTCAATCACACAAAACTTAACAAAACCTTCGTGAGATCCGTTAGTATAATAAAGCAAATCACCACTCTAATTATTGTTGCAAACCCATTCATATTTTATTATTGCATTATACCTACTGTATTCCAACTTTACCATGGTTTATACCCCCTGGTACAATCCATAGATTCATGAAAATAAGCATACAATGCAACAAAAATAGAATCTGTCAAAAACGGAACAGTCTGTACTAATCTAGACTTTGTCCATACTTATGTAACTCCAAAGATTCTGAAAATAGGAAAACATAGGAAATTTGTGTATCAATCTTTTGTAAAATATTCAGAATTTTATCATGCTTCTGTGATTTTTTAACAATTTCGCTATTGGGCGCAAAAGTTTCTGTTTTTCAACAAGATCAAATCAACAATCACCAAAGATGATCCCAAAGGCTTTACTTGGCACAAACACAAATTAAAACATATATAACACAATCATAGCAGTACCATAATTGTGCAAATACTCAAGAACAGAAAGAAAAAGGCAAAAATAAATCTTATTCATTGGGTTGCCTCCCAACAAGCGCTATCGTTTTATGCCCCTAGCTAGGCATAATGCATAGATTCAAGTATTGTCATCTTTCTTCTTATTTTCCATAGATGTGTTTTTGTCAAGAGGTTTCTCAAATATAACTTGAAACACATTTTCCATAGAAATTTTAGCATTATCAAGCTGTCCATCTTTGTATCCCCTCTGATTCCCGTCTACAATCCAAGAATATTGTTGATTAACATCATTGAAAACTTGTTGGATCACATCCAAAACGGGGATTTCCTTTTTAAGGTTCTCATAAAAAAATAATTATTTCCAAGAAAATGTCTTAACACATAGTCACTATTGTAAAGGATCTAATATATTACCGTTTTTTCACGGTTCATACCATAAAAATCAAAAATTTCCCTAACATTCCGTACTATGTGATCAAATTCATTTATCAGAACAAGGGTGGCTAACTTTTTTGCTTTTGGATCCTTTATAACGGGTAGCTCATAAAACAATCTCTGCATGGTAGGATGAGTACGGATAAATCTATTTTCAAGTTTCAGAACTAGCGCCGAAATAGCTTCCGCATAAGTTTTAGTTCTTTTAAGTATAGGCTCATCATCACAAGTCAAAGTTCCAACACAATTGAAAAATATTTGGATAGTTTCATTTACTATAACGTTGCCTTGTCCCAAAGCAAAAGTTTTAGCATCCAGATTGCTAGATCATCCAATTTTAGGAGATCGGCCGTCATCTGTTTCTGCCATACCAAAATCACTCATGATGATAAGTTCAAGCAAACAAAAGATCGTACGAGAAAAAAGCGAATAAAAAGAAAAAAATTGAAATGGGGGAGATGAAAATGAGAGGCAAATGGAAAATATGTCAATTGCAAGGAGATGAGATTTGTAATTAGAACCTGATAGATGCTCATGATGTCTCCCCGATAACGGCGCCAGAAATTCCTTTTGACGCGGCTTGAAACTGCGTCAGTATTCCCCGAAGAGGAAGGGATGATGCAGTACAGCTACGGTAGGTATTTCCCTCAATTACGAAACCAAGGTTATCAATCCAGTAGGAGAACCAAGCAACACTATGTAAACGGTACCTACACACAAAGAACAAATACTTGCAACCCGACGCATAAGAGGGGTTGTTAATCCCTCCATGGTAAAAAGATAGATTAAATTGTATGAGATTGGATAAATAGACCTAGCAAGAACACAAAATAAAATAAAGAAAGATAAAGTACAACAAGGTATTTTTGGGTTTCTGGAAATATAGATATGAAAACAATATGATAAAAGATAGACCCGGGGGCCGTAGATTTCACCAGTGGCTTCTCTCGAGAAGATAGCATATGGTGGGTAAACAAATTACTGTTGGGCAATTTATAGAAGAACAAATAATTATGACGTTATTCAAGGCAACGATCATGAATATAGGCATCACGTCCAAGATTAGTAGACCGACTCCTGCCTGCATCTACTACTATTACTCGATAAAACGACCGCTATTCAGCATGCATCTAGTGTATAAGTTCATGGAGAAACGGAGTAATGCAATAAAGAACGATGACATGATGTAGACAAGATCTATTCATGTAGGAATAGACCCCATCTTTTTTATCCTTAATAGAAACGATCGATACGTGCCTCGCTACCCCATCTGTTACTGAGTGAGGACACCGCAAGATCGAACCCATCACAAAGCACCACTTCCCATTGCAAGAAAAATCAATCTAGTTTGCCAAACCAAACCAAAGTTTTGGAGAAGAAATATGAGGCTATAAATAATCATGCATATAAGAGATCAAAGAAGACTCAAATAATATTCATGGATATAGATCTGATCATAAACTCGAACTTCATCGGATCCCAACAAACACACCACAAAAATTCATTACATCAAATAGATCTCCAAGAACAACGAGGAGAACATTGTATTGAGAATCAAAAAGAGAGTAGAAGCCATCTAGCTACTGCTTACGGACCTGTAGGTCTATGGTGAACTACTCACGCATCATCGAAGGAGCACCAATGAGGATGATGAACCCCTCTGTGATCATGTTCCCCTCTGGAAGAGTGTCGGAATAGGGCTCTAGATTGGATCTCATAGTTCTAGAACTTGTGGCGGCTGGAATTGTGTTTCATCAACTCCCCTAGGGTTTCTGGAATATTTGGGTATTTATAGAGCTGAGAGGCGGTGGAGGAGACCCCTGTGGGCCCCACAACCCATCAGGGCACGCCAGGGGCCTCTGGCGCGCTCTGGTGTCTTCTGGGCCCCATGGGACACCCCTCTGGTGCTTCCTTGGCTCCCAGGTCATCTTCTAGTCCAAAAAATCTTCAAAAAGTTTTGTTGCATTTGGACTCCGTTTGATAAGGATATTCTGCGAAGTAAAAAACAAGCAAAAAATAGCAACTAGCACTGGGCACTATGCCAATAGGTTAGTCCCAAAAAATGATATAAAGTTGCTATAAAATGATTGTAAAACATCCAAGAATGATAATATAACAACATGGAACAACTAAAAATTATAGATACATTGGAGACGTATCAAACTTCATAGAGATAATCTGGTGAACTCAAGTTACTAGCAATTGGTTTATCGTAATTGGATCTTTTGGAAAGATTAGCAAGTGGATGAGCATCCATATCAATAGATTTTTAGCAAGCGAAGATTTAAGCAAATAGAAGGCACATTGCAACACAAACAAATATAGCAAACAAGCAAAAGGCAAATGGAAAATATTTTTGTATTTCTGTGAAAACTTTTTAGAAGAGGGGGAGATGAAACCGAGAGGAAAATGGCAAATAAAGTAATTGTAAGGAGATCAGAGTTTATGCGTAGGTACCTAATAGATATTGATGATGTCTCCCCAGCAACGGCGCTAGAAATTCTTCCTGATTGCTTGTATCTGCGTTGGTATTTCCCCGAAAAGGAGAGGATGATGCAACACAACAAAGGTAAGTATTTCCCTCAGTTATGAAACCAAGGTTATCAATCTAGTAGGAGAACCAAGCAACACTATGTAAACCACACCTGCACACAAACAACAAAAACTCACAACCCAACGCGTAAGAGGGGTTGTCAATCCTTCCTTGGTACTGAGATAAATTAAATTGTATAGGTTTTGATAAATAGATCTAACTAAAATACAAAATAAAATAAATAAAGCAAAATTGCAGGCAGGTATTTTTGGTTTAATATGATAGGAAAATAGGCCCCGGGGCTATAGTTTTCACTAGAGGCTTCTCTCAAGAAAATAACATACGGTGGGTACACAAATTACTGTTGGGCAATTGATAGAAATGTGAATAATCATGATGATATCCAAGTCAATGATCATGTATATAGGCATCACGTCCAAGATTAGTAGACCGACTCCTGCCTGCATGTACTACTATTACTGCACACATCGACCGCTATCCAGCATGCATCTAGTGTATTAAGTTCATGGAAAAAGAGAGTAATGCAATAAGAACGGTGACATGATGTAGACAAGATAAACTCGCGTATGAATAAACCCCATCTTGTTACCCTTAATAGCAACGGTACATGCGTGTCATGTCTCTTTCTGTCTCTGAGATTGAGCACCGCAAGATCGAACCCATCACAAAGCACCTCTTCCCATGGCAAGAAAAATCAATCTAGTTGGCCAAAGCAAACAAAATTTTTGGAGAAGAAATACGAGGCTATAACAATTATGCATATAAGATTTCAGCAAAGACACAAATAATATTCTTGGATAGAACTGATCATAAACTCACAATTCATTGGATCCCAACAAACACACCACAAAAAAGAGTTACATCAAATAGATTGATGTCGCTTGAAACTGCGTCGGTATTTCCCCAAAGAGGAAGGGATGATGCAGTACAACTACGGTAGGCATTTCCCTCAATTGTGAAACCAAGGTATCAATCCAGTAGGATAACCAAGCAACACTATGTAAATGGTACCTACACACAAAGAACAAATACTTGCAACCCGATGTTGTCGCAGGAGCGGCCACCTATGGGACCAAGAGTCCCTTGCTGGTTCAGCGGGGGGATGGCACGTTGCACAAAGAGGAGAGGAGCGTGGGACAGCATGGCAGAGATCACACATGCAATTTTTACCCAGGTTCGGGCTGCCGTGAGGCGTAAAACCCTACTCCTGCTTTGGTGGATTGACGGTGGAAAATGGTGATGAGCATAACACGCTTGCCCGGCAGGGTCGCCTCAGGGTAGAACGGCTATGCGTATGAGTATATGAGGGGGTGGATTAGCTAACCAAGTGTCCAACCCCTTCTACGGTTGCCTTGGGGCTCCTTTTCTATAGCAATATAAAAAGACCCAAAGTGGCAGATCCAATTAATCTCGGCCATCAAATCATGTCAATCCAACGACTTAGACTGCTTCAATGCCGAGCGCTCAACACATTCAGCATGCAGTTAATTTTATGCCAAATATAATGCTAATCACATAATAGCACGCAAATAATATCCTACTTAATATCCGCATTCACTTAATATACTTCTAAATTAACGTGCATTGCACGTACACATTGACTAGTATAGACAAAGGGGTCACCATAGTGGCAAATCAGTCATTATGCACTGATTAGATAGCAAACAGTGCTATCATACCTAACTCTGCAGGCCGATAGAGCGCATTAAATGCGCCACTCAACATCACATCGTAGCGTGCCTGGCAAGCCTTGCCGAACTGTTTTGCCAGCTTCGCACCCGCTCGCTCGACACGTCGCAGGACGGGTGTCATTTGGAGGCATTTTCTGTAGGAAGTGGCTGCCATGTGGCAAATAGGAGCCACTTAGTCACTTTGGGGCTTGACACTGCACCGATCGACGACCTGTGTCATGGTGAGGCGGTGTGGTGAGGTGGTTCTGCCCTCGCGAGTCCTAGCAGGCCTGCCGGGATGACCTGGAGGCTCTCTTACAGGAGTGACCCCATCCTTGCTAGGCTCACCTGCTCGGCAAGGGAGGTTTCTTCCTTAGCGGTATCTTGCTCCTCTGGCTTGTCTTGGCCTTCTTATGCTGCATGTTGGTCCTTTGAAGAACTGATTGCTTGTGCTCCATTCTGACCTTGGTGCTGTAATCTTGTTCCCGTGCCTGTGCACAGTGAGGGCAACGGACCCAGGTTTTTTTGCACCGACAAAAGCCCCCGGGCCCGTCCGAACGCGCTGCCGAGCGTCGTCGGGGTAGGCCCTAATAGGTGCACGGGCAGGGGCGTGGAAGTGGCTGGCCCCTTGAGATCTTCTTTTCTTCTTCATTAATCTTGAGTTCAGGCCAGTTTCTGGTTTTCCCGCACGTCGTGTAAAGCCAATCGTGGTGGGGCCATTCTTGTAATGGCCCGTCAATGACTTTAACTCACGGGGGAGAAACTGCCAATTCACTCTTCCCACCACGCCCTTATCCTCGGCCACGTATGCAGCATGCATCACACGGGGTAGGTAACGGAGGCGCGTGGTGCGGGATTGCATCAAGGCGAGGGCTCAGCCTTCTTGAATTGGTGGAGGAGGGTGGCTCTCTCCCTGACCTTCCTATAAAAGGAGGGGCGGGGGAAGAGCGGAGGCATTCATCCTTACACCCCTTCTTCTCCATCCTCTGCTTTCTGCTGGTTATGCTGAAGAGAAGAGCCTGGGGCCAGGCCCCAGGCAGTAGCTTGAGGTTGGTACCACCAAATGTTTGTGTTGGTGCTTGGGAGTGAGTCTGGTCCATGCTCGGAGAAAACGCGGTGGACGAGCCACCCGTGGTGCGGGAGACATCAAGCCTCCCCATTATGGGGAAATGATTGTTTCTTCTGCTGCGATCAGTTGTCCGTCAGGTAAGGTGGCATCTTGCCAGGTGCTGCTGTCGCTTGTCGGCTTGGTGACCAGGTCCTTGGCGCCTTCGATGTTTATCCGGGAGGCGGGGCTGGGGATTGTCGGTAATCCTAGTACTGCCCCTTCCGATGAACCCGGGGCCGATGCTGAAGGGAGGCACGCCTTCCTGCCCGCCAAGATGGGGAGCGGCGCGCCCCGAGCCCCCTGGCCGTCTTGGCCTTTGGCTGCTTCTCCGGGGAAGGCATTGGGCTTGGGTCCTGGTGCTTCTCTGGAGAGGTGTTGATGAATATGAAGCCAGGGAAGACAAAGAAGGTGGGAGGCAGGCCGTCCAGTCGAAGTGCAATCGCATCGATGCATTCGTTATACTGGCGACCTCCTTCCTCATCTTTCTGCCTTTCCCCTCCCTTTCCCGGCACCGTCATCACCGTTTTCTTGGTCGCCGGGGAAGGGGTCACCCTCGAGGTGTTTTTGCTTCCTCCAGTGGCCTTCCAGCTAAGCTCCGACAGCCTTCTCTGCTGGTGCCTGTGCTGGAGCCTCTTGACTGGTCCTGGAAGCGATGACCAGGGGACCACAGGGGTGCTCCTTCCGTCCTCCTCCTTCGCAGCCTTGCCACTCCCGATCTTGTCAGGCTGTGCTTGGCAGGTCCTGACGGGATCGGGGTGGCGTTGTGTCGGTGCGCACCTCCCGCCCTCTTCTCTTCCTACCGCGACACCTTGGACAAGAGGGATAAGGAGAGCAGTTTACGGGGCACTTATCTTTTTTCAATCTTAAATCTGTAGGCACTTGCCAAATTTTAGTTCAAATAATGTAATCTATTGAGTCCATGTTTGTGTCCTATAAGGTTTGTACTTGTTTGATCTGCATATTAATGAAAAAGATGAAACTTGCAGGGGACTCGTGCACGTATATGTCCATGCAGAGGTGAAATGCCTCTTTATTTTAAATAAATGAGTTTTCCCACGGCAGGCTGTCGGCGTTCTGGGAACGGGGGTCCCCAGACATGCCTGCCTGCGGCGCACGGCATGGCTGTGCTAGCAGGCCTGTACAACCCATCTTCATGAACAAGGCATCCAAGACCCTCGCGAGGGGCCAAGCCTCGCGAGGCGGACGACGCAAGACCTCCTCAGGTGCGGCCCCTCTAGGCGCGCTCACGAGGAGCGGAGATATCAAGGCGGGGCAAACCTCGCGAGGCCCAAGTGACGTGAGCCATGACGATCGACACCAGGCGGGCGCCAGCGCGCGCAGCATCCTTGTTTCCTCTTTGGTGCTAAGGAGGCAAGCGCAGGAGAGGAGTACCGAGGCATCAGGCAAAGGTTGCCATATCGGTGCAACGAGACCAAGACTAGAAGGACGGCAAGATGGAGGTCATCGTGGAGCCCAAGATGGCGTCACCGCCAGGGCCTTTTGCAGGCGAAGACCACTTTTGTCAGGATAGCTTGTACTAGTTGTCCCCTTTCAAATTGCCCGCCATTGTTGGCTCCCTTCCCGCTCAATATTTGGGGAGAGGACCAGGGCCTATATAAGTAGAACTAGCCACCACGGTAGGGGGCATCGGATAGCTCATCGAGTCCTCACCCACAAGTTCGCAGAGCACAAGAACACCTCAACCTCAGGAGGCTGTTCTTCCCCTTGTACTGTTCATCATCAGCCCAAGAGGCAATCCACCACCACCACACTGGAGTAGGGTATTACACCACAACGGTGGCCCGAACCAGTATAAATCTTGTGTCTTTCTGCGTTGTGAGTTCGTCGAGTTCGTCCGCAAGATCTTAGCGAGCTAGGGCGTAGATCGGTAGGAGGGAAAGAACTTCGCGCGCACCCCAGAGTTCGAACCTTAAGGGTTTTACCGGAACCCCAGATCCGACATTTGGCGCGCCAGGTAGGGGTGCGCCGTAGCTTTCCTTCCGTCGATTCGTCGCTCCGTCGCTCCGCCGTCTCTATGGCGGACGCTCACCGCGCTAGGGCTGAGCGCCGGGCTGCTCTCACCGCATGCATTGCTCAGACGGTTTCCGTCGGCGGGCCACCTCGTCGTTCTCCATCTCCTTCCGCCAACGCCGCTACCGGCCCGGCGGGGAATGAACAACAAGCGTCTTCGCTGCACCCATCGGTGCGGCAGGACGGCCGCACCGCCGCTCCGTAGCTGACCCCAGCCGGTTCCTCGTCCCATGCACGTCGCGTTCCCATGGATGCACGGGCCGCGCTCTTCATGGCGAACAAGCTCCTGCGCTACCGCCATGTCGACGACCTCTACGAGGACTGGCTCGACCGCGTCGCCAAGCTCATCCGCGCCGCAGGGGGCTCTCTGACGCTGTCCCTTTCTCTACCTCACCCTCCGCCAGCCACGGGCGACGTGGCTCATGGCGCGCCTCCACCACCTCTGCCCCAAGACGGTGCCTTGGCGCCAAGGCGCGCGGCCCCACGGCGTGATCCACAACGCCCAGTGCCCGCGCGCGAGGAGAGAAGCTGCCAAGAAATTCCTCGACCGCGAGAAGCTGCGCCTACGCTCCACGCGCGCTTCGCCAAGACAGCGCGCTACCTGCGTTGGTGGCGCGCGGACCTCGTCAAGACGACGTTC
Source organism: Triticum aestivum (assembly GCF_018294505.1). Classification (NCBI taxonomy): domain Eukaryota; kingdom Viridiplantae; phylum Streptophyta; class Magnoliopsida; order Poales; family Poaceae; genus Triticum; species Triticum aestivum. The sequence goes on along the minus strand of NC_057805.1, from coordinate 107,508,313 downwards.
CACCTCCGAGACAGGCTCCGGCGAACACGGCCGGCTGCCGCGCCTTCACCCCCGAGCTGCGTAGCGTCGCCTGGCCGGGCAAGTTCAAGCCCGATCTGCCCCCTCGCTACGACGGCACCGCCGACCCCGCGGAGTTCCTGCAACTCTACGAGCTGAGCATCGAAGCTGCCAACGGTGACGAGAAAGTCATGGCGAACTGGTTTCCCATGGCTCTCAAGGATGGTGCCCGCTCCTGGTTCCTGAACCTGCAGCACGGCTCGATCTCCTCCTGGGATGAGATGCGCGACCGCTTCATCGCCAACTTCCAGGACACCCGTGACTGCCCGCCGGTCGTGGGTGACCTGCGCTGCATCAAGCAACAACCTGGAGAGACCCTCTAGAAGTACATCCAGCGCTTCAACAACACTCGCCTCAAGATCCCCAAGGTCACGGACGAGGCCATCATCTCCGCGTTCTCTGACGGCGTCCGCGACATCAAGATGAAGGAAGAGCTCGCTATCCACGAGGAGCTGTGCACATCTCAGGAGCTGTTCAACCTGGCAACCAAGTGCGTAAGAGCTGAGGAGGGGCGCCTTTCCCTCCTCGAGCTGCCAGCTGCGGGTGCAAAGGAGAAGAAGGCCATGGCCAAGGACGTGAAGCGCAAGGAAGCAACCGTGCTCGCAGCGGAGCCGGACACCAAGCGAGGCAGGGACCAGCCTGAGTTATCCAAGAACAACCGGCCGTTCTGCGCCTTCCACAACCTGAACACCCACAACACCAATGACTGTCAAGAACTCAGAGCCATTCATGAAGGACGCTTCGGTCGACGCCCCGAGCGCAGCGACCAGGGCTACGGCCGAGGAGGAGGACGTGGTGGCGGACGCTGGGATGACTGTGGCCCGCGCCAAGAGTGGCGCGACCGTCCTCGCGAGGACCGCTGGCAGGATCATCCTCGCGAGGGGGCTTGGAGGGACCAGCATCGCGAGGATCGTCCTCAGGGCAACGCCGGTCTTCCTCCGCTGCCGCCGCCGCCAAGAAGGAACGATGACCACCATCAATACGAGGGGGCTGGGGGCTTCCAGGAGCCACGTGCAATCACCTGCATCTTGGGCGGAGCCCAGGCCCCAGCTTCGCAGCGTATCTTCAAGCAGTTTGCTCATGAAGTGAATGCAGTTCTCCCCAAACTTGAGGCCACGTGCCTGCTCAGATGGTCCCAATGTGCCATCACCTTCAACTCTACAGATCAGCTCAAGTGCGCGGCCACCACCGGCGCCGTCCCGATGATGTGCTCCCCAGTCATCAGCAACGTGCAGGTTACCAAGACCCTCATCGACGCCGGCGCAAGGCTCAACGTCATGTCCGTTGACATGTTCGACAACCTCCAAGTGCCATATGAGCAGCTCCAGCCTACCAAGCCTTTCTCAGGAGTGACCGACGGTTCCACCACACCGATAGGGCAAGTCCGCCTCCCTGTCACCTTCGGGGAGCGCAAGAACTACCGCACCGAGCTCATCGACTTCGACGTCGCGCACATCCGCCTGCCATACAACACCATCCTCGAGTATCCAGCCCTGGCCAAGTTCATGGCAGTGACCCACCACGGCTACAACGTCCTCAAGATGCCGGGAAGCGGCGGAATCATCACGATCCCATGTGAAGAGAGAGATGTGGTGTGCTCCCTCGAGCGCGCCTTCCAAGCTGCAGCAATCAACGACCCCAACAGCAAGAGCGAGGGCCCTAATGAGGCCCTCCCCAAGAAGAAGAAGCAGCTGCGCCATGCAGAATCTCAGGAGGATGGCGTCGCAGCTGGAGCCTCGTTAGGATCAGCGCCCGCTTCAGGGGCGCCTCCCTCCATCGCATAGGAAGGCGCGCCCAGCGCCCTCCTCGGGCAGGGCTCGGGGGCTCTCTCCTGGAGGGCCTCAGATCTTGCCGGCATCACTTGGAGGCATGCTTCAAGGCATGTTTCCCTCAGGAGAACACAGGGCAAGGATTGCCCACCACTCAGGAGTTCATCACCAAGACCACTCAGGAACTATAAGACGCAAGGGCTATGCATGGCAATAGCCGCTCGCGAGGCGCAGCTCCCCATCCAGGCGAGGATGGTGGGCTGCGCGTCTGCATCGATGTACCAGGGCTCAACAGGGCCGCTTCTCAGGAGCGTTTCTGGCCCTCGCGCGCGGGCCGTTGTGAAGGTCCACCACACAGCTACGTTTGCATGCCTTTCGGCCTGCCGAGCGTGTCGTTCTCTACCAGCGCAACTTGCGGCATGCCCTGGCGGCTCAGGAGGCCAGGCACCACGCCGTCCTGGCGGAGATAGAGACGGTCCTCAGGGAACCACCTGAGCCCCCAGAGCCTCCCGAGGCTCAGGACCCCGGTGGCTCGTGAGGAGCTGCCCCTTCGCTGCATGCCTTCAGCTGCACCAACCATTCTTCATCGACAGAACCAGGTGACATTTTCCAAGTTCATTTAGCTGGGAGTGCCCCTCGGGCTGCATCATTCCCAGGCCGCGTGGGTCCGTCCCTGTGGCATGTATCCCTTTTGCTTATGTCTTCAGTTTGCTTTGTCGGGGGCGCCCCTCGGGCTGCATCATCCCCGAGCCGCTCGGGCCTGACCCAGTGGCATGTATCTTTCTGCATTTACCCAAGCTGATTTTCCTTCCATGCTTAACCTGCCTATGGTTATCACCTGCTCGATCGCCGCCTCCCACGGGGACCCCTTACATTGGCATAGCGCTGGTGCGTGGGTCCGTCCCTGCCACGTCAACAAACCTGAGCGGTCGAGCTCTGGCTCGCGGCACGCCCCGCGCACGTCACCTCACCAAGCCCTCAGTGCCCTCGCCTCTTTGCGGAACAACCAGCGGCAGGCTAGCAGCTATGACGGCAAACCGTGTTTGTTCTTGTGCCTGTTCACAGGGATCCCATGAGGAGGATAGCAGGCGGCACCGCGAGTCTCCTTTTCTCTTGTGCAATTCGCTTGTGCGTTGAAAGGGGGGCTCCTGAGCATCGCGACTCAGGAGCTCTTACTGGCTCTCCAGACCTCACCCCCTGGCCTTGACCACGGCATCGCGACCTGGCATACCAGCGGCGGCTGAGCTCGCTCGAGGGCCGGGACCTGAGGACGTAGAGCACTAAGGAGAGCATGGGAGGAGGGAAACTCGTATGGGCACGACCTAGCTATGCCGCGCAAGTTGGCGCGCAGGCCTAGCGCACCACAAGGAATCACCATGGAATCGACAAGATAAGTCCCGTTCTCGGATTGGCTAAGTGTTGGGGCCTCAGGGTCACGCTCGTCGTAGCCCCATTGCGGCCACATCAACACCCTTTCTTGCCTTACCATGGCTGCTTGAGCGCTAAAGGGGACCTCCTGAGCATCGCGCCTCAGGGGCTCTTACTGGACCTCGGGCCGCACACCTCCTGGCCTTGACCACGGCACGCGACCTGGCATACCAGCGATGGCTGTAGCCTGCCTGGGCACCGGGACCTGTCAGCGTAGAGCAACAAGCTATCGCAAGGTTGGAAAGGGGAGACCGAGCCTTGACAGGACATGCGTTCGCAAATTTTCATAATAAGGAACATATACACAAAAGGGCATCACAGATCCTTATGCACCCCCACGGGGTACTTCATGATTTTCCGCAGGACACAGAAACGAGAACTAAGAGGAATCCTATCTACAGCCCCCGTGGCGGACGCCATCATAAACAGTGGGCCACGGGAGGCCGGCGCCAACCTCATCCAGATCAGCGGCGGCGGCGGCTGGACGCTGCAGCCCTGCTCTGAGCCTTGCGAGAGCTCGGGGGCACGTAGCTGTCGTCGCTCGTCTCCGGAGTCTCGTAAGGCTCAGGAGAGCTACTGGACTCCCAGGGGCTGCTGCTGTTGGAGTAGCCGTGAGCGGAGCGCATGTCAGCCTGGCGCTCCCGGCAACACTCCAGGCGGTGGCCGTTCGCATCGAAGACCTTGAAGAAGAGCGTAGCGGCACCGTCGTACTCGAAGTGGATTGTGAGGGCACCCCTCGCACGGCAAACCCGCGCGACCTCGCCCCAGGCGCGGGTCATGAAGATCTTGCTGGCGGGGACCGCTTCAATCTCTGCTCCAGTCGCTGGAGCGTTGCAGTCAGCATGCTGCAGCCAGAGCGCGAGAGGCCCCCTCGGCAGCACCACATCGGAGAAGAACCGCGGGAAGTGGATCCAAGAGCTTGGAGGCATCGGTGTCAGTGTCAAAATCGGCGGATCTCGGGTAGGGTGTCCCGAACTATGCGTCTAAGGCAGATGGTAACAGGAGGCGGGGGACACAATGTTTACCCAGGTTCGGGCCCTCTCGATGGAGGTAATACCCTACTTCCTGCTTGATTGATCTTGATGATATGAGTATTACAAGAGTTGATCTACCACGAGATCATAGAGGCTAACCCTAGAAGCTAGCCTATGATTATGATTGTTGTTGTCCTACGGACTAAACCCTCCGGTTTATATAAACACCGGAGGAGGCTAGGGTTACACAGAGTCGGTTACAAGGGAGGAGATCTACATATCCGAATTGCCAAGCTTGCCTTCCACGCAAAGGAGAGTCCCACCTGGACACGGGACAAAGTCTTTGATCTTGTATCTTCATAGTCCAACAGTCCGGCCAAAGTATATAGCCCGGCTTTCCGAGGACCCCCTAATCCAGGACTCCCTCTGTAGCCCCTGAACCAGGCTTTAATGACGATGAGTCTGGCGCGCAGATTGTCTTCGGCATTGCAAGGCGGGTTCCTCCTCCGAACACTCCATAGAAGATTTTGAACACAAGGATCGTGTCCGGCTCTGCAAAACAAATTCCACATACCACGGTAGAGAGTATATTATTCCACTAATCTAATCTGCTGACAACTTTTCATAACGTGACGTCCTGCCGTGGCCCGGTCATTACGAACCTTTTTTCCCTGCCTCCCACTGCACGTGTTGCGAGGCGGTTTTATTGGCACGTCTTGTCGAAGCAGAGATCGTGTTCCCCTTATCACGGGATTCTCATCAATACGGATATGGGTAACCCAACCGCACCATCAATCGCGGCGCTTGGGGAATAAGCGATTTTATGGGGCAAGTAGGGAGGCGCACAGTTTCTACTGCCCTTATAAAGGGACAAGGACTCTTCTGTTTCACCCACGTCTTCTTCTTCCCTTCCCATCCATTCTCGCGCACTCGAGCTCCAGCGCCCAAGTTCTCATTTTCTCCACAAAACCATTCCAAACATGTCCGGAGTGGGAGGCAAGTGGATGGTCTCCTCCATTACAGAGGAGAACATTACGAAGCTCCGGGAAGTCAGATACCTGGCCGCAGACATCGCGCACCGGCTTCCAGACGCGGGGCAGATTGCCCCTACTCCAAAACCCCACGAGAGGGTTGTATTCCTTACCCACTTCATCCGCGGGCTGGGATTTCCCCTCCACCCATTTGTCCACGGGCTCATGTTCTACTACGGGCTGGACTTCCATGATCTGGCCCCCAATTTCGTCCTCAACATCTCGGCGTTTATCTCGTGTGCGAGGCCTTCCTCCGCATCAAGCCCCACTTCGGCCTGTGGCTGAAGACCTTCAACATGAAACCAAAGGTGGTGGTCGACCAACAAGCGGAGTGCGGAGACGCCATGGTGGGCAAAATGCCCAACGTCACCTGGCTCGAAGGCTCCTATGTGGAGACCGTGAAGGGGTGGCAATTGGGGCGGTTCTACATCACCGAGCCGCGCGACACCAATTGGGTGGCGGCCCCCGAATTTCGATTCGGCATCCCCATGCGGCTCACCTCCTGGAAAGAGAAGGGCCTATCCTGAGGTTCATCGGTGGAGCTGACCGGACTCTAGAACTGTGTTAAAAATATGATAAGCAAGGAAATCAAACTTGACAACGTGGTCCAGGTCATGCTCTTCCGCCGGATCTTTCTGTGTCAAACACGGGCATTCAATATGTGGGAGTTCGACCCGGCCAAGCACCAGACGCTGCGAGAGCTTTTCGACACGATGCATCAAGACGTGTGGAAGGTGCTGTTCAAGGCCGCCGAGGTACCTCCTCCCCTTACCGAGGATCCCGGACTCAGCGCAAAGCGCCCTGCCAATCCGGTAGGCTCTTTATATCTCATATGATGTTCCTTTCCCCAGTATAATCATGTGAGGGATCTGAGCCTCCACGCCATTTTAACAGGACTGGGTAGCGACAGCGGAGCGGATCGATTGTCCGGCCCCACTGCCCGAAGATCCAGCAAGGGCTCTCTTAATGGAGATGCTGGTTCCGGCGCCCTATGAGGCGCCGGAGAAAAAGCCCAAGAAGAAGGCCGCGGGGACAAGGAAAGGTCTCCGGCGCAAGGTTGTATCGGACTCATCGTCTGATAACACCGAGGCGCCCTCCTCCCACGAAAACGAGGAGGAGGAAGAGGAAAGTTCTCCCCCCAGCCAGGGGAGACAAGAAAAGGAAGGCCGCCCCTTCTGGGGAGGCCGAAGGGTCCAAGAAGGGAAGGACCCTTCTTCCGGACTACTCGACAACAGTCGCTTACAGCGACGAGGAGTGGTTGCCCAGGGGCAAGCCCCTCGCGAAGTCGTAAGTATCCGGATACCATAATAGTTCTGGTATGTTTTGTTTTGTTGCTTCTTGTCATGCCAAACATGATCATGCAGTCCATCCAAAGCCCATATTGACGTATCCTCTTCGGATGAGTCTTTGGGCCAGTCGGCGATGAACAGCGATTCACTCCCGACCGCCACCTCCCCCCGCCCTACGGACGATGTCGAGGTGCTATCTCAAAGGGCACTGAACCAAGGGGAGATAGTTCTAGAGGCGCCCCAAGGCGACATCCCAGACGCTGGACCCATGGGGGGCAAGACTCCCATGGGCTCTAATGATGGGGGCAGCAAGTTTGGCCCCCAGCCGAATACTGCACCGGAACCTCCAGTGGTTCCGGACTCTGTCAGGCGACCCCTCGCTAAGGGGGGCGAGTCGTCTATGCCGATGGCCTTTGTCCATCCAGAGGCATCGGACAACTTGCTGGAAGCACTTCGCGGCGCTTCCATTGACGAAGAGCACCGCACTATCATGAGTGCGGTGGTCGAGAAGGTTCGGTCCGCCAAAAGCGGACTGACTGAAGCCTTTGCCAGCCTCCTAACAGGCTTTAAGGTAAGTAGTCAAATTATGAGAAAATGTTACAGCATAGACAGTATCCCCTGATGCTCTGTTTGGTGTTCGCAAAGAAAGGTCGAACAGAGGATCAAATAATAATCATAGGAGTCTAATCAGAATATGTCTATGTGAATAAGCAGGCTTCGCTGCTGGCCGCTACCGCTCGTACTGCGGAGGTCTCCGCATTGAAGTGGGACCTTGAGCGGTCTGAGGAAGAGCTCCGCCTTACCAAGAGGCAGCTCGAAGAGAACAATGGTAAGTGATACCCCATCTGTATATTGATAAATAAAAAAGAAGGTGGTTGTTAGATCATAGGATCGTCATGAATTTTGCTAGGGGCCACGACCGAAGTGGCGGCCCTGAAGAAGGCGCTGTCCGAGGCTGAAGACAAAGCGGCCAAGGAGCGCATCGAGCGCGAGAAGCAAGAGGCCCGAGTCGGCGAGGTCCAGCAAGAGCTCCAGGATTTTGTCAAGAAATACGAGTCCTTGGAGCGTGACTCTAAGACGCAGGGGTCCGAGCTTGCGAAGGCCCTCGAGAATGCACAAAATGCCAAGGCCGAAGCCCAAAAGGCCCTCCAGGAGATTCAGGCGGTCAAGAAGATAGCAGCGGGTAAGGCATTCATTATGCAAAGCGAGCATGCGAAGGAAACTTTCCTTTTACTTACCCGAATTCGGAGCTCTCCAGGAGCGTTCGCAGATCTAACCAGCAGTGTATCGGATGCCGCGGAGTTCTACCGGGCCGAGGAAGGGAGCTCGATGGAGAAGTTGTTCTGGTCTCAGTATACTGGGACCGAACATCTGATGCCCTTGAGCGACCAGTTGAAGCAACTGGTCGAGCTTCATAAGGCGGCCGAACTGGCCATGAAGGGTCTCATAGTCCGGATGTGGCCTCGCGAGCCCCTGCCTGGCAGCTACTTCGGCCTGGTAAAGCGGCTTGTGAATGCCTACCCACGGTTTGAAGTCATAAAGCGGTCCGTCTGCATTGAAGGTGCGCGCAGGGCTTTGCCCGTGCGAAAGTGCACTGGGCGAAGATGGATGCCGAAAAGCTAGTGAAGGAGGGGCCGCCGGAGGGCAAGGAGCATCGCCACCCTGAAAAGTATTATGACAGTGTCCTGAAGGGTGCTCGCCTTGTGGCGGAGGAATGTGCTTAGGATGTAATATTTGAATGAATGTACTCATGTGATCCTGTAATATGAAAACGAGTTCATGTGCGCTATATAACTCTTGTTGATTTAAAATATTACCTTCTGTGCGGCCGTCTATAAAATCTGAGAGTTGTCTAGTCGTCGGCTTCTGCCCCCATGTAACTAGTACTGAGGTGTTCGGGATAAACCTGATCACTCTTTATCCCAGTTTTGGGTCCTTCGAAGGAGGTGTTCAGCACAACGAACCAGACAATCGGACTATAAAGCTTTATCACTCTCACTTAGCCATAGAAGTCTACAATTTTAAATTTTGGCGAAGCCCCTAGTATTCGAAAGGCCGAACTTGGGGCGCTATGTACGCCTAAATCGGACAAGGCTGACTCCTCGCCCGAAGCGGAAAACATCTTTAAGGATTTGAAACCTCTCGAACAGCGACCAGCTCTCGCCGCATCATGACAGTCAGTTTTTGGCTTTCTCTACTGAGGTGCTCGTCTGGAAGAACCGGGACACAATCGTAGTAGTTCTCCCAGTGCTACCTTAGCCAATATAGCGGAACGTAAGGTACCAAAACATGGGAGCCAGGCAAACCCAACTATTGACCCAAGACATGATTCGGAGCTGATGCATATAATGCTATAAGTTCGGGGTGCCGCACTGTCGAAAGTGTTCAGACTTTTCATGCCGTGTTATGGGGAAAACTGAAGCCCCTGGCGCACTAGACGTATCAGAATGTACGGGTGCAATTTGTCGTAAATAAGCAGACAAGGAAAAAAGATGAGGGAATGCAATAATGAGCTAATGCTGTACATTGTTATTTAAATGATACGTCAAAGAGTATGTATACAAGTAGTGCAATAAGTAAAAATAGGACTATTTGACATGTCCTATCCAAGGGCAAGCTGCGTGTGGGTATGTAAAATAGGTATACCGATGGTTATCAGAAACCACCTGGGGATTCCCTTGTACGTCAAAGCTTCTTGCTTCCTTGGTGTTTCTTTCCCGTGACGGGTCCGATAATCAGGCGATCGGAGAGGGCCTCAAAGGAAGAAAATGTTAAAGATATATGGGTCCTGAAGCGGTTGAGCCGCATTGTGGGCCGTGCCATAGCCGTGCCTCCGCCTATGCCCATGGTATCTTGAGTGCGTAATTATGTACGCGCGGCGCAAATTTCGCCGCTTGACTGGGACTAGGATGGAGGCCGGATTGCTAGGCGATCTCTGAACGTGCCTGGCGATCCTGTTGCAGGCTACTCCGGACTCGCTTGAAGGTGTCCGGGGGCTTTTTCGCCGAATTGGCGGTTTGCCTCAGAAGGCTGCTTTGCACTTCTGCTGCGAGGGCCGTAGTGTGCTCCTCCGTACGGAGCGAGCGTTCTGTGTTTCCATTAACTGTTATAACCCCACGAGGTCCTGGCATTTTAAGCTTGAGGTATGCATAATGCGGTACTGCATTGAATCTAGCGAATGCGGTTCGTCCGAGTAGTGCGTGATAGCCACTGCGGAAGGGTACTGTCGTGGAATTGTCACGGCAGATGTCCTCAAGCTAGGACTTAGTCGTGGAGCCATCGCCGCTAGGAAGCTTGAAGGGGTTAACGGGACAAGGAACACGAGGGTTTATACTGGTTCGGCCCCTTACGGTGAAGGTAAAAGCCTACGTCCAGTTGAGGTGGTATTGATTAGGGTTTCGATGACCAGGGAGCTTAATTGCTATGCCTGGCTCTCGACGAGATCTTACTTGTCCCTAAACCGCCTCCGGGTAGTCCCTTTATATAGGGAGGCTGACGCCCAGCAACTCTCAGAGTCCCGGCCGGCTCATAAGAGTGTCCGGCTCGGACTCTCAACTATTCTTGCCTTACACTACAAGTTCTACCATAATAATGATTGTAGCTATGGGTCTTAAGCCATATCCGGGTCTTAAGCCCATCTTTGGCCCACCGTCTTCAAGCTTGGCGCCGGGCTTCTGGCAATGACCATTATGAGTAACCCGTCCCCTCCTGGCGGGTGACTCTAAGGTCTACATCCTCAACATTAGGCCCCAGATTGATTTGAGCCGGCTCACGTCAATCTTCAATTCTTTCAACAGAAAACCTCCGGCTTACCATTGCGTGAAAGCCATAACCCGGCGTGACGTCATCCTCTGGACTCCGGGTAATCCACCGTGACGTCATCTTCCATTAAGTCCTTTTTTTTATTCCACCAGATCCGCAACGGATCTTATCTTTACTGCCATCTCGAAAATCGAGGCGTTCCGTGGGGAGATAACCACGCCGCGGTCTCCTCGTTTCTCGCGCCCACTTATGAGCTCGCCCTTATAAATAGTCCGGCCCGACGGGCCTTCAGCCACTCCTCTCTTCTTCGTCTTCTTCCTCTGTCACCCAAGAGCTCGAACTCCGCCGCCGCCGCCGCGCCCCCGGTCTTCGTCAACCTTGGCCGCTGCATCACCCTGACCTTGGTCCAGACAAACAGCGACAACCTCTGCATCTCTTCAGCACCGGTAAGTCCTCGCTACTCCATAGGGCAGATCCGCATTAGGGCTCCGTAGTTCTTCCTCTGTTCTTTGTAGTTCATCGCGGGCCTTCAGTAGATTTGGTTTTTACCACCCTTTTTGATCTTTAGACCGCCTAGGATTGCCGCGGCAGCTGTTTGGCACCCATTTCAAACGCAAGTAGAACTCTTTTTACTGCATAAAGGCCTCGTTCGAGCTCAAGAACTCCCCTGCGTCTGTTTTTTGGTCTAGAAACTTTCCTTTTGACCGACCATTTTGATCCAAATTATTTACTGCAATGTGTGAAACCTGTTTTCACCACACTTAGTAAAAAACTGCACTCATTGAGCCATGGCGGTTTACATTTCCGGTTTAAAGAAACCACGCACCGTAGAACCTTCCGACTCAAAGAAGACCATGCGCCATAGAATTTTCCGGCTCATCTGTGATAAGGCCGTAGACAATCGAATTATTCTCAATACCTCGGGCGGCTTAAATAACCCGGTGCATTTAGATATATGCCATTAGTCCCCTTCATAAGCCGCCACTTTAACATTGAACTGTAAATTTCCTCCGGCTTATAATTAAACCAGACGTTTCCTTTTATCATAGGCTGCCGACTTTCACCATGCCTCCCAAAGCTCCTAAAGCCTCCATCACTTGCAATTGGATGAGGTCCAATGTCACCAACGAGACTTTAGCGGATTTTGTCAAGTCAGGTTACCTGCCCAAGAAGGATGTCATGTCCTACCGTGCCCCCGACCCATCAGAGGAGAGACCACAGCCAAGGGATGGGGAGGTGGTCATTTTTGCGGATCACATGAGCCGGGGCTTCGCACCGCCCGGCTCAAAGTTTTTTAGAGACATGCTGAACTTCTTTGACCTGCGGCCACAAGATATAGGACCCAACTCGGTGTCCAACATATGCAATTTCCAAGTGTTCTGCGAGGTTTATCTTGGAGAAGAGCCCAGCCTGCTGCTCTTCAGAGAGTTCTTCTACCTGAACCGCCAGAATGAGTGCGCCAACGGGCCATGTTTGGAACTCGGCGGAATCTCCATTCAGTGACGGAGAGACTGCCTCTTCCCTTACGCCGAGCCGCCGAGTCACCCCAAAGACTGGAACCAGACGTGGTTCTATTGCCAAGACACGTCGCCGGCTGACGAGAGCCCGCTGCCCGGCTTTCGCCCTTCACGTCTGGAACCAACTCACCCTCTGTCTGACAAGTTGACTCAGGCGAAGCGCCAACCTCTGCTCCCCACCATAAACAAGATCAAGGCTCTCCTGGGCAATGGTCTCAACGGAATCGATCTGGTCGGAGTCTGGATCTCCTGGCGGGTAATCCCATTGAGCCGCCGCCCCGGCTTAATGTGCGAGTACACGGGCCGAAAGGATGACCCCCAGAGACACAGCCGCAACGATCTCCCTGAAGATGTTGCTGAGGATATGACCAAGGCTCTTTTGAACGAGAGCCTAGCAGACTGCGGGAGGACCGGGTTAGCCCCCTTCTGCAAGACCAACCCAGCACCAGCGGTAAGCCGCTGATCTGAACATTTTATCTTCTTCTGTAGATAACCGTCATCTGAATCTTTAAGAAATCATCCTTGTATTTTTCAGGCTGATGACAAGTTCTGGAAGGTCAAATATGACCATGAGGCGGCCAAGAAGGCCAGGAAAGCGAAGAAAGCCGCCAAGAAAGCCGCTCCCCGTAAGAAGGGAAGTAGGCCTACTGCTTTAGAGCTGATGCAATTAAGCGACAGCTCCGAGTCAGAGGTAACCCCTGAACCTGTAAGCTCTTGCTATATCTGTTATTTATTTCTGTCCACCTTATCAATTCTATTTATCAACAGGATGACACCAGAGCAAGTAACCCGGTGGTTGAAGAGGTAATGTCACTTTCCTCCGACTCGGAGCCCTTGCCAAGGCTGAAAGTCCGAAGGGTAACCCGGAAAGTAAGCTTTTCACATCCTTTAGCTTATCAAGATCCTCAATTTATTTTGATGCGACAGGTTCATGAAAGCCGGCGGCACACCCGGACCAACAAAGACACTGACCTCTCCTCCGGGTTACCTGACGCATCGAGGAAACGTCGGACCGAGGTGATCTCAAAGTTGTACCCTTTTCATCCTTTGGCAGGTGTTATACGTCAACCGCTCAACTCTTCTGACTCAAATTATCAGGAAACTTCCCCCTCTTCTGGCAACTCCATGCAGTCGAATCTGCCGGCTTTCAAGACCGTGCCCGGGTAATGATAATCATCTCATGTTGTACTTTGTCCACTATTGTGCTTAACCTTTCTGTCTTTTCAGCGCCCAGGCCAAGCTCACCAAGAGGGCGAAGAAGACCAAGCCGGTCGAAGAGCCGGATTTGCCTGAGCCGGAAGTAGCAGGTCAAGAACCGCCAGCTGCCTCCGCTCCCGAAGCCACCGCTCCAATCGACAAGGCAACTGCAGAAGCTTCTGCTAACCCGGAGGCCTCCAGCTCGGCTCAACCAGCAGATGATCCGGACGTGGTAATCACCCAGACGGAATTTGTTGAGCCAGGGAGACCTACTGCACTGGCCAAGTGCTCCGCCAAGGGGGGGTTGCTACAGCCCCGCCAGGTTAATCTGGACCTTACTGGCTACACCAACCTGAACATCGGAGAGATCGTCTCTGGCTTCGTCAGTCAAGTGCACAAGAGCCGGGATGCAGAGATCAGCATGGTGAACCAGATTCAGCAGAAGTCTGAGGTACCACTCTTCTTTCTTCTTGCTTAGTGTACAGTTATCTTGTTATTCTTACCATGCTCTAGCCCCCAAGTCTACGACTTATGATAGAATATGTTGTAGACTTAAGTTCCGGCTTACTCAGTTGAACCGGCAATTTGTAGATAGAAACGTTCGATATGCATTAGCCCCCAAGTGCCAAGTGTCTTTGCTTGGAAAGTTCTTGGGACTTTGAAAATTGCATACTAACTGTTCATCCTATAACCCGGAAATTATGCAGGCTGCTTACAAGAAGTTGGAGGCGGACATCGCCGACCTCAAGACCCGTCTGAAGACGCAAGAGACTGAGACCTGGAAAGCAAATGCCAAATTTGTGTCCAGTATTGCTGCGCAAGAAAAGCTGAAGACGGAGTTTGACGCTGAACGGAAGGCTTGGGCCGAAGAAAAGGCTCCTCTAGTGACCCGGGCTGAACAAGCGGAGAAGGCCCTGACAGAGAAAGCCGCCGAGCTCTCCGGGTTAAAGCGCCAAGTGTCCCAGATGGTTGCCGCAATCTTCAGTAAGTCATTTCACCAGCTTTCATCAAGTTTACCATCTTTATATCTCATAACTCATCCTTGTCGGCGGCTTATCTTATTCTGTTACACAGGTCCCAGAAGCGCCAACCTCAACCAAAGCGTGGTCACCAAGTTGAAGGCCGTGTACACCCTGGTGGAGCAACTCTACACCGGGTCTCAACGCGCCTTGGCCGTGGTGGCCCTATCCAATGAGGTGCCGACTCACCTGGCGGAAGTTCTTCGCCGGCTTGCCGTCCTTCCTCAGCGGGTCCAAGAGCTGCGGTGAGCTTCTACAAGAGCCGGAGCCATAGTCGCTCTGAGCCGCGCCAAGGCGTTCCTTCCAGAGCTAGACCCGGCGGACATTGCCCTCGGCTATCCCAGCTTCAAGGAAGACGGCACGCCCTTCGACCAAAAGGACTTTGCCGCCTGCGTGAAGATCGTGCGTCCAGTGGCCACCCTCATTGGAAATGACACGGATCTGACCAAGTACCAGCCGGGTTATGATGCAGAAAATCAGAGGATCCCCACTCCGCGTTACGAAGCCATCAACTTAATCCCGCCGACTCGTAAGCACACATTTTCCCCGGAAGTTGACCCGGCCGGGTTAATTGACGAGGAAGCGCAATTTGAAGCTTTGAGCGGCATTGACTGGAAGTCGTCAACTTTCCAGGTCTTGGGAACAGCCGGAGGCGTGGAGAGGGATGAACCGGAGACTTCAACCCACCAGGCATCTTAATTCTAAAGGCGGCTTACCAAACAATGCTCCACCCTTTTGGACTCAATGAGTCGTGTAATAGAGTAGGACCAACACTTTAACTTTGCCGTGCCATCGTGCACGCGTTGAATGCTGAAATCCATTGAAGTTGTCTCCTTTATACTTCCTCGGGTCATTCATTTTCCTTAATCTCAAATAGTTGACTTTAAATATCCTGCATAGAAAGACAAAGCACAAGTCTCTAGGCGGCTTACCGCACTGAGAATCGTAGTTTTAAACATATAACCCAGAAGATAAATCAAAAAAGACTGGTCCTCAATCATGTCTTTGACATACTCGTGATAACACACTTACCGGCCTGCAAGCACACTATCGGTTTATGTAACCCGGGTAATAAGGTTGGTACCTCAACTCCGGTTTATCAGTCTTAAGAACACCGATTGTATTCAACCAGTACTGTAGATCAAAGTTTAAGCCGGCAAGGTGAGACCCGCCGGGCATACTTGAGGTAATCAGAAGACTTCTCTATAAATCAGAAAAACTTAGAGGCTTCCGGTTCGAATACGACCAGAGACCTGTCCCAAAGGGGTTATGCTAAGATTCGAATACGATCATATAGCCCCCGGTGGGTGTGGCGATGCCAATCAAGAGGGTACCGACAACTATGTTCTCTTTGGTTCGAATACGACCCATGTTTGAACAGGAAGCCCCCAAGTGATTTTAAGATTTGTTTAACGACGCTGATTCGAATACGATCCACGTCGGCTCCCAAAGGGGTTAAACTAAGATTCAAATATGATCAAAGAAAACTCCCCAATGAGCTCGGCAACTTGCCAATCAAATGGGTATCGACAGCTATGTTCTCTTTGGTTCGAATACGACCTATGTTTGAACAGGAAGCCCCCAAGTGACCTTATTGCCTACGGCTAGATTCGATGCGATCATAAGCCGGATTCTCCTTCAAGTTATCATGTAATCTTGTAATGAAAACAACACGTGCACATTTGGAGGAGAAAAAAGGACAGAGGTCCTGCTTTATTGCTTATCATAATATATACATGGCTTAGAGAAATATGTACATTATGAGAGCCGGTGGCTCAAGTGTAGTAAGGCCGAAGCTGAGCTATATTCCACGGCCGACGGGTCTCTTCCTCCGACTTACGCGAATCTTTGTGCTCCCGAATGTCAATGAGGTAATATGACCCGTTGTGCAAATTCTTGCTGACCACAAAGGGCCCTTCCCAAGGCGGGGATAACTTGTGCGCATCTGTTTGATCTTTGATGAGCCGGAGCACCAGATCGCCTTCCTGGAAGACCCGGGATTTAACCCGGTGACTATGATAACGGCGCAGGTCTTGTTGGTAAATCGCTGAGCGGGCTGCTGCCACATCACGCTGTTCGTCCAACAAGTCAAGAGCATCTTGGCGCGCCTGCTCATTATCCGCCTAAACATAAGCCGCCACTCGAGGTGAGTCATGACGGATGTCACTGGGGAGGACTGCTTCTGCCCCATTAACCATGAAGAAAGGCGTAAAACCTGTAGACCTGTTAGGAGTAGTGTTGATGCTCCATAACACGGAGGGCAACTCCTCCACCCAACAACCCGGCGTCCGTTGCAAAGGGACCAAAAGCCGGGGCTTGATGCCCTTCAGAATCTCCTGATTAGCTCTCTCAGCTTGACCATTGGATTGAGGATGAGCCACTGAGGAGACATCAAGTCGGATATGCTCTCGTTGACAAAATTATTCCATGGCTCCTTTGGATAGATTGGTACCATTGTCAGTTATAATGCTGTGCGGAAAGCCAAAGCTAAAAATCACCTTTTTCATAAATTGAACCGCCGTGGCTGCATCACATTTGCTAACTGGCTCCGCTTCAACCCACTTGGTAAATTTGTCAACTGCCACCAAGAGGTGGGTCTTCTTATCTTTGGACCTTTTAAAAGGCCCAACCATATCAAGCCCCCAGACCGCAAAGGGCCAAGTAATTGGGATCATCCTCAGCTCCTGAGCCGGCACATGAGCCCGTCGCGAGAACCTTTGGCAACCATCACATTTACTGACCAAGTCCTCCGCATCAGCATGAGCCGTCAGCCAATAAAAACCATGACGAAAAGCCTTGGCCACAAGAGACTTTGAGCCGGCATGATGGCCACAATCCCCTTCATGAATCTCGCGCAAGATTTCTTGACCCTCCTCAGGAGAGACACAACGCTGGAACGCTCCCGTAACACTGCGGTGATGCAACTCGCCATTGATAACAATCATTGACTTAGCCCGCCGGGTTATCTGTCTGGCCAAAGTTTCATCCTCAGGCAACTCTCCCCGGGTCATGTAAGCCAGATAGGGCATTGTCCAGTCTGGTATGATGTGGAGAGCCGCCACCAGTCGTGCCTCTGGGTCAGGGACAGCCAAATCTTCCTCTGCAGGCAACTTAACATAAGGGTTATACAGGACATCTAGGAAAGTATTAGGCGGCACCGGCTTTCGCTGAGAGCCCAGCCGGCTTAGGGCATCAACCGCCTCGTTCTTCCTGCGATCAATGTGCTCTACTTGGTAGCCCTGAAAGCGCCCAGCAATGGCATCAACTTCGCGGCGATAAGCCACCATGAGAGGGTCCTTAGAGTCCCACTTGCCTAATACTTGTTGAGCCACCAAGTCTGAGTCACCGAAACACCTTACCCGGCTCAAGCTCATCTCCTTAGCCATCCGAAGACCGTGAAGCAAGGCCTCGTACTCAGCTGCGTTGTTGGTACAAGGAAACATCAATTGTAGCACATAATGGAACTTATCACCCTTAGGGGAAGCCAATACGACTCCAGCCCCCGCGCCCTCCAACTGCCTGGACCCATCAAAGTGAATAGTCCAATATGTGTTATCCGGCTTTTTCTCGGGCACTTGTGACTCTGTCCAATCATTGATGAAATTCACCAAGGCCTGAGATTTAACAGCAGTGCGTGGCACGTATTTGAGACCATGAGGTTCGAGCTCTATGGCCCACTTAGCTACTCTTCCTGTGGCCTCTCTGTTTTGAATGATATCACCAAGAGGAGCCGAACTAACCACAGTGATGGGATGACCCTGGAAATAATGCTTAAGCTTCCAGCTCACCATGAACACACCATAAACAAGCTTCTGCCAATGTGGATACCGTTGTTTGGACTCGATGAGCACTTCGCTGACATAGTAAACCGGCCGCTGAACCGGATGCTCCTTACCCTCTTCCTTGCGCTCCACCACCACAGCCACACTGACAGCTCGTGTGTTCGCCGCCACATACAGTAATAAGGGCTCCTTATCAACCGGAGCAGCAAGGACTGGGGGCTCTGCCAGCTGCTTCTTCAAATCCTCAAAGGCAGTATTAGCTGCATCATTCCAGAGAAAGTTATCAGTTTTCTTCATCAACTGATATAATGGCATGGCCTTCTCACCCAAACGGCTTATAAACCGGCTTAAAGCAGTGATGCGACCCGCCAAGCGCTGAACATCATTTATACACGCCGGCTTAGCCAGGGAGGTGATGGCCTTGATCTTCTCCGGGTTAGCTTCAATGCCTCTGTCAGAAACCAATAAACCCAAGAGTTTGCCTGCAGGAACACCAAAAACACACTTGGCCGGGTTAAGCATCATCTTGTAAACCCGAAGATTATCAAAGGTTTCCCTCAAATCATCTATCAGGGTTTCCTCCTTTATAGATTTAACCACAATATCATCCACATAAGCATGAACATTGCGCCCAATCTGGTTATGAAGACAGTTCTGCACGCAACGCTGATAAGTCGCCTGTGCACACTTGAGCCCAAAGGGCATAGATACATAGCAGAAGGTTCCAAAGGGAGTGATGAACGCCGTCTTCTCCTGGTCCTTAACTGCCATTTTGATCTGATGATAACCGGAATAAGCATCCAAGAAACTTAAGCGCGCACAACCTGCCGTAGCATCAATAATTTGGTCAATACGGGGAAGGGCAAAAGGATCAGCCGGACACGCCTTGTTTAAGTCCGTGTAGTCCACACACATCCGCCAAGTGCCGTTCTTCTTGAGTACGAGGACTGGGTTAGCTAACCACTCTGGGTGAAAGACTTCAACAATAAACCCGGCCGCCAAGAGCCGGGCCACCTCTTCGCCAATAGCCTTCCGTCTCTCTTCATTAAACCGCCTAAGGAACTGCCTGACCGGCTTAAATTTCGGATCAACATTGAGAGTGTGCTCAGCGAGTTCTCTAGGTACACCTGGCATGTCAGACGGCTTCCATGCAAAAATGTCCCTATTCTCACGGATGAACTCGATGAGCGCGCTTTCCTATTTTGGATCCAAATTGGCACTGATGCTAAACTGCTGAGATGAGTCTCCTGGAACGAAATCAACAAGTTTAGTCTCATCAGCCGACTTAAATTTCATTGCCGGCTCGTGCTCCGTAGTCGGGTTTTTCAGAGAGGTCATATCTGTTGGGTCGACGTTGTCTTTGTAAAACTTCAACTCCTCTGTTGCACAAACAGATTCTGCATAAGCTGCATCGCCTTCCTCACACTCCAGAGCCACCTTCCGGCTGCCGTGAACCATAATGGTCCCATTGTGACCCGGCATCTTGAGCTGTAAGTACACATAACACGGCCGTGCCATGAACTTGGCGTAAGCCGGCCGCCCAAATATGGCATGGTACGGACTTCTTATCTTAACCACCTCAAAGGTCAATTTTTCCACCCTGTAGTTGTGCTCATCTCCAAAGGCCACTTCCAACTCGATCTTGCCGACTGGATAAGCCGACTTACCAGGTACCACACCGTGGAAAATAGTGTTGGACTGGCTGAGGTTCTTATCAATCAACCCCATACGACGGAACGTCTCATAATAGAGGATGTTGATGCTGCTGCCTCCATCCATGAGCACCTTAGTGAACTTATATCCTCCCACCTGAGGAGCCACCACCAAGGCCAAGTGACCCGGATTATCCACCCGGGGAGGGTGATCCTCCCTACTCCACACTATAGGTTGCTCAGACCATCGCAAGTAGCGTGGAACCGCCGGCTCAACAGCATTCACGGCCCTCTTATGAAGCTTCTGATCTCGCTTACACAGACTGGTGGTAAACACATGATACTGTCCGCCGCTAAGCTGCTTTGATTGGTCCGATAACCCCCCTGCTGCTGTTGATGACCCTGGCCAGACTGCTAATTAAAGCCCCCTTGACCGTTCTGAGGATTAGAATTTGAGCCGCCGCCCGGGCCATGAAAGCCGCCGGCGCTTGAGCAGCCACCCGGGCCATTGTAATTCTCAAAGGCCTTCATGATTGCACAATCCTTCCATAGATGAGTTGCTGGCTTCTCTCTAGAGCCATGCCTTGGACAAGGCTCATTCAACAGTTGCTCCAGCGTCGGGCCTGACCCGCCGCCTCGGGGAGGGGGCCTCCCCTTGCGTCTCTGGCTATTGCCCTGTGAGCTGGCATTGGCTACGAACTCTAGGCTGCCATCGGCCTTGCGCTTGCCACCTCCTTGGTTCCTCGGGTTTTGCTGATGACCCTTGCCATTGCCATTGTTCTTTCCCTTCCCTGTCCTTTCATCATCCGAAGCGGGGTCCTTGGTACCATCAGAATCGGCGTACTTGACGAGAGCCGCCATTAGCGTACCCATATCATTGCAGTCGCGCTTAAGCCGCCCGAGTTTCATCTTCAGGGGCACAAAACGAAAATTCTGTTCCAACATTAAGACCGCAGAGCCGGCATCCATCTTATCCGAGGAATGTATTATCTCCTTAACCCGGCGAACCCAATGTGTCGTAGACTCACCCTCCTGCTGCTTGCAGTTAGTCAAATCCACAATTGACATAGACTGCCTACAGGTATCCTTGAAGTTTTGGATGAACCGGGCCTTCAGCTCAGCCCAAGACCCAATGGAATTCGGTGGTAGCCCTTTCAACCAAGTGCGGGCAGTCCCATCTAACATCATGGTGAAGTACTTAGCCATGGCCGCTTCACTGACCTCCAGCAGTTCCATGGCCATCTCATAACTCTCGATCTAGGCTGCGAGTTGTAAGTCTGCCGTGTAATTAGGCACCTTCCTAGGGCCTTTGAAGTCCTTGGGTAGACGTTCATTGCGGATAGCTGGCACTAAACAAGGGACACCCCCAGTCCTGGTAGGGATACCCACGTCGACTGATGTCGTCGGATAAGCCGGGGAGTCTGGTAAGCCGTCAACTGAGGCACCTGCTCCGCCTCTTGTCGCGCTCTGTCTTGGTCTGCTGCGTGAAAGGCTCCGTTATGAGCCGGGCCATGGCCAGGGGGCGGGTCATGGCGTCGGACGTTACTTGAGCCGGTCGCTGAGACCATGTGTCTGCTGTAACTCGGGCTCCGGCCAGGACAAGGGGTCGAGTGGATCCTGTCCCGGCTGTAGGAGTACGCCTCTTGCTGCGCCAGTGCTGTCTGAAGGAGTTCCCTGACCCGGCGGGTTTCAATAGCCGTCGGAGAGTCGCCGTCAATTGGGAGAGCCGCCAGCCGTGCTGCCGCGGCGACCATGTTCTCCAGCGGGTTAGCATAATGACCCGGTGGTATTGGCACGTACTGAGGCGGGGCAGGGGGCACCTGGGGAGGCCCCATCACTTGTGGCTAAATAGGGGTCCCAGACCCGGGCACTATGACCCCTGGCGGGTTACTAGACCCTGCACCTGGCGTGTTGAAGAGGTTTCGTGGATCGTAAACCGGAGGGAGCCGAGATTGGGCCTTCTGATGCCTCCTTCTCATGACCTCATTGGACGCGTTCTGATCCATCGTGAGCCGGAAAGACTGTGCCTGGATCAATTGTGTTTGGGCGTCGAGAGCCGCTCTCTCCGCAGCCATCCTGATCCCTTCCGCTGCAGGGTCCTCCTTAGCTTTCACTAGATCTAACTTTAATTGCGCCACCTCCGCAGCATGCTGAGCTTGATCCGCTGGGTCAACCGCGGCAGTTAACAGGGCCGTCATCTTGTCCGTGAGATCCATCAGCACCTGAGCCGGAGAGGGCACCGGGTTCCCCGCTCCAGCAGCAGGGTTCTGAACAGGCTGTGCACCGGCCATAAAGAATCCAACCTGACTTGGCGGCTCAAACGGGTCCGGAATACTATCACCATCGGAACAACCCATGAGCCTGCCATCTTGAAGTTGATACAACGAGTTTGACTCATCTGTGTACGACTCGCCATCAGGGCCGGCGGCCGTCTCATCACCATATCCAGATCGATCAGAGAGCCCTCCATGGATACATCCCACAAAAGCATGCTTTAAGGCAGGCCGGGCCCGGGCGGGTCGTGCGCGCTGAGCCGTCTCGATGAGATCGGCGCAGAGATCCGGCTCAGGGCCCGGCTCACCAATCTTGCCAATGAAAACATGAATTCCGCCGAAGGGGACCCGGTACCCGTACTCAACTGAGCCGGCGTCGGGGCCCCAGTTTGCATCATCGATGTAGAGCTTGCCGCGACGACTCTTGGTCATCCGGCCCATAGCGTATCCCTTGAGCCCTTCGAAGCTGCCCTTCAAGAACTCAAATCCACCGTGCGCTGGCCCCACGGTGGGCGCCAACTGTCGTGGAATTTTCACGGTAGATGTCCTCAAGCTAGGACTTAGTCGTGGAGCCATCGCCGCTAGGAAGCTTGATGGGGTTAACGGGACAAGGAACACGAGGGTTTATACTGGTTCGGCCCCTTACGGTGAAGGTAAAAGCCTACGTCCAGTTGAGGTGGTATTGATTAGGGTTTTGATGACCAGGGAGCTTAATTGCTATGCCTGGCTCTCAACGAGATCTTACTTGTCCCTAAACCGCCGCCGGGTCGTCCCTTTATATAGGGAGGCTGACACCCAGCAACTCTCAGATCCCGGCCGGCTCATAAGAGTGTCCGGCTCGGACTCTCAACTATTCTTGCCTTACACTTCAAGTTCTACCATAATAATGATTGTAGCTATGGGCCTTAAGCCATATCCGGGTCTTAAGCCATCTTTGGCCCACCGTCTTCAAGCTTGGCGCCGGGCTTCTGGCAATGACCATTATGAGTAACCCGGCCCCTCCTGGCGGGTGACTCTAAGGTCTACATCCTCAACAGGTACGATATCGAAGATTAACTCCTCGCTTCGGAAGTTGTCTGGAGATCCGAAGACCATTTCCAGTGTGATTGAGCCCGTGCAACAGGCCTCTACACCTGGTATGACACCTTTGAAGGTAGTTTTTGTGGGTTTGATCCTCGAGGGGTCTATACCCATTTTGCGCACTGTATCCTGATAGAGCAGGTTTAGGCTACTGCCACCGTCCATAAGGACTCGAGTGAGGTAGAATCCGTCAATGATGGGGTCAAGGACCAACGCGGCTGTAACGCCCCGGATCCGATGCGCCAGGTGTCTGCCAGTTATTCACCGTCCTTGCCTTGTCATTTGCTTGCGTGTCGCACTTTGCCATGTCATCATCTGCATTTCATATCATGTCATCATGTGCATTGCATTTGCATACGTGTTCGTCTCATGCGTCCGAGCATTTTCCCGGTTGTCCGTTTTGCAATCCGACACTCCTATGTCATCCGGTGCCCCCTTTTGTCTCTTTTCGTGAGTGGGTGTTAAATATTCTCAGAATGGACCGAGGTTTGCCAAGCGGCCTTGGTAAACCACCGGTAGACCGCCTGTCAAGTTTCGTGCCATTTGGAGGTCGTTTGATGCCCCAACGGTTAACCGGGTAACCGCAAAGGCCTCTTTTGTGTGCAGCCCAACACCCGTCCAAAGTGGCCCAATAACCCATCCAAACCCCCTCCATGCTCTCGGTCGTTCGATCACGATCGTGTGGGCGAAAACCGCACCTCATTTGGACTCTCCTAGCTCCCTCTACCTATAAATAGGTGCCCTCACCGAAAATTCGCGGATGAATTCCACCCTAACCCTAGCCAAACTCCTTCCCGCCGCCGGACATGTCTGCCTCCGCGCCGGACGCGTCCTCCGCCGCCTCCTCGCCCAATCCCGGCGTGCCACGTTGCCCCAGCTCCTTCCCCCGCCGCCGGGCCCGCTCGGCCCATCCGAGGCCCGCCCCGGGCCGCGACAGGGCCCGAGCGCCCCGCGCCCGCGCCGCCCAGCTCCCTCCGCCGCGCCGTCCGCCGGGACCTCGCTCAGCCGCCGACCCGACGACGCCGTTCGCCGCCGCCTTCCCGCACCGGCGACCTCCGCCTCCCGGCCGGGCCTCGCCTCCGCCGGGCCGCGCCCCGCGCCGCCCCTCCACTTCGGCCCCGCCTCCCGTGCTCCGCCGCCTCCCGCCGCGGCTCCTCGCCGGCCGGCGCCGCTCCGAGCCGGCCAAGCTCGCCGCCCCTCGCTCCCGTGCCTCTCCGGCGGATCCGGCCACTCCGGCCCCGGATCCGGTCGAATCCGCCCCCATCTGACCTCCTCCGACCTTCCCGGCCATCTCCTCGCCCTCGCCGCCGGCGAGCTCGCAGCCGTCTCGGTTCGCGCGCCGAATCCCTAGGTCCGGATCTGAGAGGGTAAGATTTTGCAAGTCCCGAAATCCTTACATTTTTATGCCTCCTTCTTCATGCTACAACTCCATGCTTGGTGCCCCGATTCATGCATATAATATATCGAAATGTTCGTATCGTGATGCTCTTCATTTTGTTCCATTGCACCATGTTCATTTGAGTCCATCTTGATGCCCAAATCATCGTTGAAAGAGTGCTAGTTGTTGTTATCTGCTGTTACTTATCAGAACTTGAGGATTTGTTATTTTTGTATCATTTAATCTGTGCATCTTATGGGATGAGCTCTACATGTGTTTTGTTGTATGCCATGCCATCTTTCCAAGGGTGTATGCCATCTATTTTGTGATCTCTGTGGTGACTAGTACAAGCATGCAAACTAGGCTTCGTGATGTTTCTGATTTCAGAGACTTAGTAATTTTACCAAGTCTGTGACTGCAGTTATTTTGTTGCTATGTATCCTTGATGCTACAGAGAGATCCATGCATAGTTTGGAGATTTTCAGTAAGGATGTTTTGTAGATATTGTTGTATTTGATCCATTCATGCCCTTGTTTGCAATTATGGAGTGCCATAGCATGACTCAATCTTGCTCTACTTTTGCTATAAAATGTTCCTAGCAGATTTGTTTACGTGTTATTCAATTTTGCCAAGCTTGTTGTAGTTGATCCTTTCATGCTATGTATTTTCTATTGCCATGGATAGCTTCAAAAACATGCCATCTTGCTGTAGGTATGCTTGTTTTGACATTCTTTGCTTTGTGATGAGTGCATCAAGCTCACAAAGACGCCTTCATATTGTCTGTTTCTGCCATGCTCTGTTTTCTGCCAAGTCTGAAACCTGATAACGAAACTTGCTATGTTTACATGGTTGCCATCATATCTTATGTGCCTTTTGGTCTCATGGTCAGTAAGGGTCTCTTGTCATATGCATTTAGTAGATTCATGCCATGCCTTGTTTTGCCATGTTAAGTTCCTGTAGCATGTTGTTTTCGTGCTCTGAACATTGCTACCTGATGTTATTTCTGCCATGTCCAGTAATTCTGCTAAGTCTGTGAACCTATTATTATTTGCAATCTTGCCATGTCCTTTTGAGCATATTCTAGTGATTTCTGGGGATAGCTCAGTGTTCATGTTTTGTCATGCTTTACCTGTACATCATGTTCATGCCTTTTGTTTTCATGTTGAGTTGCTGTAGCATATTGTTTTGATGCTTGCTTTATGCCTTGTTGCTGTTTTGGTCAGTTTGTTGCTATGTCTAGTTTGGAGTGTATGTGTTGCACCGTTGCTCCGTTTCGAGCATGCTCTATATGAAACTTTCTTAGTTTTGCATGTAGACTCATATTATCATGTTGCATCCTTGTTTTGAGGTGTTTGCTTGATGTTTGTATGCATTTTGCATCAATGCCATGTTTACCTTGTTTTGCTCATATCTTCTAGGCCGTAGCTCCGAATCTAAGGAACTTTATATGTAACTTGACTAGAATTTTGTGTAGATCATCATGGTGATCTTTAACTTGCTGTTTAACAACTTCAACTTAATGTTTGTTCAGTTCTGGACCAATTTCGAAATTTGCATATGAGGACTTACCGGATTTGTTATATGTTGTTTCCGGCCTCATTTAAACTTGCTTTGATGTGTGGTTATTGTATGCATCATCTCTTGTCATGAGTAGCTTCATGTAGCCTTATCATGCATCATTCTTGGTTGAGCATCATGCCTTGTTCATGTGTGGTGTGTTTACCATGTTGTGTGCTTCTTCTTGATAGTTCCCGTGTTGTTGCGATCGTGAGGATTCGTTCGTCTTCGTGGCTTCATCTTCTTCATGGACTCGTTCTTCTTCCTAGCGGGATTTCAGGCAAGATGACCGTCACCTTGGATCTCATTACTATCATTGCTATGCTAGTTGCTTCGTTCTATCGCTATGCTGTGCTACCTATCACTTGCTCCTCAAGCCTCCCAAATTGCCATGAACCTCTAACCTTTGTCACCCTTCCTAGCAAACCATTGTTTGGCTATGTTACCGCTTTGCTCAGCCCCTCTTATAGCGTTGCTAGCTGCAGGTGAAGATGAAGCTTGCTCCACGTTGGATTATATTTATGTTGGGATATCACAATATCTCTTATATTATTAATGCATCTATATACTTGGTAAAGGGTGGAAGGCTCGGCCTTATGCATGGTGTTTTGTTCCACTCTTGTCGCCCTAGATTCCGTCATACCGGTGTTATGTTCCTTGATTTTGCGTCCCTCACACGGTTGGGTGATTTATGGGACCCCCTTGACAGTTTGCCTTGAATAAAACTCTTCCAGCAAGGCCCAACCTTGGTTTTACCATTTGCCTAGCCTATTTCTTTTCCCTGGGGAGTCGCTCTCTCGAGGGTCATCTTTATTTAACCCCCCCCCCGGCCAGTGCTTCTCTAAGTGTTGGTCCGAACTGAGTAGACTGCGGGGCCCCCTCGTGGAAACTCGAGGTCTGGTTTTACTCGTAGGATGTCTCATCCGGTGTTGCCCTGAGAACGAGATATGTGCAGCTCCTATCGGGATTGTCGGCACATCGAGCAGCTTTGCTGGTTTTGTTTTACCATCGTTGAAATGTCTTGTAACCGGGATTCCGAGACTGATCGGGTCTTCCCGGGAGAAGGAATATCCTTCGTTGACCGTGAGAGCTTATAATGGGCTAAGTTGGGACACCCCTGCAGGGTATTATCTTTCGAAAGCCGTGCCCGCGGTTATGTGGCAGATGGGAATTTGTTAATATCCCGTTGTAGAGAACTTGACACTTGACCTTAATTAAAACGCATCAACCGCGTGTGTAGCCGTGATGGTCTCTTCTCGGCGGAGTCCGGGAAGTGAACACGGTTTCTGGGTTATGTTTGATGTAAGTAGGAGTTCAGGATCACTTCTTGATCATTGCTAGCTTCACGACCGTTCCGTTGCTTCTCTTCTTGCTCCTATTTGCGTATGTTAGCCACCATACATGCTTAGTCACTGCTGCAACCTCACCACTTTACCCCTTCGTTACCCATTAAGCTTTGCTAGTCTTGACAGCCATGGTAATGGGATTGCTGAGTCCTCGTGGCTCACAGTTTACTACAACAACAGTTGCAGGTACAGGTTTTGCGATGATCATGACGCGAGAGCGATGTTTCTTGTTTTGGAGTTCTTCTTCTGCTTCTTCTTCGATCAGGGGATAGGTTCCAGATCGGCAGCCTGGGCTAGCAGGGTGGATGTCGTTCGAGTTTCTGTTGTGTTTCATCTGTAGTCGGATGTTGATCTTATGTATGATGTATTGTTGTATTCTTGCGGCATTTGTATGCCTTGTATGTATCCCCAAATATTATGTAATGTTGATGTAATGATATCCACCTTGCAAAAGCGTCTTCAAGATGCGCTTCTATCCTTGGTGGGACCTTCGTGTTCCTTTAGGATAGGATCACATCTTGGGCGTGACAGCGGCAGAACCGCCATGACGGATACTGGTGGGGTGGTCCCTGCAATCGAAAGTGATCGGACAAGAAGACCATGGGTTGAACTTTGGGGCGACTGGCTCCATCGCATAGACGTCCCTTAGTGCATGCTTCCGTTCCCGCTTGGGAATATGGGTTGCGTATATCATGTTCACTGTTTTCACTTGGGGAGGAAATTTCTTCTGTCGTCCTGTGTTCGGCGGCCGGGGCTCCTCCTCGTCGTCGCTATGCAGCCCCTTTTCCTTGTTTTCGGCATACAACTTGCCGACCTGTTTGAACACCCAGCATTCTCTGTTGGTGTGGTTGGCTGGCTTATCGGGGGTGCCGTGAATTTGACACGAGCGATCGAGTATGCGGTCCAAACTGGACGGGCCCGGATTGCTTCTTTTGAACAGCTTTTTCCGCTGACCGGATTTAGAGCCACTGAATCCGGCATTGACTGCCGTGTCTTCGGCGTTGTCGCCGTTGTTTTGGCGCTTGTGTCTGTTGCGACGTGGCCTGCTGTTGCTATCTTTGGCATCTGAATTGCCAAGATTTCTTGATGTGTTGTTGCTGCGAGCCAGCCAGCTGTCCTCGCCCGCACAAAAGCGGGTCATGAGTGTCGTGAGGGCTGCCATTGTAACGCCCCGAGACCGACGCTCCAGATGCCTTCCTTGTTTTTCGTTACCGTCGTGTGTTTTATTTGTTTGTTGCTTTTCATCATGTCATCATGAGTATTGCATCTGCATGTTTTCATAAAGTTTGCATCCGTTCGTAGTTGTCGCGTCCCTCCTCGCCTCCGTTGACCTTTTCTCAGACCCACCATTCTTTTGTTGCCGGACCGTTTGACCCTCTCTGCACAATGCACATAACCCCTTCTCGCGCGCGTCCGAAACCTGTCCCGATCCCGACCCGCTCAGTCATCACCGTTGGGTCCGGATCATCCCCAAACATCTATAAAACATCACCATTTTCTTTGTTGGACGCTCTAGCCTACTTATTCTCGACCGCCCGATTATAATCGGACGCCCCTAAACCCCCCTCTGTTTTCTGCCCTGCCTATTTTAAAACAATCCCATACCTAATCTAGCCTAACCCTAAAACCTAGGGGAGCTGTCCCATCCATCAATCTCCATGCCGCCGCCACCTTCCTCGTTTTCCCCATCGATCCAATCCATCCATCCCGCAGCTTCCCCTCGATCCCGCCGCCTCCTTGCTCGGGAGAGCAAAGGCTCGACCCCGAGCCTCCCGTGCGCCTCCACCTCCCTGCCGGAGCAGCACCAGCCGCTCCCCACTGCTCGCAGCCGCCTCCCCTCCCGGCTCCCGTGCGTCTCCAGCACCAAAGGAGAGGAGCTCCTCGAGCCCTCGATCCAGCGGGCAGGTGCCTGAGCGCCTCCTCACCTCGTCCCCGCGCCGCTCGTCGGAAGAACCAGCAGGCCTCCTGCCTCGCCGGAGGTCGACTATGGCCGCCCAGGCCCGTGCTCCGCTGACCCTTGCCTTGGTCCCCTCCTTCCTCGACGCCGAGCTCGCCAAGCCCCGCCGCCAGGGACCTCCTCTGCGCCCCGTTGACCTGCGGCTCCACCGCCCCGTCAAGTTCCCGGAGCCGCCGCCGCCTCGCCAGCGCCGCTCGCCTCCACCGTCGCCCTCTGCATCGCAGCCGTGCATGACCGCCTCGACCTCCTCTGCTCGCCCTCTGCTTCCTGCGTTGACCCCGCGCCAAGTACCGGCCTCGTCCCTGCCTCCAGGTCGCCGCTCTGCCGCCGGAGACCAAGCTGCCGGAGCCCCAAGCCCCTGCGCCTCTCCGCCGCCCCGCCAAGTTCCCCTGCTGCGTCGCCCGCCCGCTCGCTTCATCTACTTCGAACGAGACAGCCAGCGCTGCCACTTCGTTGACTTGGTCCAGCGCCAGCGTGGGCGGCCTCCAAGTCCCAGGCGTCAAGGCCCGGCGCCTTGCCTCAGCCTCTCCACCGACTGGGCTTGGCCCATGGGTGAGCTCCCCACAGCCCTCCTGTTCAGCCCAGCAGTGCACCAGATTCAGCCCATGTCTCATTTTTTTCGGTTCTGCGAATTTCCTAATTATCCAGGAATTTTCAGTTTTCAGAAAAGTCCCTCTAGATCATGCATTTAATAACTCACAAACCGTGCATCATTTGTAAACAAGTTATATATGTAAAATGCTTAGTTTTTCATCTAGTTTCATAATCTGCTACTCTCATCCAAGTTTAAAATGTTTAAATTGCTGTTTGATTAAATTTGCATAAATAGCATGTTAAAATGATTTATTCCATAACTAGAAAACCGTAGCTCCAAATTTAATAAACTTTATATGTAAATGGGGTAAAAAATGCATAGATTAACATGGTGCACTTTATTTTGCTGTTTAACAACAATAAAATATGGTTTTAGGAAGAACAGTACCAAATCTAAAATATGGACATGAGGATTTTCCGGAATTGTTATTTGTTGTTCCGGCCTCATTTAAACTTGCCTAAATAGTTAGTTTACATATGCTTCACCTCTTGCCATGTTAATCAACATTTAATATTGTTGGGTACATAACCGAGAGAGAACTAAATAATTGATGTGGTGTTTCGTCAATATGCAACGAGTTGCATATTGAGCTCCACTTAATTTGTAGTGTTGTTTGTTGCACTTTTCCTTGCCATGCCTCATTAAACCGGACATGCATCATACTTGTTTATGCATCATGCCTTGTGTATGTGGTGGTTGTTTACTATGTTGTTTGTTTCTTTCCGGGTTGCTTCTCTCGTTAGCTTCGGTTTCGTTCCGGAGTTGTGAGGATTCGTTCGACTACGTCCGTCTGTCTTCTTCATGGACTCGTTCTTCTTCCTTGCGGGATCTCAGGCAAGATGATCATACCCTCGAAATCACTTCTATCTTTGCTTGCTAGTTGTTCGCTCTATTACTATGCCGAGCTACCTACCACTTGCGATATCATGCCTCCCAAATTGCCATGAAACCACCTCTAACCTTTGTCACCCTTCCTAGCAAACCATTGTTTGGCTATGTTACCGCTTTTGCTCAGCCCCTCTTATAGCGTTGCTAGTTGCAGGTGAAGATTAAGTTTGTTCCATGTTGGAACATGGATACCATGAACTTTGTTGGGATATCACAATATCTCTTATTTAATTAATGCATCTATATACTTGGTTAAGGGTGGAAGGCTCGGCCTTATGCCTGGTGTTTGGTTCCACTCTTGCCGCCCTAGTTTCCGTCATACCGGTGTTATGTTCATTGATTTTGCATTCCTTACGCGGTCGGGTGATTTATGGGACCCCCTTGACAGTTCGCTTTGAATAAAACTCCTCCAGCAAGGCCCAACCTTGGTTTTACCATTTGCCTACCTAAGCCTTTTTCCCTTGGGTTCTGTAGACTCAAGGGTCATCTTTATTTACCCCCCCCCCCCGGGCCAGTGCTCCTCCGAGTGCTGGTCCAAACCGAGCGATGTCCGGCACCCCCTGGGCAACCAGGGTCTATGCCAAGCCGACGTCTTGCTCATCCGGTGTGCCCTGAGAACGAGATATGTGCAGCTCCTATCGGGATTTGTCGGCACATCGGGCGGCTTTGCTGGTCTTGTTTTACCATTGTCGAAATGTCTTGTAAACCGGGATTCCGAGACTGATCGGGTCTTCCCGGGAGAAGGAATATCCTTCGTTGACCGTGAGAGCTTATAATGGGATAACTTGGGACACCCCTGCAGGGTATTATCTTTCGAAAGCCGTGCCCGCGGTTATGTGGCAGATGGGATTTTGTTAATATCTGGTTGTAGAGAACTTGACACTCGACTTAATTAAAACGCATCAACCATGTGTGTAGCCGTGATGGTCTCTTTTCGGTGGAGTCCGGGAAGAGAACACGGTTTTTGGGTTATGTTTGATGTAAGTAGGAGTTCAGGATCACTTCTTGATCATTACTAGTTGACGACCGTTCCGTTGCTCCTCTTCTCGCTCTTATTTGCGTATGTTAGCCACCATATATGCTTAGTGCTTGCTGTAGCTCCACCTCACTACCTTCTCCTACCTATAAGCTTAAATAGTCTTGATCTCGCGGGTGTGAGATTGCTGATTACTCGTGACTCACAGATACTTCCAATACAGTTGCAGGTGCCGATGATACCAGTGCAGGTGACGCAACTGAGCTCAAGTGGGAGCTCGATGAAGATCTTGTTCGCTGTGTTGTTTCTGTTCTTGTTGATCAGTAGTGGAGCCCAGTTGGGACGATCGGGGATCTAGCAGCTGGGTTATCTTCTTTTCTTTTGGCTTTGACCGTAGTCGGTCTATGTGTGTACTCTGATTTATGTATGATTTATTTATGTATTGTGTGAAGTGGCGATTGTAAGCCAACTCTTTATCCCATTCTTGTTCATTACATGGGATTGTGTGAAGATGACCCTTCTTGCAAAAAACCACAATGCGATTATGCCTCTAAGTCGTGCCTCGACACGTGGGAGATATAGCCGCATCGTGGGCGTTACAAGTTGGTATCAGAGCCATCCCCGACTTAGGAGCCCCCTGCTTGATCGAATCGCTGGCGTTGTTGAGTCTAGAACAAAATTTTTTTGAGTCTTAGGATTATACATATCGGAGAGTAGGATTCTTTTTACTCCTCAGTCCCTTCGTCGCTCTGGTGAGGCCTCCTGACGTAGAAGTTTTGACTCTTCTCTCCTCAAATTTCACTAAAAAAATTAGGATCACGCGGGTATCTTGGAATCGTTCCGATGGTTTTATGACGAGAACATTGTTCTTGGTGCCTCCTGACATTTAGGGGTTGTGGCAGTGTCCCGAGGAGTTGAGCTCCGAGGTGTTGTCATCACAATTTTATCGTTGCAGTTCTGGAATACCTGAGTTTCGCCGACATCAAAAATCTCTTTTATGCAGTTGTTGGTGAGATCACCTCGACGCCACCCAGTACTGGGGCGGGAGTTCGGGAGTATTGCCATAACTCGTATAACGGATGCTTTTCGAAGGTTGAGGTAAATGATTTCCGAAGGTTTCTTGGTTATGTGTTGAAGGATGGATACAGCTGGATCTAGGTATTGTTAATTTGGGTGATATATTTTGTGTCCCCTGTATCCCCAACACCTGATTGCATAACCAGAAAGTTTCGGGAGTTTATAAGTGGGAATTCAAGTAGCTCCTAGGATATCTTTCCGACAGATGCATGATATGAGATTGGGGTTCGACGTCTAGTGGTCCGCCTTTCCACGGTTGGTTTTACAGTGGTCTCGTAGTGTCTTAAAGAGTCCTTGGCTATGCCGACTCGGGGACGCTTCGTATGTCATGTGCACTGCCTTGTACATGATGGTGCTGTACGATCGAGCCCGTGTGGGCCCCACCACGAAAACTTCGGACGAAATCTCTATCATATGTTTGTTCCGGCTTATTCTGCGAGCCAATCCTTTGTTTTGTTTTGAATTGTGGTATTCGAGTTGCTTCATTGTCAAGTGTTGATTCCATACCTTATTCTAAGTGGTGTTCTCATATTGCTATGTGATTACTAATCCTTCTTGATCATCAAGGTCGTCATATTAATTCTTTTCCAACCAGCGTGCTTCTCTTCAAGTGGATCTGATCATTTCAACATTCGCGAGATCAATTCTAAGTTTTCTCAACGGTGTTTGTTTCATCCATCCCAAGTTGCCTTTTTCCCCGCCCTCCCACCCTCTTTCTTCAAGGACTCAGATTTCTTAATCATGTATCCATCTTATGGATGTGAAGTTTCTCCATTCTTTTCCATCAATGTTTTTATCTGGTGATTTCTGTGACACCCAAAATTTTTGGCCTTATTTTGTTCATTAAAATATTGCCAGGAAATAAAACTTTTCCATTTGTCAAGTTTTACCTTTTGTGATTTTGGATTTTTGCCTCTAGTGGGAGAAACCTTCAAGGGTATTGTTGGACTTGATTTCTCTCCATAATAAAACCTTTATTTATCAGTGGATTCAAATGTTGCAAGATTTATTTATTCAAAAAGCTTTCTTTCTTTAAAATGATTCCTTTTGCATTTGGGGCCTATTTGCACTACAACCACTTGACAAATGCTTTTAAAAATTCCACCAAAATTTGGGGATGTCATGTGATGTTTCCACATCACTTTTATGCAAAGATACCTTCTGGCCATTGGAGATTTTGAGCTCTACACCAATTTTTCCAATCTGGTCCAGTAGGCACTTTTGCACTGCAACCCATTTAAATATTTCTTCAAAAATTCTTCCAAGTGTTTGGAGATGACAGTGGATGCATACAATTCATCTTCAAGCAAAAACCCAATGATGTTCTTTGGAAAATTTGAGTGGATCAACCTCTTTTGCATTCTAGTCCAATTTGGTGATTTGTACTGCAACCATATTTTTCCTTGCTCTAGTGACCCTGAGCTTCCTCCTACTTGTAGCCCTCCCTACCAAACTCTTAAGTCTAGGAGATTGGGCTCATTGGGGATTTTGAAGTGCATGTTCTAAACCCCTTTTCTTTCTGCCCAAAACTGGAGTTTTGCAAAACTTGCACTATCAACTTTCTGTTTTTGCCAAACTAATCTCACCACCATCTTCTGTGTCTAAAGAGGCACTGATCTGGAGACTTTGGCCACTCCAAGAGTTGCCTAAGTGCACTTGACATTCTGTCGAACACCTGGGGTGCACAGTCAGTTTTGGCAAGCTCTCTGGTTTGCATTGTGGACTTGAACCCCTGGCCTATCAACCTTGTCCACTGAGCTCCTAGCCACCCCTACCCTCGATCTGTGCTTTGCCAGCTCCACCCTCGCACTCTAGACCACGCTGGCATTCCGTCGAGCACCTGCCGTGCGTGCTCTGGGCGCGCCCAGAGCGCACGTTTTGCACGCGCGCGCACTACGCCGACACGCCACGCTCGACGTGACCCGACCCTGGTCCCTCTGCATCGCTGAGCCGCGCACTAGCCGCCCCCCTGCTCCACGATCCCTCTGGCGTCCTGCTGCACCGCTGGCCGCGCCCTTGGCGGCACGCCGGCGTCGGCAGCGGATTCCGCCGCGGACGGCGCCGCCCAAACCACCAGCGCACGCCAGGTGCCCCTGTGAATAGCTCGTGCTTATCCCCCCGCTCGTCGGCACGCGTTCGTCGCCGCCAAGATGCCCTGCACCTACAGCAACGGCTGTCGCCGACGAGCTTATCTTCTGCCGCCGCGGAGCCGCCTCGTCACGCTATATAAAGGGCCCCCGAGCCCCTCCGAGCACTCGCGCGACTTCAGACTTCCCCCGCAGAGCTCCCCGCGCAGTAGATCGACCGGAGAGGACCGTTTCCCCCAACTCCGGCCAGCTCGGCCGCCGCCAAGCCCCAGCGCGATTCGTCGCCGCCGGCCACCCTTTTGCCAATCCAGCGCCACCAAGAACCTCCCCGTAGTCTTGCGGAGCTGCCCAGATACCCAGCTGCGGTCGGAGACCACCGGAGCACCTAAGTCACTTCACCACCGTAGCCTCCCTCCGCCGCGAAGCTCGCCGCCGGCGATTCCTGCCACCTCCTCCGACCCAGCAACCACCCCGAGGACCGCCTCGGTCTAGCCGTTCCATCCCCGCCCGCAGATGCCCTCGAGGAGCCGCCGTCCGTCGCCGGCGATCGCCGGAGCCCCGCTCCCGTCGGGCAGAAGAGAAGAGAAGGAGGGAAGGAACGGTCAAACCTGACCAGTGGGCCCTCTGGACCCACTGTCAGCGACCCGCGCAGCGCCCTCTCTCTGTTTAAGTGGAGGCGCAAAACCCCGAATGCGCTTTCCCTGCTGCGTAAGCGTATTACTGCTGAAGCGTTTTCCTTTTTTCTGGTTTTATTTAAAAACAGATTTGACCAAACTTTGACTGGCTATAACTTTTAAAATAAAACTCCAAATGAGTTGATTCTTTTTCCTACCTCTCTCAAATTTCATCTAGTTTATTTTAAGATTTATTTCAAAAATATTTGAGACAGGTTTTGGTACTGTGTTTGAAATATTTGTATTTGTGTATTTTGCAAAATAGGATTTTTGGAGGAAAAGGAAAGCTTCCAATAAGTGCATCCTTTGCATACTCTTGAAGGCAAGCATTTCTGAACTCTGGCATAATATTTGTTGTGGTGTTTGGATACGATCACAGCACCTTTTGACTTGGAGTATATGTGACAGTTTATGTATCGACGTAGTCTCGTGCATGAGTGCACTTTGGAGTTGTTTGTGGCCAGCAATGGATACCCTGAGGATTTGGATCGCCCTCGTGAGCTTCTCTTGCACACCGGTAGGAAGCGGGAAAGTCGTGGTCTTGGGTAGACACGAGCTTGTCCCTAATCCCTCGTTGTGACGAGTATGCCCGGCATAGCATGGTGAGGCTCGAGGAGTGGTGATTTATTTCACTAGTGGTAATATTGTTGGTGGATACTTGGATCACCTGAGTCGGTTGTAGACCGAGTCTTGTTCAGTAGCTTCCTTTTGTCGGTACCACCACTTGTCCCTGCAGGGGACAGGGTATGGTTCAGTAGGTTGTCAACCCCTTTCCAAAGCACACACCGTACAGAGAGGCCGTGATGAAGGTCCCGTGGCCACGGATTAAAGCCTGTCATTCGGTCCGGGGGCATGGGTGTTTTCGGTTGTAGCCGAAGGGGATAGCTTCCCCAGTTTGCGCGCGGTATAAATTTTGTGATCCCATGCTACGTCGAGGTTGTAGCCTCCCCACTTAGAGTTTTGCTTGGCAGGTGTCGTGGGTGATTCCAGGCACTGGTGAGTTAAGCTGGTGTGTGCAGGTCAGGCGTGTTTTCAATCAAAAGACCGTAGACGGAATTAGTCCCGAGGGACTGAGTAATCCCGTTACTCGTGGAAAATGGTACTCCCTCTGCAGAGGATACATCCTGTTGGATAGTCATGTTCTTGAGTATAGGACCACAGTCTGGGTTAAATCTTGATAACGGTATTCGGATGGAGAACGATTTAACTAGAACTCTGTAACGGTATTCGGATGGAGAACGGTTTAACTAGAGCTCAGTAACGGTATTCGGATGGAGATACGACTTGACTGAATTATCGGTTTTCGGATGGAGAAACAACTGTACTAAATTTTGTTTATGATTATGGCACCTTTGGATTATGATCTTTATTATTATGGACTAACCATTTATTTTATGTATATTATTGAGTATCCCTGGGACGGTTCTACCTCCTGGATATTCACTGTGATTATTCTCTTATAAGCCCTTTATGTGGTGTCGCCCCGACGCCCGACTGCGGCATTATTATTTCTGCATTTTCCGCTCGAGGAGTCATTCAGACACTCGTTTGGCACCAGTATTATTATTTCTGCATTTTCCGCTCGAGGAGTCATTCAGACACTCGTTTGGCACCAGTATTATTATTTCTGTATTTACCGCTCGAGGAGTCATTCAGACACTCGTTTGGCACCAGTATTACTATTCTGCATTTTTCCGCTCGAGGAGTCATTCAGACACTCGTTTGGCACCCAGTATTTTATTTTGGTATATTTTTATCCATATGTGTGCATCATGGTTTCTCGTATATTTTCGTGACGGATGTATGATCGTCTTTTAAATCTGGAGTATGTTGGATATATTATACCCGTGTTCTTAATGTTTGCGAGTACATTCAAACGTACTCACTGGCTTGTCCCTGGCTATTGTCTTGGCCAGATTGCCTTGCGTGGAGGTATGCATCGCGGTGACAAC
The DNA here is from genome assembly GCF_018294505.1 of Triticum aestivum. Classification (NCBI taxonomy): domain Eukaryota; kingdom Viridiplantae; phylum Streptophyta; class Magnoliopsida; order Poales; family Poaceae; genus Triticum; species Triticum aestivum. The sequence goes on along the minus strand of NC_057805.1, from coordinate 107,470,996 downwards.
CTCGGAGCCTACGTGTTGACGTTTGCAGCCTCGCGAAGATAGGAGTTATCCTGGTCAGCTGTTCTTGTGGGAAATGGAGTCCCATAGACGCAGATGTTTCCAACCGCTTCCGCCCTCAACCATTAGAAACCAAGTGTTGTACTCCCAGGCCTAAATGGTCTTGTACTACATATTTTTGTTCCTTGCTTGGAATTCTTGTATCAAGTTGGTACCTCATCAGCTAACAGTAATCCTGGGGCTGGTGAGCACACAGGCCGTTTTTCTGGGAATTTATATCCCAAAAATCCGGTCGTGACAATTTCTCATGAAGACGCTAAGGAAGCTTCAACTTTATCATTGTTCCATTCTAATTTTCTTCTCCGGTGGATTCAATTCAAGCTTTCTTGATCATATCTTTTCCTCATTTCAAATGCTTTCTCATGCCGGTCTACCTCTTAATCATCCACTTCTCGCCATTCATTTGTTCTGGAGTGCCGAAGATATCTCAGAGGATTTGTGTCTCCATTATCAATCTATTCAAGCTATTTCGAGGTTGTTATCACATTCAAGCCATTTAATTCAATCGGCGCAATCTTTCTTTCAAATCATTCTAACGTTGTTTCTTTTGAGTGGGCCCTAACCCACATGTCTTTTCCCAGGATCTTACCTGACTCTTCTAATTTTCCCGGAGCTTCTAAAATTCTTTTCAAAGTTTGACGTAAGAATGGGTTATCATCAGTCATATGCCTTCTCCAAGATTTTTCACATTCCTTTCATTTTTGGTTCAACCTTTCTAATTTTCATCCGGAGTATCTCAACAATTTATGGTGGTGTTTCTGGTCATCATTCTCAACATTTGAAGACCGAAGAAGTGTTTTTCCTCCAAATCTTATCCGTTCTCTCAAGATTCATGATTCTAACTTGTTGCCATCCTCTCATAATTGTTTTTGACTGCGAGTAATTCTTTTCACCCATCTGGAGCAATTCATGAGTCTTTTCATTTCTTGATCATCCAAAGGCCATCATTTCAAAAGATTTCTTCGTTCTAAGTTTTCACCTTCGTTCTCCAATTATTCTAAATTGATGTCTCTTCGTTCATCTCCATATTCTTCCGGTGCATCGTTCAAATATCCTCTAATCAGTTCATGATCTTTTCGTTCTCATGTGTCTAAATTCTGTCATGTATCTTTATTCATTTTCTAATTCTTCCCGGTGATTTGTGCCTTTGTTACTTTCATTCTCAATTCTTACGGTGGTTCATTCAAGAATTCTCTTCCGTTGTTATCGTATCAATTCATTCGTTCTTTTCCAAATTCTCTTCCGTTGTTACCGGTGGTTCGTTGAAGTCCTTCTCAAGTTTGTGCTATATCTATCTTAATCCTTTCTATGAGAATAAGTAGTATGTCAAATCCGTTGTTTGTCATCAATCTAAATTGGTGAAGGATACGCGTAATGTAATTCTTACTCTTGTTTCCTCCAAGTGATTAATTCCTTCTTCCGGAGTTCGTTCATGATATCAAATCCTCGGTTCCAAGTTGTTCATCTTTTCTTTCCGGAGTTCCAAGTTTTATCGGTTATATCATCCCGAAGCTCCATCTAAATCATTGCAAGGCTTCACCTTGTGTTTTTAAATTCTCTTTCTTTTTATCATCTTTTCATTACCGGAGTTCTTCATGGAGGCTCTACATGGTGGTTCGTCAAGGATTCTTTTCATTCTTCAATTGTTCTTCAAGATTTCTCTCGGAGTTATGATCCGCCAAGCTATACTCTAAAATAAACATGGTGTTCAACACATGTTTTGTCCTGAGGAGTTCAAGTATTCTTCATCTTGCATTTCAAAGTGCAACTCTTTCTCTCTTATCTTTTGAGGTGGTGTTATGTCCTTCTTGACAATTTCCATCCATGTTCCACATGTTGTCAAGAATGAGATATTTTAAATCCACCAATCTCTTCGTTGGAGTTATCTTGTGTCATATTTCACCTAAAGCCTTCCCTAAGGAATGTTGCTATTATGGCGCTTATCAATGATCCAAGTTTTCTCCTATCCTCTTGGTGAAAGAAGTTTTTCATCTCCTTGTTGATCTCAATCCAATCAACTGTTTTCCGTTAGTGGCGGGTTGGCACCTCATAATTTTGAGATGTGTTCCATAAGCCCTCAACAAGCTTGTTCTTTTCGTTGTTGATTTTCCAACAACTCTGTTATAACTTTCTTGGAAGGGTGCTTTCCAAGCTCATTTGTGGCAGAAGTTGTCATTTTCTTCTCCATTCCTTTATTCCAAGGATCTATCTTCTATTATTTATTTCTTCCGGAGGCATTGTGATGTTGCTCTCTTCAATCATCTTCTCGGTTTGTGAGGACCGTGTTGTTTTCGTGCTTATCCATTTCCAACCGGAGTGTCGTGCCCTCTTTTCAAGTTCTTCCCATTCTGTCAAGTTTTGCCTCCCTTCTCAACCGGAGTGCTGTCTGAAATCTTTCTTACCCCTTGTGCCATTCTTTCATTAGTTCCGGAGGCAGTGTGTTGTTAATTTCATCGAGTGTCCTCTCATCTTGTCAAGATCATGTTCAATTCCTTCCATTTACAATCGGAGTGCTGCCCAAATTATATCATTCTTGTTCCTTCTTTATCTTGTTTTAACCGGAGTGTTGTGTCTATCATTCCTCTTCTAATCGGAGTCTCATCCAAGTGCTTTCTTTTTGCCAAGTCCATATTCTACCCCTTCCATTTTCCAACCGGAGCATTATCGTAATTGATCTTTATCGTTCCTTGTACATCTCGTTTCAACCGGAGTGCTTGCATGCACTTCTCGTCCATTGTTCTCGTCATTCATAGCTTTGCAAACTCCAAGGTTCACATGGAGTTCCTTGTTTCTCTTTTCTACCGGTGTGCTTTCATATTCCTTTTGATCCGTTAAGCTCTTGTTTCATATTCTTCAACCTACAAAGGCTCTCGCAATGTTCCTTGTTCCTCTTTGATAACGGAGTGTTTTAAATTTTGTTCACCTCTGTCGTGTCATTTCTTCAAGCTTTGCGACCTCTCAAGGTTCTTTGGTTTCACTCGTTTGTCAAGAAGCAATTGTTTTACCTCTTCCCCTTCCGTTTCTCTCCGGTGCCATCCTAGATCTCGGGACGAGATCCTCTTGTAGTGGTGGAGTGTTGTAACGCCCCGAGACCGACGCTCCAGATGCCTTCCTTGTTTTTCGTTACCGTCATGTGTTTTATTTGTTTCTTGCTTTTCATCATGTCATCATGAGCATTGCATCTGCATGTTTTCATAAAGTTTGCATCCGTTCGTAGTTGCCGTGTCCCTCCTCGCCTCCGTTGACCTTTTCTCAGACCCACCATTCTTTTGTTGCCCGACCGTTTGACCCTCTCTGCACAATGCACATAACCCCTTCTCGCGCGCGTCCGAAACCTGTCCCGATCCCGACCCGCTCAGTCATCACCGTTGGGTCCGGATCATCCAAAAACATCTATAAAACATCACCGTTTTCTTTGTTGGACGCTCTAGCCTACTTATTCTCGACCGCCCGATTATAATCGGACGCCCCTAAACCCCCCTCTGTTTTCTGCCCTGCCTATTTTAACAACAACCCCATACCTAATCTAGCCTAAACGTAAAACCTAGGGGAGCTATCCCATCCATCAATCTCCATGCCGCCGCCACCTTCCTTGTTTTCCCCATCGATCCAATCCATCCATCCCGCAGCTTCCCCTCGATCCCACCGCCTCCTTGCTCGGGAGAGCAAAGGCTCAACCCCGAGCCTCCCGTGCGCCTCCACCTCCCTGCCGGAGCAGCACCAGCCGCCTCCCCTCCCGGATCCCGTGCGTGTCCAGCACCAAAGGAGAGGAGCTCCTCGAGCCCTCGATCCAGCGGGCAGGTGCCCGAGCGCCTCCTCACCTCGTCCCCGCGCCGCTCGTCGGAAGAACCAGCAAGCCTCCTGCCTCGCCGGAGGTCGACAATGGCCGCCCAGGCCCGTGCTCCGCTGACCCTTGCCTTGGTCCCCTCCTTCCTCGACGCCGAGCTCGCCAAGCCCCGCCGCCAGGGACCTCCTCTGCGCCCCGTTGACCTGTGGCTCCACCGCCCCGTCAAGTTCCCGGAGCCACCGCCGCCTCGCCAGCGCCGCTCGCCTCCACCGTCGCCCTCTGCATCGCAGCCGTGCAGGACCGCGTCGACCTCCTCTGCTCGCCCTTTGGTTCCTGCGTTGACCCCGCGCCAAGTACCGGCCTCGTCCCTGCCTCCAGGTCGCCGCTCTGCCGCCGGAGCCCCAAGCCCCTGTGCCTCTCCGCCGCCCCGCCAAGTTCCCCTGCTGCGTCGCCCGCCCGCTCGCTTCATCTACTTCGAATGAGACAGCCAGTGCTGCCCCTTCGTTGACTTGGTCCAGCGCCAGCGTGGCCGGCCTCCAAGTCCCAGGCGTCAAGGCCCAGCGCCTTGCCTCAGCCTCTCCACCGACTGGGCTTGGCCCATGGGTGAGCTCCCGACAGCCCTCCTGTTTAGCCCAGCAGTGCACCAGATTCGGCCCATGTCTCGTTTTTTTGGTTCTGCGAATTTCCTAATTATCCAGGAGTTTTCAGAAAAGTCCCTCTAGATCATGCATTTAATAACTCACAAACCGTGCATCATTTGTAAACAAGTTATATATGTAAAATGCTTAGTTTTTCATCTAGTTTCATAATCTGCTACTCTCATCCATGTTTAAAATGTTTAAATTTCTGTTTGATTAAATTTGCATAAATAGCATGTTAAAATGATTTATTCCATAACTAGAAAACCGTAGCTCCAAATTTAATAAACTTTATATGTAAATGGGGTAGAAAAATGCATAGATTAACATGGTGCACTTTATTTTGCTGTTTAACAACAATAAAATATGGTTTTAGGCAGAACAGTACCAAATCTAAAATATGGACATGAGGATTTCCCGGAATTGTTATTTGTTGTTCCGGCCTCATTTAAACTTGCCTAAATATTTAGTTTACTTATGCTTCACCTCTTGCCATGTTAATCAACATTTAATATTGTTGGGTACATAACCGAGAGAGAACTAAATAATTGATGTGGTGTTTCGTCAATATGCAACTCGTTGCATATTGAGCTCCACTTAATTTGTAGTGTTGTTTGTTGCACTTTGCCATGCCATGCCTCATTAAACCGGACATGCATCATACTTATTTATGCATCATGCCATGTGTATGTGGTAGTTGTTTACTATGTTGTTTGTTTCTTTCCGGGTTGCTTCTCTCGTTAGCTTTGGTTTCGTTCCGGAGTTGTGAGGATTTGTTCGACTACGTCCGTTTGTCTTCTTCATGGACTCGTTCTTCTTCCTTGCGGGATCTCAGGCAAGATGACCATACCCTCGAAATCACTTCTATCTTTGCTTGCTAGTTGTTTGCTCTATTACTATGCCGCGCTACCTACCACTTGCTATATCATGCCTCCCAAATTGCCATGAAACCACCTCTAACCTTTGTCACCCTTCCTAGCAAACCATTGTTTGGCTATGTTACCACTTTTGCTCAGCCCCTCTTATAGCGTTGCTAGTTGCAGGTGAAGATTAAGTTTGTTCCTTGTTGGAACATGGATATCATGAACTTTGTTGGGATATCACAATATCTCTTATTTAATTAATGCATCTATATACTTGGTTAAGGGTGGAAGGCTCGGCCATATGCCTGGTGTTTGGTTCCACTCTTGCCGCCCTAGTTTCCGTCATACCGGTGTTATGTTCCTTGATTTTGCGTTCCTTACGCGGTCGGGTGATTTATGGGACCCCCTTGACAGTTCGCTTTGAATAAAACTCCTCCAGCAAGGCCCAACCTTGGTTTTACCATTTGCCTACCTAAGCCTTTTTCCCTTGGGTTCTGCAGACTCAAGGGTCATATTTATTTACCCCCCCCCCCCCCGAGCCAGTGCTCCTTCGAGTGCGGGTCCAAACCGAGCGATGTCCGGCACCCCCTGGGCAACCAGGGTCTATGCCAACCCGACGTCTTGCTCATCCGGTGTGCCCTGAGAACGAGATATGTGCAGCTCCTATCGGGATTTGTCGGCACATCGGGCGGCTTTGCTAGTCTTGTTTTACCATTGTCGAAATGTCTTGTAAACCGGGATTCCGAGACTGATTGGGTCTTCCCGGGAGAAGGAATATCCTTCGTTGACCATGAGAGCTTATAATGGGCTAAGTTGGGACACCCCTGCAGGGTATTATCTTTCGAAAGCCATGCCCGCGGTTATGTGGCAGATGGGATTTTGTTAATATTCGGTTGTAGAGAACTTGACACTCGACTTAATTAAAACGCATCAACCGTGTGTGTAGCCGTGATGGTCTCTTTTCTGCGGAGTCCGGGAAGAGAACACGGTTTTTGGGTTATGTTTGACGTAAGTAGGAGTTCAGGATCACTTCTTGATCATTACTAGTTGACGACCGTTCCGTTGCTCCTCTTCTCGCTCTTATTTGCGTATGTTAGCCACCATATATGCTTAGTGCTTGCTGCAGCTCCACCTCACTATCTTCTCCTACCTATAAGCTTAAATAGTCTTGATCTCGCGGGTGTGAGATTGCTGAGTCCTCGTGACTCACAGATACTTCCAATACAGTTGCAGGTGCCGATGATACCAGTGCAGGTGACCCAACTGAGCTCAAGTGGGAGCTCGATGAAGATCTTGTTCGGTGTGTTGTTTCTGTTCTTGTTGATCAGTTGTGGAGCCCAGTTGGGACGATCGGGGATCTAGCAGTTGGGTTATCTTCTTTTCTTTTGGCTTTGACCGTAGTCGGTCTATGTGTGTACTCTGATTTATGTATGATTTATTTATGTATTGTGTGAAGTGGCGATTGTAAGCCAACTCTTTATCCCATTCTTGTTCATTACATGGGATTGTGTGAAGATGACCCTTCTTGCGACAAACCACAATGCGGTTATGCCTCTAAGTCGTGCCTCGACACGTGGGAGATATAGCCGCATCGTGGGCGTTACAGCCATGGACTTCGGCTTCTCTTGGCCGAGGTGTCGGGCGAGCCACTTGTCGCGGATGTTATGCTTAAATGCCGCTAAGGCCTCGGCATCCGGACGGTCGACAATTTGGTTCTTTTTAGTTAGGAACCGAGTCCAGAATTTCCTGGCTGATTCCCTTGGCTGTTGGGTTATCTGACTCAAGTCATTAGCATCCGGTGGTCGCACATAAGTGCCCTGGAAGTTGTCAAGGAATGCATCTTCCAAATTCTCCCAACTGCTAATGGAGTTTGCCGGCAGGCTATTCAGCCAATGCCAAGCTGGTCCTTTGAGTTTTAGTGGGAGGTACTTGATGGCATGTAGATCGTCACCGCGGGCCATGTGGATGTGGAGGAGAAAATCTTCAATCCATATCGCGGGGTCTATTGTACCATCATATGATTCAATGTTCACGGGTTTAAATCCTTCTGGGAATTGGTGATCCATTACTTCGTTAGTGAAGCATAGGGGGTGTGCGGCGCCTCTGTGCCGGGCTATGTCACGGCGCAGTTCATACAAGTCTTGTCTGCTGTATTCGGCCCGGCCGGATTTGCTTTTAGTATATCCGGCGTGACGGTCGTCGTCATGCGTTGGGGCGCGCCCCCGTGATCCGTAGATCGATCTTGTATGTCCTGCTTTGTTTTCCAATATGTCTCGCAGGTCCTGCGTGTTGCCCCGGGCCTTGGTGTTTTTGTTTGACTGGCGACGGGGTGCGGGCTGGACTTCGGGCTGATATGCCGCTTTGTCTCGGCCACGAGGTGGTCGGTAAGCCGTATCATACGCTGGTAGTGTAGGCTTTAATGCTTCCTCCTCGAGTTGGGGTAGCAACCTGCGCTTTGGGTAACTCTTGGTTGGGCGTTCGAGTTCGTATTCCTCGGCTGCCAGGACCTCGGTCCATCTATCCGCTAGCAGATCTAGATCAGCTTGAAGTTGCTACTGCTTTTTCTTCAGGCTTTTTGTAGTGGCTATAAGCCGGCGCTTGAAGCGCTCCTGCTCGACGGGATCCTCAGGCACGATAAATTCTTCGTCGCCGAGGCTCACCTCGTCTTTGGAGAGGGGCATGTAATTGTCATCCTCTGATTCTCCATCTGCTGCCTATTCTTTAGGGCTAGCTTGCCCATCCTCCCGCTCAAAGCCTGGCTGGGGGGGATTGTCTCCGTCTTTAGGACTGTCCGCAGCGTTATTGTCTCTTGTGTCGGTATCACTGCTTTTGCTATGGCGGGGCTTAGAGCGGTGCCGATGACGCCGGTGCTTAGATTGCTTCTCGAGGGGATTATCCTACGTTGCCTTATTTCCATCGCTCTCTTTGGGGGTGTCCACCATGTATATATCATATGCTGAGGTGGCAGTCCAGCGCCCTGTGGGCGGTGGTTCCTGTTCTTCTCCTGCATCGTCGTCCATACTGTCGATGTCTTCAGAGTCGAAATCGAGCATGTCGATTAAGTTGTTGACAGTGGCTATTAAGTGGGTGGTGGGTGGGGAATGAATTTCTTCATCGTATGCTTCCCACTCAAGACGGACATAGTTCGGCCAAGGGTCTCCTGACAAGGAGAGAGACCTCAATGAATTTAGCACGTCGCTCAAGGGCGAGTGCTGAAAGATATCCATGAAGGAAAACTCCATGATCGGTGCCCAATCAGATTCGATAGGCACGGACGCAGGCGGTTCGGAGCCCGTGGCCGGGGACGAATCCAAGGGTCCGGCAACACAGGGCTCATAGGAGGTGAAGTCAGTATTCGCCTCTATCGCCGTTGAGTGTGCGGCCTCCGTGGCGGGGTCTATCCGCCCGTCCTCGGACGGCACGATCTGCTCCGGATTGAGGGCTGGAGTAGCCACAGGTGTGATCTCCCGAACACCGTCCAACGACAGAGCTAAGTCGTGCTCGTCATGACTGTGCAGCGCACCTGACATGGGCTCGAATCCGTCGAAGATCAAGTCTCCGCGGATGTCGGCAGTATAGTTCAAGCTTCCAAACCTGACCTGATGGCCAGGGGCGTAGCTCTCCATCTGCTCCAGATGGCCAAGCGAGTTGGCCTGCAGTACAAAGCCGTCGAATACGAAGATCTGTCCGGGGAGAAAAACCTCACCCTGGATTGCATCGTTGCCGATGATCGAAGGAGCCATCAAGCCTTTATCGCGACGGCACAGTGGAACTCTCAATGAAAGCACCAATGTCGGTGTCAAAACCGGCGGATCTCGGGTAGGGGGTCCCGAACTGTGCGTCTAAGGCGGATGGTAACAGGAGGCAGGGGACACAATGTTTACCCAGGTTCGGGCCCTCTCGATGGAGGTAATACCCTACTTCCTGCTTGATTAATCTTGATGATATGAGTATTACAAGAGTTGATCTACCACCAGATCGTAGAGGCTAAACCCTAGAAGCTAGCCTATGATTATGATTGTTGTTGTCCTACGGACTAAACCCTCCGGTTTATATAAACACTGGAGGGGGCTAGGGTTACACAGAGTCGGTTATAAGGGAGGAGATCTACATATCCGAATTGCCAAGCTTGCCTTCCACGCAAAGGAGAGTCCCACCTGGACACGGGACGAAGTCTTCGATCTTGTATCTTCATAGTCCAACAGTCTGGCTAAAGTATATAGTCCGGCTATCTGAGGACCCCCTAATCCAGGACTCCCTCAATCGGCGCCCATAACACAAGCTCGCGTGGGGAGTCCGCAGCATGGACTCCCAGAGCAACCGCACGCGTCGCCGTCGCATGGCGACCACGGGCGCGGCGCGGGCGGCGCCGCTCGTCGCTCCGCCCTCCTGAGCCCTCGGCTCAGGCTTACAAGGGTAGCGGATACCCTGGAGGAGGCCGATCGCACCAAGGCCTCGTCACCGCCTACATCGCCACTTTGTCGCGGCGATGGACCGGCCTCTTCTTTGGCGGGAGCGGCCCCGGATCGTCGCGGGCGGCCTTTCCTTTCTCGTCCGCGGAAAACCTTCAGATGGGCGCCATTGTTGTAAGCGGAGAAGCAAGGAGGAAGAAGCAAGTGAACCGGGAAGATATGGGCGACGCGGGCTCCGCCCCCCTCCCCATTTATAGCGGAAGAAGGCCAACCGACGCCTCCCATGATCACAGGTAATGATGGTTTTCCTTGCATGTCGCAGGGACTTGTCAAGTCGAGCAGTTGCCGAGGCAGCGTGGGGAAGCGGAGACGCCCACGTCCAGTCAACCGCCACATGTCAACCGAGGCCGCAGGCTTTTGGGGCCCGCGGCGCTCCGTACTTGACCCTTGGCTTCGCCCCGAAGCCAAGCCCGAGCGCACCTTGGGCCCGGGGGCTACTGTCGGCGTTCTGGGAACGGGGGTCCCAAGACTTGCCTGCCTGCGGCCAATGGCGTGGCTGTGCTAGCAGGCCTGTACGGCCCATCTTCATCAACAAGGCATCCAAGACCCCCGCGAGGGGCCAAGCCTCGCGAGGCGGACGACGCAAGACCTCCTCAGGAGCGGCCCCTCTAGGCGGGCTCACGAGGAGCGGAGATATCAAGGTGGGGCAAACCTTGCGAGGCCCTAGTGACGTGAGCCATGACGATCGACACCAGGCGGGCGCCAGCGCGTGCAGCGTCCTTGTTTCCTCTTTGGTGCTAAGGAGGCAAGCGCAGGCGAGGAGTACCGAGGCATCAGGCAAAGGTTTCCATATCGGTGCAACGAGACCAAGACCAGAAGGACGGCAAGACGGAGGTCATTGTGGAGCCCAAGACGACGTCACCGCCAGGGCCTTTTGCAGGCGAAGACCAATTTTGTCAGGATAGCTTGTACTAGCTGTCCCCTTTCAAATTGCCCGCCGTTGTTGGCTCCCTTCCCGCTCAATATTTGGGGACAGGACCAGGGCCTATATAAGTAGAACTAGCCACCACAGTAGGGGGCATCGGATAGCTCATCGAGTCCTCACCCACAAGTTCGCAGAGCACAAGAACACCTCAACCTCAGGAGGCTGTTCTTCCCCTTGTACTGTTCATCATCAGCCGGATACCGGATACCGGATGAATGCCTTATGTGCTATCAAACGTCACAACGTAACTGGGTGATTATAAAGATGCTCTATAGGTATCTCCGAAGGTGTTTGTTGGGTTGGCATAGATCGAGATTAGGATTTGTCACTCCGAGTATCGGAGAGGTATCTCTGGGCCCTCTCGGTAATGCACATCATAAGAAGCCTTGCAAGCAAAGTAACTAATGAGTTAGTTACAGGATGATGTATTATGGAACGAGTAAAAAGAATTGCCGGTAACGAGATTGAACTAGGTATGTGGATACCGATGATCGAATCTTGAGCAAGTAACATACCAATGGACAAAGGGAATAGCATATGTTGTCATAATGGTTTGACCAATAAAGATCTTCGTAGAATATGTAGGAGCCAATATGAGCATCCAGGTTCCGGTATTGGTTATTGACCGGAGAGGTGTCTCGGTCATGTCTACATAGTTCTCAAACCCGTAGGGTCTGCACGCTTAACGTTCAATGACGATTTAGTATTATATGAGTTATGTGATTTGGTGACCGAATGTTTCGGAGTCCCGGATGAGATCACGGACATGTAGAGGAATCTCGAAATGGCCAAGAGGAAAATATTGATATATAGGACGATGGTATTCGGACACCGGAAGTGTTCCGGAGGGATCAGGTACTTATCGGGTCACCGGAAGGTGTTTCGTGTACCCCCGGCAATCCTATGGGCCATATGGTCCTTGTGAAGGAACACACCAGCCCACAAGGGTCTGGTGCGCCCTATAAAGCTATAGGAGGAGGAAAAGGAAAGGGGGGAAGGGAAAGGAAAGTGTGGATTAGGATTCCCACTTCCTTCCCTCACCCCCTCTTTCCTTCCCCTTCATGCGTACATGGAAGGTGGGGGCGCATGGCAAGGCAAGGCCTCTAAGGGGCGGCGGCCAACCCTAGGGCACCCCTGGCTGCCTCTCCTCCCTTCCCACCTATATATATGTGGGGAGGGGGTGCCTCACAAGCACACAACATCAATTGTTAGCCGTGTGCGGCGCCCCCCTCCACAATTTACACTCCCGGTCATATTCTCGCAGTGCTTAGTCGAAGCCCTGGGCGGATCAATTCACCATCACCGTCACCACGCCGTCGTGTTGACGGAACTCATCTACTTCCTCGACACCTTGCTGGATCAAGAAGGCGAGGGACGTCATCGCGTTGAATGTGTGCAGAACTCGGAGGTGTCGTACGTTCGGTGCTTGATCGGTCGGAGCTAGAAGAAGTTCGACCACATCAACCGCGTTGTCAAACGCTTCCGCTTTCAGTCTATGAGGGTACGTAGACACACTCTCCCCCTCTCGTTGCTATGCATCTCTTAGATAGATCTTGCGTGAGCGTAGGCATTTTTTTGAAATTGCATGCTATGTTTCCCAATAGTGGCATCCGAGCTAGGTCTATAAGTAGATGATATGCACGAGTAGAACACAAAGAGTTGTGGGTGGTGATCGTCATACTTCTTACCACCAATGTCTTATTTAGATTCGGCGGTATTGTTGGATGAAGCTACCCGAACAAACCTTACATGACCACGTTCATGAGACCGGTTCCACCGACAGACATGCAACTAGTTTTGCATAAAGGTGGCTGGCGGGTGTCTGTTTCTCCTACTTTAGTTGAATCAAATTTGACTGCGGCCGGTCCTTGTTGAAGGTTAAAACAGCAAACTTGATAAATCACCATTGTGGTTTTTGATGCGTAGGTAAGAACGGTTCTTGCTAGAAGCCCGTAGCAGCCACGTAAAACTTGCAACAACAAAGTAGAGGACGTCTAACTTGTTTTTGCAGGGCATGTTGTGATGTGATATGGTCAAGACATGATGTGATATACATTGAGTATGAGATGATCATGTTTTGTAAAAGTTATCGGCAACCGGCAGGAGCCTTATGGTTGTCTCTTCATTGTATTAAATGCAAATGCCATGTAACTGCTTTACTTTATCACTATGCGTTAGCGATAGTTGTAGAACCAATAGTTGGCGAGACGACCACGACGCAACGATGGAGATCAAGGTGTCGAGCCGGTGATGATGGAAATCATGACGATTCTTTGGAGATGGAGATCAAAAGCACAAGATGATGATGGCCATATCATGTCACATATTTTGATTACATGTGATGTTTATCTTTTATGCATCTTATTTTGCTTAGTACGGTGGTAGCATTATAAGATGATCACTTAACCAAATTTCAATGTATAAGTGTTCTCCCTAAGTATGCACCGTTGCGACAGTTCATCGTGTTGAGACACCATGTGATGATCGGGTGTGATAGACTCTATGTTCAGATACAACGGGTGCAAGACAGTTTTGCACATGCGGAATACTCGGGTTAAACTTGACGAGCCTGGCATGTACAAACATGGCCTCGGAACACTAGAGACCGAAAGGTCGAACATGAATCATATAGTAGATATGATCAACATAGAGATGTTCACCATTGATGACTACTCCATCTCATGTGATGATCGGACATGGTTTAGTTGATTTGGATAACGTATCATTTAGATGACTTGAGGGATGTCTATCTAAGTGGGAGTTCTTAAGTAATTTGATTAATTGAACTTAATTTATCATGAACTTAGTCCTGATAGTATTTGCATATCTATGTTGTAGATCAATAGCTCGCGATATAGCTCCTATATTTTTTTAATATGTTCCTAGAGAAAATTTGAAAGATGATAGTAGCAATGATGCGGATTGGGTCCATGATCTGAGGATTATCCTCGTTGCTGCACAGAAGAATTATGTCCTTGATGCACCGCTAGGTGACAAACCTGTTGCAGGAGCAGATATAGACGTTATGAATGTTTTGCAAGCTCGATATGATGACTACTTGATAGTGCCATGGTTTACGTCTTAGAACCGGGACTTCAAAAATGTTTTGAACGCCACAGAGCATATGAGATGTTCCAAGAGCTGAAATTGGTATTTCAGAACAATGCCCGTGTCGAGAGGTATGAGACCTCTGACAAGTCCTTTGCCTACAAGATGGAGGAGAATAGCTCAACCAGTGAGCATGTGCTCAGAATGTCTGGGTACTACAATCACTTGAATCAAGTGGGAGTTAATATTCCAGATAAGATAGTGATTTATAGAGTTCTCTAGTCACTATCACCAAGCTACTAGAACTTCATGATGAACTATAATGTGCAAGGGATAACGGAAAAGATTCCCTAGCTCTTCGCGATGCTGAAATCGGTGAAGGTAGAAATTAAGAAAGAACATCAAGTGTTGATGGTTAACAAGACCACTAGTTTCAAGAAAAAAGGCAAAGAAAGGGAACTTCAAGAAGAATGACAAGCAAGTTGCCACTCCTATGAAGAAGCCCAAAGCTAGACCTAAGCCTGAAACTAAGTGCTTCTACTACAAAGGAAATGGTCACTGGAAGCAGAACTGCCCCAGATACTTGGCGGATAAGAAGGATGGCAAAGTGAACAAAGGTATATTTGTTATACATGTTATTGGTGTGTACTTTACTAGTGTTTATAGCAACCCCTTGATACATCTCCAACGTATCTATAATCTATGAAGTCTTCATGCTATTATATTATCAATCTTAGATGCTTTATATGCATTTATATGCTATTTTATATGATTTTTGGGACTAACCTATTAACCTAGAGCCCAGTGCCAGTTTCTGTTTTCTCCTTGTTTTTGAGTTTTATAGAAAAGGAATATCAAACAAAGTCCAATTGACGTGCCAATTTTTGAGGATTTTTTATGGACCAAAAGAAGACCCCGGAGTAAAAGAGTTGGGCTAGGAGAGTCCCAGGGCGTCCACGAGGGTGGGGGGCGTGCCCACCCCCCCAGGCGCATGGGCTTGCCTCGTGGACACCTCGGGCACCTCCTTGACATGAGACCGACGCCAAAAATTCCTATAAATACAGAAACCTCAGAAAATTGACCTAGATCGGAAGTTCCACCGCCGCAAGCCTCTGTAGCCACGAGAAATCAATCTAGGCCCTCTCCGGCACCCTGCCGGAGGGGGCCATCATCACCGGTGGCCATGGAGGAGTATCCCAGAGAGGCCATCATCGCCATGAAGGCCAAGGACTAGAGGGAGAACCTTTCCCCATCTAGGGGGAGGCCATGGAGGAGGAAGCACAAGGGGGAGAACCTCTCCTCCTCTCTCTCGGTGGCGCTGGAGTGCCATCGGGAGGGGAATCATCGCCGCGGTGATCGTCTTCATCAACATCACCATCATCATCACCACCCTCATCTCTTTTACGCAATCCACTCTCCCGCACCCCGCTGTAATCCCTACTTGAACATGGTGCTTTATGCCACATATTATGATCCAATGATGTGTTTCCATCCTATGATGTTTTGAGTAGATATCCTTTGTCTTTGGGTTGATTGATGATCTAGATTGGTACGAGTTGTATGTTTTATTTTGGTGCTGTCCTATGGTGCCCTCCATGTCGCGCAAGCGTGAGGGATTCCCGCTATAGGGTGTTGCAATACGTTCATGATTCGCTTATAGTGGGTTGGTGAGTGACTGAAACACAAACTTGAGTAAGGGGGTTGTTGCGTATGGGAATAAAGAGGACTTGATGCTTTAATGCTATGGTTGGGTTTTACCTTAATGACCTTTAGTAGTTGCAGATGCTTGCTAGAGTTCCAATCATAAGTGCATATGATCCAAGTAGAGAAAGTATGTTAGCTTATGCCTCTCCCTCATATGAAATTGCAATGACGACTACCGGTCTTGTTATCAATTGCCTAGGACAATTCCGCACACGATCCATCATTATTCCACACTCGCTATTTATAATATTTTGTAATATATTCTAACTTTATGATAACAGCACCTACTTTTATATTTTAGCTCTCCGACACCATGCAAAGTTATCCTCTTCATACCCACAACGTAGTTTTATTTCTCGTTTCTAGTTGGAAGCAAACGTTCAGTGTACGTAGACTCGTATCAGTGGCAGATAGGGCTTGAGAGAATATTGATCTTAACTTTTGCTCCTTGTGGGTTCGACACTCCATACTTATCACTTCCACCTTTGGGAATTGCTACGATGATTCCCTGCACTTGGGGATTATGAAGCTCTTTTCTGGCGCCGTTGCCGGGGAGCAATAGCGTGGGGTTGATATTCTCGTGTGTGCTTGTTTGCTTTCTTCACTAAGTAGATTTTGTTTTTCCTTTTTGTTTCTGTTTAGTTGTGGGTGAAACATAAAAAAAATTAAAACAATGAAAATACAAAAAAATTACTTGCCTCTCATGCCTAAAAAGTTTTTCAAAAAGAGAAGTGATTGGAAAGTTATGCATTGAAGAAGTGAGGGTCGACCTTGAGCACTTGTGTTCATGCTCAAGGAAACAATATAGAATTTTTCATGGAAGATTCTCTGTAAATAATTATCCCCTTGTGTATATCCATTGTATTATAAAAATAATGTGCCAAGCTTTGGTTTTAGGACGATTAGATTGCTTGTTTACTATGTGCAGAACAAAAACAGAAACTTTGGCTGTAGTGCATGATTTTACATTTTTTACTGGAAAGTCAAATGGGTCTGAAACTTGTTGCACATTACTTCTGTACAAATTTTTAAAATTTTTAAATTTATTTCATAATTGTTGGAGTTACAGAAGTTTACTAAACCTCCAGATTACTACAGACTGTCCTGTTTTAGACAGATTCTGTTTCCCTTGTGTTGATCGCTTATTTTGATGAATCTATGGGTAGTATCAGGGGGTATGAACCATGGTGAAGTTGGAATACAGTAGATATAGTTCTAATATGAAATTGGAATAAGTTTTCAACAGTACCTAAAGGTAGTGATTTGCTCTATTACACTAACGGATCTCACAAAGTTTTTGTTAAAGTTTTGTGTGGATGAAGTGTTTGGAGATCGAGGAGCTATCAATATGAGAAGAATAAAGAGAGGCAAGAGTTCAAGCTTGGGGATTCCCAAGGCACCCCAAGTAAATATTTCAAAGGATACTGAAGCATCTAAGCTTGGGGATGCCCCGGTTGGCATCCCATCTTTCTTCTTCAACAAATATCGGTGTACCTCGGTTTTTGTTTTGTTCACATGATTTGTGTCCTTTGTGTTTTTTTTTCCTTTAAGAACCATGCTAGTATGAGATAGCCCTTCATTGATTTATAGAATACTTCATGTGCTTCACTTATATCTTTGAAGTATGATTTTATAGAATTTCTCTTTGTGCTTCACTTAAATCTTTTGAGTATGGTTTTATAGAATGCTTCGTGTGCTTCACTTATACATTTTGAGCTTGCATATTGGTTAGTATATATTAATTGTAGAATGCTCCATGAACTTCACTTATATCTTTTGGAGTATGAATAATACTATCATCTAAAGCGGGTTTGGAAGAGTGTCAACTTTAGGAACTAGTGATCCCGCTATTCCGAATGAGAAGAATTTTGCTTATGTGGAGAGTAGAAAAATTTCTATGCTTGTAGATCATGAAAAGAATGCTTTATGTGATGGTTATATTGTTGAATTCATTCATTATGCTCCTGAAAATTATTATGAGGGAGGAATATATGCTTGTAGGAGTTGCAATAATATCAAGTTTCCTCTCTATGTGCTTAAAGTTTAGAAGTTATACTTGTTTTGCCTTCCTATGCTAGCTGATTCTTGTTCCTATAAATTATGTGTTCACAAAATCCCTAGGCATAGGAAGTTGGTTAGATTCAAATGTGCTAGTCATATTCTTCATGATGCTCTCTTTATGTTTCAATTCTTATCTTTTATGTGAGCATCATTGAAATCATCATGCCTAGCTAAAAGGCATTAAAGAAAAGCGCTTGTTGGGAGCCAACCCAATATTTACCCTTACTGTTTTTGCGTGTTTACATGATTAATGTACTGTATTAATCATGTTTTATAGCTTTTGTTTCAATAAAGTGCCAAGTAATACCTTTGGGAAGACTTGGGTGAAAGTTGGTGTGATCTTGCTGTAAAAAAAACAGAAACTTTTCGCTCACGAGATTAGCTACCATGTTTTACAGAGGAGTGCTTTTGAGTTGATTATTTTTGCAGAAGATTAATAGACAAATTACTCACGTCCACCAATTTATTTCATAATTTTTGTAGTAGCAGAAGTATGGTTGCTGTTCAGATCATTACAGATTGTTCTGTTTCTGACAGATTCTGTTTTCATTGCATAGTTTGCTTGTTTTCTAGTTTCTATGACTTATATTTCTCAATATAAATTGTAGAAATGATATGGTAAAGTAGACATTGTGTGGGAAAAATTATGAACCTTGTCTTAGACAGTACCAAAGTGGATGGTTTACTCTTTATCATAGTAACCTATCTCATGAAGTTTTGTTAAGTTTTGTGTGATTGAAGTTTTCAAGTTTTGGGTGAGATATCGATATGAGGAGAATAAGGAGTGGAAAGACCCTAAGCTTGGGGATTCCCAAGGCACCCCAAGGTAATATTCAAGGAATACTCAAGTACCTAAGCTTGGGGATGCCCAGGAAGGCATCCCCTCTTTCGTCTTCAAAACTATCGGTATACCTTACTCGGAGCTATATTTTTATTTGTCACATGATATGTGTTTTGCTTGGAGCGTATTTTCAATTTTACTTACTGTTTGAATAAAATCATTGGATCTGAAATATTGAATGAAAAATAAAATCCTCCCATGGCTAGTTAATTATTTGACTACTCGGTGTTCTTCACTCATATCTTTTGGAGTAGTTTGTCAATTACTCATGTGCTTCACGTATATCCTATGAGTAAATGGTTGAATGAATTGAATGTCATAAATCTGAATTTATATATGTTTCATATGCTTATAACATGGGGAGTAATGACTTCACACATAATAAGTATAGGTAGTAAACTTATTGAAAGTTAGCAAACGTAGAATTGGTCACTTGAACAATTCATGAAAGAATATTGAAGGAAGAGGGATTTCACATATAAATATACTATCTTGGACATCTTTTGTAATTGTGAGCACTCATTAAAATATGACATGATAAAAGGTTGATGTTGGACAAGGAAGACAACATAGTGGGTTGTGTTTTCTTATATCCGAAATAAAGTATATTGTCTTGGATCATCCAACATGTTGAGCTTGCCTTTCCCCCTCATGCTAGCCAAATTCTTTGCACCAAGTAGAGATACTACTTGTGCTTCCGAATATCCCTTAAACCAGTTTTTCCATGAGAGTCCACCATACCTACCTATGGATTGAGTAAGATCCTTCAAGTAAGTTTTCATCGGTGCATGCAATAAAAATTGCTATCTAAATATGTATGATCTATTAGTGTGAAGAAAATAAGCTTTATACAAACTTGTGATAGGGAAGAAATAAAATCGACAGACTGCATAATAAAGGTCTCTATCAAAAGAGGCAATATAAAGTGACGTTCTTTTGCATTAAGATTTTGTGCATGCAACCATAAAAGCGCATGGCAACCTCTGCTTCCCTCTGAAAAGGGCCTATCTTTTACTTTTATTCTTCTACCTTATGCAAGTGTCATGGTGATCTTCACCTCTCCTTTTTACATTTTATCCTTTGGCAAGCACATTGTGTTGGAAAGATCCCGATATATATATCCAATTGGATGTAAGTTATCATGAACTATTATTGTTGACATTACCCTTGAGGTAAAAGGTTGGGAGGCAAAACTATACGCCCCTATCTTTCTCTGTGTCCGATTAAAACTTTGAACCCATAAATATCACGTGAGTGTTAGAAATTGTGAAAGATTAAATGATAGTTGAGTATGTGGAGTTTGCTGAATCAAAGCTCCGACATAGACCCTTCCTGAAAATAAGATGAATTGCAATTGTTTGATGACTGAGAATATAGTTTGTTAGTTTCAAGAAAGTTTATGACCTATACTTTAACATGTGAGTAGCTTGTTACTTGATCATGAAAAGTTTTATGAGATGAGGTACTGTTATGACATATAATGATGCTAGAAAAAGTGATTAAAACTATCATTGATCAAACTTACGCACTTGCTAGCATTCACACTTCATAAATTATTTCTTTTATCATTTACCTACTCGAGGACGAGCAGGAATTAAGCTTGGGGATGCTGATACGTTGAAGGAAATATGCCCTAGAGGCAATAATAAAGTTATTATTTATTTCCTTATATCATGATAAATGTTTATTATTCATGCTAGAATTGTATTAACCGGAAACAAAATACTTGTGTGAATACATAGACAAATAGAGTGTCACTAGTATGCCTCTACTTGACTAGCTCGTTGATCAAAGATGGTTATGTTTCCTAGCCATAGACATGAGTTGTCATTTGATTAATGGGATCTCATCATTAGGAGAATGATGTGATTGACTTGACCCATTCTGCTAGCTTAGCACTCGATCGTTTAGTATGTTGCTATTGCTTTCTTCATGACTTATACATGTTCCTATGACTATGAGATTATGCAACTCCCGTTTACCGGAGGAACACTTTGTGTGCTACCAAACGTCACAACGTAACTGGGTGATTATAAAGGTGCTCTACAGGTGTCTCCGAAGGTACTTGTTGGGTTGGCGTATTTCGAGATTAGGATTTGTCACTCTGATTGTCGGAGAGGTATCTCTAGGCCCTCTCGGTAATGCACATCAGTTAAGCCTTGCAAGCATTGCAACTAATGAGTTAGTTGTGGGATGATGTATTACTGAATGAGTAAAGAGACTTGCCGGTAACGATATTGAACTAGGTATTGAGATACCGACGATCGAATCTCGGGCAAGTAACATATGGATGACAAAGGGAACAACGTATGTTGTTATGCGGTCTGGCCGATAAAGATCTTCGTAGAATATGTGGGAGCCAATTTGAGCATCCAGGTTCTGCTATTGGTTATTGACCGGAGACGTGTCTCGGTCATGTCTACATAGTTCTCGAACCCGTAGGGTCCGCACGCTTAATGTTTCGATGACAGTTATATTATGAGTTTATATGTTTCGATGTACCAAAGGTTGTTTGGAGTCCCGGATGTGATCACGGACATGACGAGGAGTCTCGAAATGATCGAGACATGAAGATTGATATATTGGAAGCCTATATTTGGATATCGGAAGTGTTCCGGGTGAAATCGGGATTTTACTGGAGTACCGAGGGGTTACCGGAACCCCCCGGGGGCTTAATGGGCCATAGTGGGCCTTTGTGGAGAAGAGGAGAGGCGGCCAGGGCAGGACCGCGCGCACCTCCCCCCTAGTCCGAATAGGACAAGGAGAGGGGGGCGGCGCCCCCCTTTCCTTCCTCTCTCCCTCCTCTTTCCCCTCCACTCTTAATCCAACTAGGAAAAGGGAGGGAGTCCTACTCCTGCTGGGAGTAGGACTCCACCTGGCGCGCCCCTCCTGGCCGGCCGCACCTCCCCCTTGCTCCTTTATATACGGGAGCAGGGGGCACCCTAGAGACACAACAATTGATCGTTTGATCTTTTAGCCGTGTGCGGTGCCCCCCTCCACCATAGTCCACCTCGATAATACTGTAGCGGTGCTTAGGTGAAGCCCTGCGTCGGTAGAACATCATCATCATCACCACACCGTCGTGCTGACAAAACTCTCCCTCAACACTCGGCTGGATCGGAGTTCGAGGGACGTCATCGGGCTGAACGTGTGTCTTAACTCGGAGGTGTCGTGCGTTCAGTACTTGATCGGTCGGATCGGGAAGACGTACGACTACATCAACCGCGTTGTGCTAACGCTTCCGCTTTCGGTCTACGAGGGTACATGGACAACACTCTCCCCTCTCATTGCTATGCATCACCATGATCCTGCGTGTGCGTAGGAATTTTTTTGAAATTACTGCGTTCCCCAACAGTGGCATCCGAGCCTGGTTTTATGCGTTGATGTTATATGCATGAGTAGAACACAAGTGAGTTGTGGGCGATAGAAGTCATACTGCTTACCAGCATGTCATACTTTGGTTGAGCGGTATTGTTGGATGAAGCGGTCTGGACCGACATTACGCGTATGCTTACGCGAGACTGGTTCTACCGACGTGCTTTGCACACAGGTGGCTGGCGGGTGTTAGTTTCTCCAACTTTAGTTGAACCGAGTGTGGGTACGCCCGGTCCTTGCGAAGGTTAAAACAGCACCAACTTGACAAACTATCGTTGTGGTTTTGATGCGTAGGTAAGAATGGTTCTTGCTAAGCCCGTAGCAGCCACGTAAAATTTGTAACAACAAAGTAGAGGACGTCTAACTTGTTTTTGCAGGGCATGTTGTGATGTGATATGGTCAAGACATGATGCCAAATTTTATTGTATGAGATGATCATGTTTTGTAACCGAGTTATCGGCAACCGGCAGGAGCCATATGGTTGTCACTTTATTGTATGCAATGCAATCGCCCTGTAATGCTTTACTTTATCACTAAGCGGTAGCGATAGTCGTAGAAGCATAAGATTGGCGAGACGACAACGATGCTACGATGAAGATCAAGGTGTCGCGCCGGTGACGATGGTGATCATGACGGTGCTTCGGAGATGGAGATCACAAGCACAAGATGATGATGGCCATATCATATCACTTATATTGATTGCATGTGATGTTTATCTTTTATGCTTCTTATCTTCCTTTGATTGACGGTAGCATTATAAGATGATCCCTCACTAAATTATCAAAGTATAAGTGTTCTCCCTGAGTATGCACCGTTGCGAAAGTTCTTCGTGCTGAGACACCACGTGATGATCGGGTGTGATAGGCTCTACGTTCAAATACAACGGGTGCAAAACAGTTGCACACGCGGAATACTCAGGTTAAGCTTGACGAGCCTAGCATATAACAGATATGGCCTCGGAACACGGTGACCGAAAGGTCGAGCGTGAATCATATAGTAGATATGATCAACATAGTGATGTTCACCGTTGAAACTACTCCATCTCACGTGATGATCGGACATGGTTTAGTTGATATGGATCACGTGATCACTTAGAGGATTAGAGGGATGTCTATCTATTCTTAAGTAATATGATTAATTGAACTTTAATTTATCATGAACTTAGTCCTGGTAGTATTAGCATATCTATGTTGTAGATCAATAGCTCGCGATGTTGCTCCCCGTTTAATTTTATATGTTCCTAGAGAAAACTAAGTTGAAAGATGTTAGTAGCAATGATGCGGATTGGATCCGTGATCTGAGGTTTATCCTCATTGCTGCACAGAAGAATTATGTCCTTGATGCACCGCTAGGTGACAGACCTATTGCAGGAGCAGATGCAGACATTATGAACGTTTGGCTAGCTCAATATGATGACTACTTGATAGTTTAGTGCACCATGCTTAACGGCTTAGAATCGGGACTTCAAAGATGTTTGGAACATCATGGATTATATGAGATGTTCCAGGAGTTGAAGTTAATATTTCAAGCAAATACCCGAGTTGAGAGATATGAAGTCTCCAACAAGTTCTATAGCTAAAAGATGGAGGAGAATAGCTCAAGCAGTGGGCATGTGCTCAGATTGTCTGGGTACTACAATCACTTGAATCAAGTGGGAGTTAATCTTCCAGATAAGATAGTGATTGACAGAATTCTCTAGTCACCATCACCAAGTTAGTAGAACTTCGTGATGAACTATAGTATGCAAGGGATAACGTAGACGATTCCCGAGCTTTTCATGATGATGAAATCAGAAATGAAGAAAGAGCATCAAGTGTTGATGATTAACAAGACCACTAGTTTCAAGAAAAGGGCAAAGGGAAAGAAAGGGAACTTCATGTAGAACAGCAAGCAAGTCGCTGCTCAAGTGAAGAAGCCCAAGTTTGGACCTAAGCCTGAGACTAAGTGCTTCTACTTCAAAAGGACTGGTCACTGGAAGCAAAACTACCCCAAATAATTGGCTGATAAGAAGGATGGCAAAGTGAACAAAAGTATATTTGATATACATGTTATTGATGTGTACTTTACTAGTGTTTATAGCAACCCCTCAGTATTTGATACTGGTTTAGTTGCTAAGAGTAGTAACTTAAAACAGGAGTTGCATAATGAACAGAGACTAGTTAAGGATGAAGTGACGATGTGTGTTGGAAGTAGTTCCAAGATTGATGTGATCATCATTGCACAATCCATATAACTTTCGGGATTAGTGTTGAACCTAAATAAGTGTTATTTGGTGTTTGCGTTGAGCATGAATATGATTGGATCATGTTTATTGTAAAACGGTTATTCATGTAAGTTGGAGAATAATTGTTGTTCTGTTTACATGAATAAAACCTTCTATGGTCATACACCCAATGAAAATGGTTTGTTGGATCTCGATCGTGGTGATACACATTTTCATAATATTGAAGCCAAAAGATGCAAAGTTAATAATGATAGTGCAACTTATTTGTGGCACTGCCGTTTAGGTCATATTGGTGTAAAGCGCATGAAGAAACTCCATGCTGATGGACTTTTGGAATCACTTGATTATGAATCACTTGATGCTTGCGAACCATGCCTCATGGGCAAGATGAATAAGACTCCGTTCTCCGGAACAATGGAGCAAGCAACTGACTTATTGGAAATAATACATACTAATGTATGCGGTCCGATGAGTGTTAAGGCTCGCGGCAAGTATCGTTATTTTCTGACCTTCACAGATGATTTGAGCAGATATGGGTATATCTACTTGATGAAACACAAGTCTGAAACATTTGAAATGTTCAAAGAATTTCAGAGTGAAGTGGAGAATCATCGTAACAAGAAAATAAAAGTTTCTACGATAAGATCGCAGAGATGAAATATTTGAGTTATGAGTTTGGCCTTCAGTTAAAACAATGTGAAATAGTTTCACTACTCACGCCACCTAGAACACCTCAGTGTAATGGTGTGTCCAAACGTCATAACCGTACTTTATTAGATATGGTGCGATCTATGATGTCTCTTACCGATCTACCACTATCGTTTGGGGTTATGCATTAGAGACAGCTGCATTCACGTTAAATAGGGCACCATCTAAATCCGTTGAGACGGCACCGTATGAACTATGGTTTGGCAAGAAACCTAAGCTGTCGTTTCTTAAAGATTGAGGTTGCAATGCTTATGTGAAAAAGTTTCAACCTGATAAGCTCAAACCCAAATCGGAGAAGTTCGTCTTCATAGGATACCCAAAAGAAAATGTTGGGTACACCTTCTATCACACATCCAAAGGCAAGATATTCGTTGCCGAGAATGGATCCTTTCTAGAGAAGGAGTTTTTCTCGAAAGAAATGAGTGGGAGGAAAGTACAACGTGATGAGGTAACTGTACCTGCTCCCTTATTGGAAAGTAGTTCATCACAGAAATCTGTTCCTGTGACTACTACACCAATTAGTGAGGAAGTTAATGATGATGATCATGGAACTTCAGATCAAGTTGTTACTGAACCTCGTAGGTCAACCAGAGTAAGATCCGCACCAGAGTGGTACGGTAATCCTGTTCTGGAGGTCATGTTACTTGACCATGACGAACCTACGAACTATGAGGAAGCGATGATGAGCCCAGATTCCGCGAAATGGCTTGAGGCCATGAAATCTGAGATGAGATCCATGTATGAGAACAAAGTATGGACTTTGATTGACTTGCCCAATGATCGGCGAGCCATTGAGATTAAATGGATCTTCAAGAGGAAGACGGACGCTGATAGTAGTGTTGCTATCTACAAAGCTAGAATTGTCGCAAAAGGTTTTCGACAAGTTCAAGGTGTTGACTACGATGAGAGTTTCTCACTCGTATCTATGCTTAAGTCTGTCCGAATCATGTTAGCAATTGCCGCATTTTATGAAATCTGGCAAATGGATAAACAAAACTACATTCCTTAATGGATTTATTAAAGAAGAGTTGTATATGATGCAACCAGAAGGTTTTGTCAATCCTAAAGGTGCTAACAAAATATGCAAGCTCCAGCGATCCATCTATGGACTGGTGCAAGCATCTCGGAATTGGAATATACGCTTTGATAAGTTGATCAAAGAATATAGTTTTATACAGACTTGCGGTGAAGCCTGTATTTACAAGAAAGTGAGTGGGAGCACTACAACATTTCTGATAACTATATGTGAATGACATATTGTTGATCAGAAATAATACAGAATTATTCTGCAAAGCATAAAGGAGTGTTTGAAAGGAGTTTTTCAAAGAAAGACCTCGGAGAAGCTACTTACATATTGAGCATCAAGATCCATAGAGATAGATCAAGACGCTTGATAAGTTTTTCAATGAGTACATACCTTGACAAAATTTTGAAGTAGTTCAAAATGGAACAGTCAAAGAAAGAGTTCTTGCCTGTGTTACAAGGTGTGAAATTGAGTAAGACTCAAAGCCCGACCACGGCAGAAGATAGAAAGAGAATGAAAGTCATTCCCTATGCCTTGGCCATAGGTTCCATAAAGTATGACATGTTGTGTACCAGACCCATTGTATACCCTACACTGATTTTGGCAAGGGATTACAATAGTGATCTAGGAGTAGATCACTGGACAGCGGTCAAAATTATCCTTAGTGGAATAAGGATATGTTTCTCGATTATGGAGGTGACAAAAAGGTTCGTCGTAAAGGGTTACGTCGATGCAAATTTTGACACTGATCCAGAAGACTCTAAGTCTCAATCTGGATACATATTGAAAGTGGGAGCAATTAGCTAGAGTAGCTCCGTGCAGAGCATTGTTGACATAGAAATTTGCAAAATACATACGGATCTGAATGTGGCAGACCCGTTGACTAAACATCTCTCACAAGCAAAACATGATCACACCTTAGTACTCTTTGGGTGTTAATCACATAGCGATGTGAACTAGATTATTGACTCTAGTAAACCCTTTGGGTGTTGGTCACATGACGATGTGAACTATGGGTGTTAACTGTCGGGAAGAAAATTCAACACCGAGAGCAAATTGTTCCGAAAGGAAAACCGTGCCATCAAAGACATTGCTACACCAGATCGTGATGATACCTCCCAAGGCACCTACCGCAGGTACAAACGCAAAGGAATCAAAACGGCGTGGGCAAATCAATTTAAGCGTACTAGCGTCAAAAGACTGCATTTTGGACTCCTGAATACATATGACCGTGCAGCCTGACGAGTTGATCGCATTCATAAGAGCTAAATGTTTGTCGGGCGAATTTAAACCACGTACATTCCAACAAAGAACATTCCAAGTCTGCAAAAGGACCATGAAAACAAACTAAAAGGGAAATAGATTAAGTGGACTCTGAAGTCGAGCCACCATTCCTGACAGAAAGGATCTCATCACTGAGCTCTTCAGCAGGGATAGCACAGAGGTGCGTACCAATGTTCTGCATGGTGCTGATAGGAGTTGGAGGGGGCACTATCTCATCAGCAGTGTTAAGTGTGTTCTCCTCCATATCCTTAGCACTGGGGAGAGCAGATGGCAGCAGACGGGGCTTCACTTTGGACTTGGTGGTCCGAGACTCTGTGAGCAAATTTGTGCGAAAACCATCATATTTGTTTGACCTGTTGCTGCGTCTGAGAGTGGCAGTGTCAATTGGAGCCTGACTTTTGCCCTTACGACTCTTGTGCTCGTGCATAGTACTACTTGCACCCACCAGAGCAGGGCCAGCAGACAGTGGAAGCGTAGGCGCAGTTTCAACTTGATAATCAGAAAGTGGCAGAAGTGCATCAGTTTCAGCAGACGTAGCAGGCGCAGGCAAAGCAAGCAAGTCCAGCGGCGGCTGAAAGTTCTCCAAAGTGTCATTCTGAATTGCAACAATAGGTGCAGAGATATGGAGAGCAGCAACATCAGAAACCTCCTGACCAAGATTGGGTGGGTGATAAACCACAATGGCCGAATCAGTAACAGGAGTGGACTTAGGCTGAAGAGCATCTGTCGCCTCCTCTTCGGGTAGTTCCTGAATAAGGACAGAGGAGGTGGGAGCCAGGTTGCTGGCTACTTGAGGTACAGAGACAAACTGCAGTCCATCTTCCCCCACAGAAACCTGAATCTCAACACGGAAATGAGCATCTCTCATCCCATATCCATGTGCCCAGGGGCCCATTGTGGCCAACAGAGGACGCATAGCATGGTAAATAGAAGTGTTGAGTTGCTGCCTGGGGATGGGATCCGTCAGGAGAAGATTCATAAGCTGATTACCTTGGTTTGAGAGACCAAGACTCATTCCCTAATTATGAACATCAACAGTGACCGTCAGAAGCTCACTTGTAGCAGCCATAGCAGCTTGGGCATCAAAGGCAGAGGTTGGATTAGCCACAATCAGAAAACCCGGCGCAGAGTCAGAGCTAGTGCTATCAGAAACCGTGACAGAATCATTCCAGGCATCGGCTGCATTGTCAACAATGTTGTTTTCAGGAGTTATGCCAGCTTCAAAAGTAAGACCCTAGGCTGCCAGCCAAGCTTGAAAGTTCATTAGGTGTGGGGGCATGACCGCAGGAGGAGGAGGGGGAGGGGCAGGATCAGCAGGCCATTCTCCCCAATTAGCATTGTTTTGAGCCAGGGCAGGGGCGTCAGCGTGAGGTGCGGCATTCTGCACTAACCAGTTATGCACTTGTTGCTGATAGAGTTGTTCAGCGCTGAGATCAGGGCCAAATTGTGGGTGAGGATTACCATCAGGGGGTGGCGGCTCCTCTCTAGCCGGAAGAACTTCCGGAAGCAGACCATTCAAATCAGTGCTTCGCAGAATAGTAACCTGGACAGTCCAACAATCTCTGGCCCCTCCTAACTGCCAGACTACAAAACTCTTTGGAACCAGACTGAGATGAAGAACCTGAACTTTGAGCAGCATAAAACGACGATCTTGTCTAGGATTATACCAGGAAATCAAGGAGCCAAAACCCCCAAGAGATTTGTTGATGTAGTAGTCCGTCTGGTAGTCATATGGGAATCCAAAGTACATCAACCAAATGGTCGGACCAAAAGAGGTGGTGCAGCGATTCAAAGCCTCATTATGCGGCACGAATGTGATGAGTAAATCCTCATCTTCAAGCTCTATGCGGGTATTCACCGTAGTGTCTCGCATGAAAGAATCAACAAAGCCAAAAATCCCGATTCCAAACGGATGATCGCTGACCTCAGTAGTGAAGAGCTGCAGTTCCTGAAGCAGACCTTGGATGGTGTGGCGAATCGCTGCACGACGATGAAGAGGAACATACTGGCTGGTCTCTACAATGGCCAGGTAGTCGTGGTTGAGAGGCGGAATCGGCCCGACCACCATCCCGCTGCGGACGACGCAATTTGCCGAACCAGGCTCGACGGCGAACCCCGGCGGCAGGAACGGCACGGGGTTGAGCGTATAGTTGGCCATGATGACCAATGGAGAGGGTGGCAGCAAAGGTGGCAGCAATGGTGAGAGGACAGGACTGGGCGGTGGCGTCTGTGTTTGGGAAATCGAGGAGAGGGTGGAATGCGGAGGGTGAGGGGTAGGAATGGAAGAAGATTTCCTTTTGGGTACCCATCTCCAGCCTTCTCGTCTTCTCCGGTGAAAGCAGGATCGAGCCACGTGTCCATAGGCTCCATAGACGGTGCATCGGACGGTTTTGGCAATGGGAACCCTACGATGGAAATTATTCTTCGTACGGAAACTCGAATCGGGGATGCCGGGTGGTCCGTGCCAATTACCAAATGAAGTAGATCCTGTTGGCGGCTGCAGATTATTCAAAGGGCAAGAAATTGCTTTGTGATCAGGGGTCGAACACTTAATACAAATTAATCTGGCGTGACAAGAAATCTTTTGATGGCCCCATTGTAAACACCGGCCACAGAGATTAGCCCAATTAGTGGCTAAATTAGAAATTTCTTGCTCCGAATAGCAGCCCTGGGCCAAATCAACCTTATGATGGGCCGATAGAGTAGGGGGCCAGACCGAGTGTGGTGGTGCATATTTGAATGCAGAAGCCAAAAAACATTGCGGTGTTGGAGGATAATCTCGGCGGATAACACATTTAAATTTCCCCAGGACAAGGTAGGAAGGCAAGATTGAGTCCTCCAAATCCGCTTGCTGTTGAATTTTCTTCCCGACGGTCACCACATCGTTGGAAACTTGTAAATGTCTATGGCCCTTGTCAAGGCGATGCACAGACATCATTCACCGATTGGCTCTTTGATGTGAATATTCCATCTTCTGAAGATTGGCTCATTCTTGGAGATTTCAACTTTATAAGGGCACCAGAGAATCGTAAAAAACCTGGTGGGGATGTCAACGATATGTCCACTTTCAATGATTTTATCAGGGTTCAAAACCTTACTGAACTGCCCATCAAAGGTAGAAATTACACCTGGTCCAATATGCAACAAAATCCCCTTCTCGAACAGCTTGACTGGTTTTTCACGACGCTCAACTGGACGACCACTTTTCCAAATACCCTTGTTACTCCTATGGGAAAACCAATCTCTGATCATATTCCTTGCAATGTCGTCATCCAAACTACCATTCCTAAATGCAAGTTGTTCCGTTTTGAAACTTATTGGATTGCACATCCCGGCTTCTTGGATGTGGTCAAGTCTGCATGGAATAAACCCATCAGACATGGAAAGAATACTAATGCTACCTCCAGACTGTGCCAGAAACTGAAAAACCTCAGGCATGATCTCACCATCTGGAGCAAAAGAATCACGGTTGAAAATAGCAATTGAGAACACTAATAAAGCTCTCCTGGAATTGGACAATATTGAGGATAAACGTGATTTAACCACCCCCGAGGGGAATTTGCAACGCATTGTTCGATCCCATCTGCTCCGGCTCTTGCGATATCAAAAAGAGTACTGGAAGAAAAGGTGCACCATTCGATGGATCAAATTTGGTGATGAGAACTCTAAATTCTTCCAAACTGTCGCCACGGAAAGATATAGAAAAACTGCATCTCTAGTCTGAAAACGGATGAGGGATTACTGGTGGATGATCACTCAAGCAAAGAATCTATCCTGTTCGAAGCCTTCAAAAAACGTCTCGGCACAAAGAACACTTCTCCAATGCGATTCAATTTGTCCCGTATGATGCGTGCGGAAGTAGATTTTGACAGTTTAACTGTGCCCTTTACGCATAAAGAGATTGACGATGTCATTAATGAAATGCCTCCTGATCGTGCTCCGGGCCCTGACGGCTTCAACGGTGCGTTCCTTAAAGCTTGTTGGCCTATAATCAAGGAAGATTTTTATCTTCTATGCGAGGAATTCCACAGTGGTAGTCTAAACCTTGAAAGTCTAAACTACGGGTACATCACACTCATACCTAAAATCAGAGCACCAGAAACTGTCAACGACTTCCGGCCCATCACATTGCTTAACTGCTGTCTCAAACTTATCACCAAGATTCTAGCCAACCGTCTTCAAAGGGTGATCCTAAAAATTGTACACAATAATCAGTATGGGTTTTTGAAGGGGAGATCCATCCATGACTGCCTTGCATGGGCCTTTGAATACATACATCAATGCCAAGCTTCTAAACGTGAAATTATCCTTCTCAAACTAGACTTTGCCAAGGCATTCGATACTGTGGAACATGATGCCATCATCCAAATTATGAGAAGCATGGGGTTCAATGATAAATGGCTGTCCTGGATCACGAGCCTTTCCTCTTCGGGTAAATCCTCTGTCTTGCTTAATGGAGTCCCTGGTAAGCAATTTTGGTGTAAGTGCGGGGTGCGACAAGGGGACCCTCTTTCTCCCCTCATTTTTGTCCTTGCCGTGGACTTGCTTCAGGCAGCTATCAATGAGGCCTTGGAGGAAAATCGCCTGCAACTGCCTATCCCTGCCTCCAGCATGGCCAAATTTCCTGTGATCCAATATGCCGACGATACAATAATCATCATGCCGGCGTGCGCAACACAAGCGGCGACCATGAAAACAATCCTTACCGACTATGCTGCCTCTGTGGGTCTACAAATCAATTTTCATAAATCAACGTTGATTCCCATCAACACTCCAGATGACAAATGCCAGGAACTAGCAGCTTTCTTTGGGTGCATCACGGCCTGCATGCCATTCACGTACCTTGGCCTCCCCCTTGGAACCACTAAACCTTCAGTGCTGGATATGACTCCCTGGGTATGCAAAGCCGAAGGCAAGATCACTGCGGCTATGTCTCTCATGTCGTACGCTGGGAAACTGGCGCTTATGAATTCTCTAGTCACTTCCCTGGCTATTTATCCCATGGGAGTGCTGCGTCTGCCACCTAAAATCATTGAACAGCTTGATAAAATCAGAAGACATGGACTTTGGAAGAAGAAGACCGAGACGGGTGACAAATCTAATTCTCTGGCAGCTTGGGACATGGTGTGCCGTCCAAAAAAGAATGGAGGTCTCGGAGTGCTCAATCTTAAAGTCCAAAATGATGCGATGCTGCTTAAGATGCTCCACATGTTCTACAACCAAAACAACACGCCTTGGGTGAAGCTCATCTGGGACACATACTATTCGGATGCAATCCCGCACGCAACGGCCCCATGCGGCTCCTTCTGGTGGCGAGAGCTTGTGAAACTCATGCCAACTTACCGTGGGGTAACGAAAGTATTGATCAATGATGGTAGGTCAACCCTGTTCTGGAAAGATGATTGGAACCAATGTGTCCTCGAGGAAACTTTTCCTCGAGCGTTTTCCTACACCACCACAGAAGATGCCTCGGTCCAAAAAATGCTCTCGATCTCAAACTTATGGGAGGCGTTTCACCTACCCCTCTCTGTTCAAGCTCATGAAGAACTCCGAGCCCTCCAACAAGAGGTCAGCTCCGTAACCCTCTCTGAGGGCAAGGATGTTTGGATTTGCACGTGGGGAGCACAGCTCTTTAAAACCACAGACTATTATAAGTTCTTCTTCCGCGAGGTAAATGCACACGCAGCCTTTGGATGGCTATGGCAAGCCAAAAGTACTCCTAAGATCAAGGTTTTTGGGTGGTTCCTCCTGGTTGATCGCCTTAACACTCGTAACATGCTGAAGCGTAGGCATTATAACATCGGGACTAACCTGGACTGCTTACTATGTGGGGAACATATTGAGGAAACTGTTGAGCACCTTTTCTTCCATTGCACGTTCAGTAAACAATGCTGGTGCAACCTCAACATAACCTGGCCGACTGTTGGAGACCGCTTAGATATGATGACCCATTTGAGAGCCAGATATCATCAAAAGATACTCATGGACGTTTTCCTTGTGGCCGCCTGGAGTCTCTGGAAAGAAAGGAACAATAACTTCTTCCGGCAAATGACACCCTCCTTCTCTTCTTGGAGGGCCAGATTTATAGCTGATTTTTCCAACATTGCTCACAGACTGCCTGCCCATAAGAAACATCTGATTGCTGACTTCCTAGACTCCATAGCATAGTCTCCCTTTGAGTCACGTTTTGTAAATTCTTATGTTCTTGTATAGTCCCCCGCTCCTCCCCCATGTAACATCTAAACTTGTTTCCTTTGATTAATATAATTTTGCAGTAGGAGCTTTTCCTACTGTCTAACCTTCAAAAAAAACTATGGGTGTTAATCACATGGTGATGTGAACTATTGGTATTAAATCACATGGTGATGTGAACTAGATTATTGACTCTAGTGCAAGTGGGAGACTGAAGGAAATATGCCCTAGAGGCAATAATAAAGTTATTATTTATTTCCTTATATCATGATAAATGTTTATTATTCATGCTAGAATTGTATTAAACGGAAACATAATACTTGTGTGAATACATAGACAAATAGAGTGTCACTAGTATGCCTCTACTTGACTAGCTCGTTGATCAAAGATGGTTATGTTTCCTAGCCATAGACATGAGTTGTCATTTGATTAATGGGATCACATCATTAGGAGAATGATGTGATTGACTTGACCCATTCCGTTAGCTTAGCACTCGATCGTTTAGTATGTTGCTATTGCGTTCTTCATGACTTATACATGTTCCTATGACTATGAGATTATGCAACTCCCGTTTACCGGAGGAACACTTTGTATGCTACCAAACATCACAATGTAACTGGGTGATTATAAAGGTGCTCTACAGGTGCCTCCGAAGGTACTTGTTGAGTTGGCATATTTTGAGATTAGGATTTGTCACTCTGATTGTCGGAGAGGTATCTCTGGGCCCTCTCGGTAATGCACATCACTTAAGCCTTGCAAGCATTGCAACAAATGAGTTAGTTGTGGGATGATGTATTACGGAACGAGTAAAGAGACTTGCCGGCAACGAGATTGAACTAGGTATTCAGATACCGACGATCGAATCTCGGGCAAGTAACATACCGATGCAAAGGGAACAACGTATGTTGTTATGCGGTCTGACCGATAAAGATCTTCATAGAATATGTGGGAGCCAATATGAGCATCCAGGTTCCGCTATTGGTTATTGACCAGACGTGTCTCGGTCATGTCTACAAAGTTCTCGAACCCGTAGGGTCCGCACGCTTAACGTTTCGATGACAGTTATATTATGAGTTTATATGTTTTGATGTACCGAAGGTTGTTCGGAGTCTCGGATGTGATCACGGACATGACGAGGAGTCTCGAAATGGTCGAGACATGAAGATTGATATATTGGAAGCCTATCTTTGGATATCGGAAGTGTTTCTGGTGAATTATGGATTTTACCGGAGTACCGAGGGGTTACCGGAACCCCCGGGGGCTTAATGGGCCATAGTGGGCCTTTGTGGAGAAGAGGAGAGGCGGCCAGGGCAGGGCCACGCGCCCCTCCCCCCTAGTTCGAATAGGAAAAGGAGAGGGGGGCGGCGCCCCCCTTTCCTTCCTCTCTCCCTCCTCTTTCCCCTCCACTCCTAATCCAACTAGGAAAAGGGAGGGAGTCCTACTCCCGGTGGGAGTAGGACTCCACCTGGCGCGCCCCTCCTGGCCGGCCGCACCTCCCCCTTGCTCCTTTATATACGAGGGCAGGGGGCACCCTAGAGAGACAACAATTGATCGTTTGATCTTTTAGCCGTGTGCGGTGCCCCCCCTCCACCATAGTCCACCTCGATAATACTGTAGCGGTGCTTAGGCGAAGCCCTGCGTCAACAGAACATCATCATTGTCACCACACCATCATGCTGATGAAACTCTCCCTCAACACTCGGCTGGATCGGAGTTCGAGGGACGTCATCGGGCTGAACGTGTGCTGAACTCGGAGGTGTCGTGCGTTCGCGGTACTTGATCGGTCGGATCATGAAGACGTACGACTACATCAACCGCGTTGTGCTAACGCTTCCGCTTTCGGTAACCAAGGGTACGTGGACAACACTCTCCCCTCTTGTTGCTATGCATCACCATGATCCTGCGTGTGCGTAGGAAATTTTTTGAAATTACTGCGTTCCCCAACATACGTCTCCAACGTATCTATAATTTATGAAGTCTTCATGCTATTATATTATCAATCTTAGATGCTTTATATGCATTTATATGCTATTTTATATGATTTTTGGGACTAACCTATTAACCTCGAGCCCAGTGCCAGTTTCTGTTTTCTCCTTGTTTTTGAGTTTTACAGAAAAGGAATATCAAACGAAGTCCAATTGACGTGCCAATTTATGACGATTTTTTATGGACCAAAAGAAGACCCCGGAGTAAAAGAGTTGGGCCAGGAGAGTCCCAGGGCATCCACGAGGGTGGGGGGCGCGCCCACCCCCCTCCCAGGCGCGTGGGCCTGCCTCGTGGACACCTCGGGCACCTCCTTGACATGAGACCGACGCCAAAAATTCCTATAAATACAGAAACCTCGGAAAATTAACCTAGATCGGAAGTTCTGCCACCGCAAGCCTCTGTAGCCACGAGAAATCAATCTAGGCCCTCTCCGGCACCCTGCCGGAGGGCGGCATCTTCACCGGTGGCCATGGAGGAGTATCCCGAAGAGGCCATCATCGCCATGAAGGCCAAGGACCAGAGGGAGAACCTTTCCCCATCTAGGGGGGAGGCCATGGAGGATGAATCACAAGGGGGAGAACCTCTCCTCCTCTCTCTCGGTGGCGCCGGAGTGCCATCGGGAGGGGAATCATCGCCGCGGTGATTGTCTTCATCAACATCACCATCATCATCACCACCCTCATCTCTTTTACGCGGTCCACTCTCCCGCACCCCGCTATAATCCCTACTTCAACATGGTGCTTTATGCCACATATTATGATCCAATGATGTGTTGCCATCCTATGATGGTTTGAGTAGATATCCTTTGTCTTTGGGTTGATTGATGATCTAGATTGGTACGAGTTGTATGTTTTATTTTGGTGCTGTCCTATGGTGCCCTCCGTGTCGCGCAAGCGTGAGGGATTCCCGCTGTAGGGTGTTGCAATACGTGCATGATTCGCTTATAGTGGGTTGGTGAGTGACTGAAACACAAACCCGAGTAAGGGGTTTTTGCGTATGGGAATAAAGAGTACTTGATGCTTTAATGCTATGGTTGGGTTTTACCTTAATGATCTTTAGTAGTTGTGGATGCTTGCTAGAGTTCCAATCATAAGTGCATATGATACAAGTAGAGAAAGTATGTTAGCTTATGCCTCTCCCTCATATGAAATTGCAATGACGACTACCGGTCTTGTTATCAATTGCCTAGGACAATTCTGCACACCGATCCATCATTATTCCACACTCTCTATTTATAATATTTAGTAATATATTCTAACTTTATGATAACAACTCCTACTTTTATATTTTAGCTCTCCGACACCATGCAAAGTTATCCTCTTCATACCCACAACGTAGTTTTATTTCTCGTTTCTAGTCGGAAGCAAACGTTCAGTGTCCGTAGAGTCGTATCAGTGGGAGATAGGGCTTGAGAGAATATTGATCTTACCTTTAGCTCCTTGTGGGTTCGACACTCCATACTTATCACTTCCACCTTTGGTAATTGCTACGATGATTCCCTGCACTTGGGGATTATCACCCCTCGGTATTTGATACTGGTTCAGTAGTTAAGAGTAGTAACTCGAAACAGGAGTTGCAAAATAAACAGAGACTAGTTAAGGACGAAGTGACGATGTGTGTTGGAAGTAATTCCAAGGTTGATACGATCACCATCGTATATTCCCTCTACCTTCGGGATTAGTGTTGAACCTAAATAAATGTTATTTGGTGTTTGCGTTGAGCATGAATATGATTAGATCATGTTTATTGCAATACGGGTTATGCATTTAAGTCACACAATAATTGTTGTTCTGTTTATATGAATAAAACCTTCTATGGTCATACACCCAATGTGAATGGTTTATTGAATCTCGATCGTAGTCATACACATTTTCACAATATTGATGCCAAAAGATGCAAAGTTGATAATGATAGTGCAAAAGATTTATGGCACTGCCGTTTAGGTCATATTGGTGTAAAGCGCATTAAGAAACTCCACGCAGATGGATTTTTGGAATCACTTCATTATGAATCATTTGATACTTGCGAACCATGCCTAATGGGCAAGATGACTAAAACTCTGTTCTCCGGAACAATGGAGCGGGCTAATGACTTGTTGGAAATAATACATACCGATGTATGCGGTCCGATGAGTGTTGAGGCACGCGGAGGGTATCGTTATTTTCTGACCTTCACAAATGATTTGAGTAGATATGGGTATATCTATGATAACCAATAAGTATAGGGGATCATTTGTAGTCATCTTTGATAAATAAGAGTGTCGAACCCAACGAGGAGCTAAAGGTAGAACAAATATTCCCTCAAGTTCAATCGACCACCGATACAACACTACACACACTTGACGTTTGCTTTACCTAGAAAAAGTATGAAACTATTTTGCGAGAACAAAACTACAAGTACTTTGTGAGAATAAAACTACGAGTAAATTGCGAGGTAATGAAAGTGGATAGCTTTTGTCAACACGAAAGTCATTTGTCCCTAGGCAATCGATAACAAGTACTGGTAATCATTCTTGTAATTCTATATGAGGGAGAGGCATGAGCTAACATACTTTCTCTACTTGGATCATATGCACTTATGATTGGACCCCTAGCAAGCATCCACAACTACTAAAGATCATTAAGGTCGTGAAACCCAACCATATCATTAAGTATCAAGTCCTGTTTATCCCATACGCAACAACCCACCTACCCGGGTTTAATCTTCGGTCACTCTCGCAACCCACCATAAGAGAATCATGAACGTATTGCAACACCCTGACAAAACGGATCTACTCAAACATCATATGATAACCATAGATCATTGGAAATAATATACGGAGTTGAGCACCATGTTTAAGTAGAGATTACAGCGGGGGGAAGAGGTGTTACACCGCTGCATAGAGGGGGAGAGTGTTGGTGTTGACGGTAGCAAGATTGTTGATGTAGATCGCCGTCACAATCCTTGCCCCGGCGGCGTTCCGGCGCCACCGGGAGAGAGGGGGGAGAGCCCCCCTCCTCCTTCTTCTTCCTTGGCTTGCCCCCTAGATGGGAGGAGAGTTCCCCCTATGATCCGTGGCCTCCATGGCAGTGGAGGGGAGGGAGCCCCTCCGAGATAGGATATCCCTCTCTGTTCTCTTCTATTTCGCGTTCCCCAGATCTGGCCGAAAACCGTTTCTTATATTCCCGGAGATCCGTAACTCCGATTGCGCTAAGATTTTAACATGATTTTTTCGGATATAAGCTTCCTTGCGCCCGAAGTAGAGCCCCAACCGACGTACGAGGTGAGCACAACCCACCACCACGCGCCTGGCTCCGGGACCGCGCCCTGGTGTCTTGTGGTGTGTGTGGGCCTCCGTTTGCGGTGATTCCAACTCCCAAAAATCATATATATTCCAAAATAATTCTCTGCAAAATTTTATTGCATTTGGACTTCGTTTGATATGGATTTTCCGTGATACAAAAAAACATGCAAAAAACAGGAACTGGCACTGGGCATTGGATCAATAGGTTAGTCTAATAAATCATATAAAAAGTTGCCAAAAATATGTCAAAGTTGTATAATATTGGTAGGAAACAATCAAAAATTATAGATACGACGGAGACGTATCAGCATCCCCAGGCTTAATTCATGCTCGTCCTCGAGTGGGTAAATGATAGAAAAGATAATTTTTGATGTGGAATGCTACCTAGCATAAACTTGATCATATATCTAATCATGGCATGAATATTAAGATATAAGTGATTCAAAGCAATAGTCTATAATTTGACATAAAGACATCAATACTCATGCATCCCAACAAACAATCATGTCTTTCAAAATATCAACGCTACAGAAAGCTATCCCTACAAAATCATATAGTCTTGTCATGCTCTGTCTTATTAACACAAAGTATTTATCATGCACAACCCCGATGACAAGCCAAGCAATTGGTTCATACTTTTTAACGCGCTTCAGCTTTTTCAACTTTTACGCAATATATGAGCGCGAGCCATGGATATAGCACTACGGGTGGAATAGAGTATGATGATAGGGGTAAATATAAAGAAGACAAAACGTAGAAAGTCTCACACCGACGCGGCTAACCAACGGGCTATGGAGATGCCCATCAATTGATATTAATGCGAGGAGTAGGGATTGCCATGCAACGGATGCACTAAGAGCTATAAGTGTATGAAAGCTCAATATGAAAACTAAGTGGGTGTGCATCTAATCCTATAATGAAAAATTCGCACTAGTTTATGAAAGTGACAAGATAGGAGACTCTCCATATGAAAAACATGGTGCTACTTTGAAGCACAAGTGTGGTAAAGGGTACTGACAATGCCCCTTCTCTCTTTGTTTTTTTATTTTTTTCCTTTTTCTTTCTTTTTTGCCTTTTTCTTTTTCTCTCATTGTCTGGAGTCTCATCTTGACTTGTGGGGGAATCATAGTCTCCATCATCCTTTCCTCACTGGGGCACTGCTCTAAGAATGAATAATGATGATCATCACACTTCTATTTACTGATAACTCAGAAGAAATAAAAATTACAACTCGATACCTATGACAAAGTATGACTCTATATGAATGCCTCTGGCATGTACCAGGATATGCAATGATCTAGCGTAACATGTATAAAAAATGATGAATGGTGGCTGAGCCACAACTACTTTGTCAGCTATATGATCATGCAAAGCAATATGACAATGTGTCGGGGGAAATCGACACCTATGGAATCACTGGGATCCCTTCTATGGTTGGCGGGCGCGAGGTTGTGCAAAGAGTGGGTCTGGCAGGAAGCACACGGATCGTTTACCCAGGTTCGGGCCGCGAAGATGCGTAATACCCTAGTCCTGCTTTGGTGGATGTATTATAGTGTTCTTGTGTTCTTGAGCTAGCTACGGGGTGTAACTTGCCCAAAAGATCTGAATCCTCCTCCTGGTCGCCTCGGGCCTCCTTTTATAGGGAAAAGGGGTTGCCACAGTGGCACACAGGAGGTGGAAAGGTCTACAGTCGATAAGCCTATCCTCTGGGACCGTCGAACAAACGCATTTAATGCGCTGCCGACATGCCCCTCTCACTTTATTGGGGATGGCAAGGAAGCACGTCCCAGCTGTCGCCGCCTCGCTCAGTTCTGACGCTCGTCCGAGCTGACGAGGCGTTGCTGCGCCACATTGGCTGGCTGCTGGGCTGGCGCGGTGGTGGATCCTTCACGAAGGGTCGCATGCCACCACGTAGGTGCTTGCTGAGTCAGTGTAGAGGCCGCCCGTCGCCACGCAGGTGCTTGACCAGCTGGTTGAGCTAACAGCTGCTTGGGGACAGCGGTGGAGTCTTGGCAGGCGTGGGCCTGGCTGTGGCCCCGCTGATGCCCTCGGCAAGGGTCTTGCCGGGGTCCCGGCAAGGGTCTTGCCGTGGCGTTGCAGTCGTCCATGGATTTCCTCGGCTAGGATCCCGCCGACGCCGTCTTCTGGTCCACATCTGATCCTATGTATTTATGATCTTGACAAAGATCTACATGCCACCACGGAGGTGCCTCCCGAGCCCTGGTTCCAATGTAGTTGTTGACGATGTTTGGAACCCTTGGGCTCAAGGGTGGCTCGCTCTGCTGGCGTTGGGCAAGTTGCCCCGGCAAAGCTCTTGCCGGGGCCGCGGAGGTCATCCCGGCAAGGGTCTTGCCGGGGGGAGGTCCACCTCGCCCCTTTGCTCTTTGTGTCTCTGCTCTTGGCGTTGCTTCTGGTCGCCTTGTGCCTTCGGCTTCCCTCCTCTGCCCTGCTTAGTGTGGCCGTGGGCGCGGCTCCAGCTGTGCTTGCACAAGTAAAGGCGTAAAAAGGAGAGCCCCTACTTTTGTACACCGACAGGAGCCCCCGGGCCTAGGCCACACATAAGCGCGACACGTTGTTGGGCCAGGCCCAGAACGGTGCACGGGCAGTCAGGGCGGGATTCTTACCGCGGTAATTTTCTCGCCCGCTTGCACTTCCCCACGACCCGCGTTGAATGCGCGACGTGGAGGGTCGTGCGTGACGTGGGGGTCATGCATGGGGCGGTTCCCGCACGCATGCGTGACATCGTAGTAAAGAGGCGGCTCACGCCTTCCCCATAAGAAGAGGGAGGCGCAGAGGCGCGGCTCATTTACGGATTGGACTCGGGTTGTGGTCTTCAAGGCGTCCGCGCCCCACGATCACGGGGTGGGGAACGGTCGCCTCACCCGTCCCCTCGATCCTGCTCGCTCGCCATGTGTCCCCCATGCAGGTGGCGGGCGGTGGAGGCAGAAAACCGGGCCGTCGCTGATTGGAGCGTTGGGTCGGTCCCGATTCCCTGTGCCCCTATAGTGAGATTGGTTGAGTGGGGCGGCCGAGCCCCGACCCCGCCCCTTTATAAGAAGGAGGGAGGGGGGTGTCACCCCGCATTCTCGCAGCATCCATCTCCTTCCAATTCTGCTTCTTCCTTCCATCTGTCATGGCGAGAGGGGGCGCAGGCTCTTCAACGGTGGCGGTGAGGGTCGCTGCTCGACAGCACGTCCCTCCTTCCCAAGAGCTCGTGGAGGCAGAGCCGGCCACGAGAGGAAGGGGGAGGGGGCGAGGCCGAGGTCGCCGTGGCGCTAAGGGGATAGGAGGACGGGGCGGCGCACCGGCC
This sequence comes from Triticum aestivum, assembly GCF_018294505.1. Lineage (NCBI taxonomy): Eukaryota > Viridiplantae > Streptophyta > Magnoliopsida > Poales > Poaceae > Triticum > Triticum aestivum. The sequence goes on along the minus strand of NC_057805.1, from coordinate 107,429,214 downwards.
CCGCCTCCGCCAGCGATACCTCCTCCGATAGAGGGCCATGTCGGAGACCAGCCCCGCGAGTTCTTCATCAGGCTGTGTCGGCCACCGCGTCGTCGTCTTCGTCTCCCTACCCCATTTGCTCGGGAGATGGAGCTTGATCCGCCCCAGACCCTCAGGTTGCACATGAGGGGCTGCGGGAACAGCGGCACGCGGGTCGACGTCGACTTCCCCGCTCCTCATGTCATGTACCTCCGTCGCGGATGGAAGACGTTTGCTCGCGTCCACAGCCTGACGGCGGGACTCGTCCTCTACTTTAAGTTAATGGAGGGCGACCTGCTCTCCGTCAAGGTCTTTGGAGATCTTGGAACTCGGCCAAAGTGCTGCGTGGAGAGCTCCTCCGACGATGAAGATTCCTCCTCAAGCGGGAGCGACGAGGAGGACAGCGACAGCGACGACGAGGGAGTCGAGCGGCGGGACGCCGACCCCGACTCCGACTGACTGCGTCGCCCCTCCCTCGGCCACGCGCCCTACAGAGGGCCTTCCTCGTCAAGCTCTCCATCGGCGCGCTCCCCGTCGTCTCCTTGGGCGGCTGGCGTAGGAGGGCCGGAGAAGGCGAAGAGGGCGGGTGGCGGCCGTCAAGTCAGAGTACGCGGGCACCGACGCCTTCTTCGTGTATTGTCGGCCCCGCTGCCTCATCTTCCAGCTCCTCTCCTGGCACCCGGATGCTCTCTTGGTGCCTTCTACTCCTCGCACCTCGCCTAGGCGCTCTTTTTGCCCTCCCGCTATCTTGTTCCACCTTCTGAGTAGAGGGACAAGAAAGGGATTACGGGCATCTCATCTCTTTTTAGTTTGTAAGCTTGCGGGGACTTGTTAGATTTAAAATTTGTAATCCCCTTGCTCATGTTTTTCATCCCGTATGAAATGTACATGTATGGGACGTTTTTAATGAAAAAGGGTGCTTGCCGTGTTCTTTGTGCGTGAGCGAGGCCCATGCCAAGGAACGAATCCGTGTTATTTTTAAGATAAACATTGTCGCTCGGCAACAGGCCTTGTCGTCCCCCCACTTCAGTCGACCATTCTCACGCTCTTGGCGGAGGCAGGGGCGAAGTAGAGTTAGGCCTTTCATTCATTTTCTTGCCACCACGACTACGACCAAGTTCCGACCCAGGGGATAGCTCTTGGGTATAGGAAAAGGGGAGTGTCGGCGTTCTGGGAATGGGGGTCCCCAGACTTGCCTGCCTACGGCCCACAGCGTGGCCAAGCAGCAGGCTGTACGGCCCATCTTCGTCAACAAGGCACCCAAGACCCTCGCGAGGGTCCAAGCGTCGCGAGGCGGACAACACAATACCTCCTCTGGAGTAGCCTAGCCAGGCAGGCTCACGAGGAGCGGAGATATCAAGGCAAGGCAAACCTCACGAGGCTCTCGTGACGTGAGCCATGGCGAACGGTACCAGGCGGGTGCCAGGCGGGCGCTAGTGCGCGCAGCGTCCCTATTTCCTCTTTGGTGCTAAGGAGGCCAGCGCAGGCGAAGAGTATCGAGGCATCAGGCAAAGGTTGCCATATTGGTGCAACGAGACCAAGTCCAGGAGGACGGCAAGGCGGAGGTCATCGTGGAGCCCAAGACGGCGTCACCCCACAGCTTTTCGCAGGCGAAGACCGCTTTTGTCAGGATAGCTTGTACTAGCTGCCCCCCTTCAAATTTGCCCGCCGTTGTTGGCTCCCTTCCCGCTCGATATTTGGGAAGAGGACCAGGGCCCCTATAAATAGGACTAGCCACCACAGTAGGAGGCAACTGATCCCAAACTGGTTCAGATCATCCTCAGCTACACAAGCACAAGAACACCCCAACCTCAGGAGGTGTTCTTCCCTTGTACTGTTCATTAGCAGCCCAAGAGGCAATCCACCACCACCACACTGGAGTAGGGTATTACACCACAACGGTGGCCCGAACCAGTATAAACCTCGTGTCTTTCTATGTTGCGAGTTCGTCGAGTTCGTCCGCGAGATCTTAGCGAGCTAGAGCGTAGATCGGTAGGAGGGAGAGACTTCGCGCGCACCCCAGTGTTCGAACCTTAAGGGTTTGCCGGAACCCCACATCCGACATTTGGCGCGCCGGGTAGGGGTGCGTCGTAGTTTCCCTTCCATCAGTTCGTTGCTCCATCGCTCCGTCGTTTCCATGGCGGACGCTCGCCGTGCTCGAGCTGAGCGTCGGGCTACCCTCTCCACCCACGTCGCTCAGACGGCCCCCGTAGGCGGGCCACCTCGTCATTCTCCGTCTCCCGCCGCCAACGCTGCCACCGGCCCGGCGGGGAACAAGCAGCAGGCGTCCTTGCTGCATCCTTCGGTGCGGCAAGACGGCCGCACCACTACTCCATCACTTACCCCTGCCGGTTCTTCGTCTCACGCGCACCGCGCTCCCATGGAGGCACGGGCCGCGCTCATCGCGGCGAATGAGCTCCTGCGTTACCGCTCCGTCAACGACCTCTATGAGGAGTGGCTCGACCGCGGCGCCGAGCTTGTCCGCGCCGCAGGGGGCTCTCCGGCGCCGTCCCACTCTCTGCCTCCCCCTCAACCAGCCACGGGTGACGGGGCTCATGGCATGCCTCCACCACCTCAACCCCAAGACGGTGCCTTGGCACCAAGGCGCGCACCTCTGTGGCGTGATCCACCGCGCCGGGCGCCCGCGCGTGAAGAAAGAAGCTGCCAAGAAATCCCGCGACCGCGAGAAGCTGCACCGGTGCTCCCCGCGCCACCTCGTCAAGACCGCGTGCCGCCTGCAGCGGCGCAGCGCGGACCTCGCCAAGACCAAGCTCCACCTCAGAAGCAGGCCCCGGCGACCACGGCCGGCTGCCGCACCTTCACCCCCGAACTGCGTAGCGTCGCCTGGCCAGGCAAGTTCAAGCCAGATCTGCCTCCTCGCTACGACGGCACCGCCGACCCTGCGGAGTTCCTGCAGCTCTATGAGCTGAGCATCGAAGCAGCCAATGGCGATGAAAAAGTCATGGCGAACTGGTTTCCTATGGCTCTCAAGGATGGGGCCCACTCCTGGCTCCTAAACCTGCAGCATGGCTTGATCTCCTCCTGGGACGAGATGTGCGACCGCTTCGTCGCCAACCTCCAGGGGACTCGCGACCGCCCACCGGCCGTGGGTGATTTACGCCGCATCAAGCAGCAACCAGGAGAGACCCTCCAGAAGTACATCCAGCGCTTCAACAACACTCGCCTCAAGATCCCCAAGGTCACGGACGAAGCCATCATCTCCGCGTTCTCGGACGGCATCCGTGACGTCAAAATGAAGGAAGAGCTCGCTATCCACGAGGAGCTCTGCACGTCTCAGGAGCTGTTCAACCTGGCGACCAAGTGCGCAAGAGCTGAGGAGGGGCGCCTCTCTCTCCTTGAGCTGCCAGCTGCAGGAGCGGAGGAGAAGAAGGCCCAGGCCAAGGACGTGAAGCGCAAAGAGGCGGTAGTGCTCGCAGCGGAGCCCGACACCAAGCGAGGCAGAGATCAGCCCAAGTCATCCAAGAACGGCCAACCGTTCTGCACCTTCCACAACCTGAACACCCACAACACCAGCGACTGTCAAGAGCTCAGAGCCATACGGGAAGGACACTACGGTCGACGCCCCGAGCGCACTTACCAGGGCTACGGCCGCGGAGGAGGACGCGGAGGCGGACGCTGGGACGACCGTGGCCCGCGCCAGGAGTGGCGCGACCGGCCTCGTGAGGACCGCTGGCAGGACCAACCTCGCGAGGGCGCCTAGAGGGACCCGCCTCGTGAGGATCGCCCCCAGAGCAACGCTGGTCTTCCCCCGCTGCCGACACAAAGAAGGAACGATGTCCACCACCAGGACGAGGGGCTGGGGGCTTCCAGGAGCCGCATGCGATCGCCTGCATCTTGGGCGGTGCCCAGGCCCCAGCCTCTCAGCACATCTTCAAATGGTTCGCTCGCGAGTTGAACGCGGTGCTCCCCAAGCTCGAGGCCACGCGCCCGCTCAGGTGGTCCCAATGTGCCATCACCTTCAACTAGGCAGATCAGCTCAAGTGCGCAGCCACCGCTGGCGCCCTCCCTATGATGTGCTCCCCCGTCATTAGCAATGTGCAAGTCACCAAGACTCTCATCGACGGCGACGCAGGGCTCAATGTGCTGTCCGTCGACACGTTCGACAACCTCCTAGTGCCATATGAGCAGCTCCAGCCAACCAAGCCTTTCTCAGGAGTGACCGACGGTTCCACCACACCAATAGGGCAGGTCCGACTGCCTGTCACTTTCGGGGAGTGCAAGAACTATCGCACCGAGCTCATCGACTTCGACGTCGCGTACATCCACCTGCCGTACAATGCCATCCTCGGGTATCCAGCCCTGGCTAAGTTCATGGCAGTCACTCATCACGGCTACAACGTTCTCAAGATGCCAGGAAGCGGAGGGATCATCACGGTCCCATGTGAAGAGAGGGATGCGGTGTGCTCCCTTGAGCGCGCCTTTCAAGCCGCAACAATCGACGACCCCGACAGCAGAAGTGAAGGCCCTCCGGAGACCATCCCCAAGAAGAAGCTGCCGCGCCGCACAGGACCCCAAGAGGATGGCGTCGCGGCAGGAGCCTCATCAGGACCAGCGCCCGCTCCAGGGGTGCCCCCCTCCACCGCATAGGAAAGCGCGCCCGGCGCCCTCCTCAGGCAGGGCTCGGGGGCTCTCTTCCGGAGAGCCTCAGACCTTGCCATCCTCGCGAGGGAGGCGTTTGGGCACCACTTGGAAGCGTGCCTCACGGCACACTTTCCTCAAGAGAGCATAGGGGAAGGAGTGCCCACCACCCAGGAGTTCATCACCAAGGCCACCCAGGAACTGCAAGAAGCAAGAGCCATGCGCGGCCACAGCCGCTCACAAGGCACAGCTCCCCATCCGGGCGAGGATGTCGGGCTGCGTGTCTGCGTCGACGTCCCAGGGCTCAACAGGGCCGCATCTCAGGAGCGCTTCTGGTCATCGCGTGTGGGCCACTGTGAGGGCCCACCACACAGCTACGTTCGCATGCCCTTCGGCTTGCCGAGCGTGGCGATGGCCTATCAGCGCAACATGCGGCAAGTCCTGGCGGCTCAGGAGGCCAGGTTCCATGCCGTCCTGGGGGAGATGGAGACGGTCTTCAGGGAACCTCCTGAACCTCCAGAGCCTCCCGAGGCTTAGGGTCCTGGTGGCTCATGAGGAGCCATTCCTTCAACGCGCGTCTTCAGCGGCACCAACTCTACTTCGTCTACAGAACCAGGTGACACTTTCCAAGTTCGTTTAAGCTGGGAGCGCCCCTCGGGCTGCATTATTCCCAGGCCACATGGGTCCGTCCCTGTGGCATGTACCCTTTTGCTTAAGTCTTTAGCTTACCTTGCTGGGGGCGCCCCTCGGGCTGCATCATCCCCAAGCCGCTCGGGTCGGACCCAGTGGCATGTATCTTCCTGCATTTATCCAAGTTGATCTGCCCTCCATGCTTAACTTGCCAATTGCTACCGCCTGCTTAATCATCGGCTCCCTCGGGGCCTTCACACAGGCACAGCGCTGGTGCATGGGTCCGTCCCTGCCACACCGACAAATCTGAGTGGTCGAGCTCTGGCTCGCGGCACGCGCCGCGCACGTCACCTCACCAGGCCCTCAGTGCCTTCACCTCACCCAGAGTAACTAACGGCAGGCTGGCAGCAGTAACGGTAGACCATGTTTCTTCTTGTGCCTGTCCACAGGAATCCCGTGGAAGGATAGCAGGCGGCACCGCGAGTCTCCTTTTCTCTTGTGCAATTCGCTTGCGCGTTAAGGGGGGGCTCCTGAGCATCGCGACTCAGGAGCTCTTACTGGCTCTCCAGCCCTCACCCCCTGGCCTTGACCACGGCATCGCGACCTGGCATACCAGCGGCGGCTGAGCTTGCTCGAGGGCCGGGACCTGAGGACGTAGAGCACTAAGGAGAGCACGAGGGGTGGGAAGCTCGTATGGGCCGGCCTGTCTATGCCGCAGAAGTTGGCGCGCAGCCCTAGCGCAGCGTCAGGAATCGCCGCGAAGTCAGCAAGATAAGTCTCGCCCTCGGATCGGCTAAGTATTTGAGCCTAATGGTCACTCTCACCATGCCGCACCCCCGTTGCGGCCAAGCCATCTTCCTTTCTCGCCTTGCCATAGCTGCTTGAGCGCTAAGGGGGACCTCCTGAGCATCGCGCCTCAGGAGCTCTTACTGGACCCCGGGCCGCGCACCTCTTGGCCTTGACCACGGCACGCGACCTGGCATACCAGCGACGGCTGTAGCCGCCTTGGGACCGGGACCTGTCAGGGTAGAGCAACAAGCTATCGCAAGGAAAGAAAGAGGGGACCGAGCCTTAACGGGACATGCGTTCACCCAATTTTCATAACAAGGAAGATAAGCACAAAAGACATTACAGATCCTTACATGCCCCCACGGGGTGATTCATGGTTTTTCGCAGGAAACAAAAGCTGATACTAGGGGGAATCCTATCTACATCCCTCCGTAGCAGACGCCATCATCAACAGTGGGCCACGGGAGGCCGGTGCCAACCCCATCCAGATCAGCGGCGGCGACGGCTGGACGCCGCAGCTCTGCTCCGGGCGCGGCGAGAGCTCAGGGGCACGTAGCTGTCGTCGCTCGTCTCCGAAGTCTCGTAAAGCTCAGGAGAGCTACTGGACTCCCAAGGGCTGTTGCTGCTGGAGTAGCCGCGAGCGGAGCGCGCGTCAGCTTGGCGCTCCTCACCGGGGCAGCACTCCAGGCGGCGGCCCTCGGCGTCGAAGACCTTGAAGAAGAGCGTGGAAGCGCCATCGTACTCGAAGTGGATCGCGAGGGCGCCCCTCGCACGGCAGACCCGCGCGATCTTGCCCCAGCCGCGAGTCATGAAGATCTTGCCGGTGGGGACCGCTTCGATCTCCGCTCCGGTCGCCGGAGCGCTGCAGTCGGCATGCTGGAGCCAGAGCTCGAGAGGCCCCCTCGGCGGCATCACGCCGAAGAAGAACCGCGGGAAGCGGATCCAGGAGCTTGGAGGCATCAGCGCCCACAGCACCAACTCGCGCGAGGAGTCCGTGGCGTGGACCCCAGGGGCGACGGCACGTGTCCCCGTGGCCCCGGACGCGGCGCGGGCGGCGCTGCTAATCGCTCCAACCTCCCGAGCCCTCGGCTCGGGCGTACAAGGGTAGCGGGTACCCCGGAGGAGGCCGCTCGCACCAAGGCCTCATCACCACCTGCATCGCCACTTCATCACGGCGATGGATCGACCTCTTCTTCGGTGGAAGTGGCCCCGGATCGTCACGGGGAGATTTTCCTTTCTCTTCGGCGGAAAACCTTCTAATGGGCGCCATTGTTGTCAGCAGTGGAGCAAGGAGGACGAAGCAAGCAGGCGAGGAAGAGATGGGCAATGGGGGCCCCGCCCCCTCCCCATTTATAGCAAGAGAAGGCCAACCCGCGTCTCCCACGATCGCAGATAATGATGGTTTTCCTTGCATGTCGCAGGGACTTGTCAAGTCGTGCAGTTGCCGAGGCAGCGTGGGGAAGCGGAGACGCCCATGTCCAATCAACCGCCACGCGTCAACCGAGGCCACAGGACTGTTGGGGCCCGCGGTGCTCCGAACTTGACCCTTGGCTTCGCTGCAAAGCCAAGCCCGAGCGCACCTTGGGCCCGGGGGCTACTGTCGGCGTTCTGGGAACGGGGGTCCCTAGACTTGCCTGTCTGCGGCCCACAGCGTGGCCAAGCAGCAGACCGTACGGCCCATCTTCGTCAACAAGGCAACCAAGACCCTCGCGAGGGTCCAAGCCTCGCGAGGCGGACAACGCAAGACCTCCTCTGGAGTAGCCTAGCCAGGCAGGCTCACGAGGAGCGGAGATATCAAGGCAAGGCAAACCTCACGAGGCTCGCGTGACGTGAGCCATGACGAACGGTACCAGGCGGGTGCCAGTGCGTGCAGCGTTCCTATTTCCTCTTTGGTGCTAAGGAGGCCAGCGCAGGCGAAGAGTACCGAGGCATCAGGCAAAGGTTGCCATATTGGTGGAACGAGACCAAGACCAGGCGGAGGTCATCGAGGAGCCCAAGACGGCGTCACCCCAGAGCTTTTCGCAGGCGAAGACCGCTTTTGTCAGGATAGCTTGTACTAGTTGTCCCCCTTCAAATTTGCCCGCCGTTGTTGGCTCCCTTCCCGCTCGATATTTGGGAAGAGGACCAGGGCCCCTATAAATAGGACTAGCCACCACAGTAGGAGGCAACTGATCCCAAACTGGTTTAGATCATCCTCAGCTACACAAGCACAAGAACACCCCAACCTCAGGAGGTTGTTCTTCCCTTGTACTATTCATCATCAGCCCAAGAGGCAATCCACCACCACCACACTGGAGTAGGGTATTACACCACAATGGTGGCCTGAACCAATATAAACCTCCTGTCTTTCTGTGTTGCGAGTTCGTCGAGTTCGTCCGCGAGATCTTAACGAGCTAGAGCATAGATCGGTAGGAGGGAGAGACTTCACGCGCACCCCAGTGTTTGAACCTTAAGGGTTTGCCGGAACCCCACATCCGACAGGGAGCACAGTGGCTTAAGAATATAAACGAGGTTTCACATGTTCCAGTTCCATGCGGAAATGCATAACAGGGGATGAAAGACTTATCTGAATCCGTAGCCCCCGGCAACCTTGGCTTGCTGTGGTTGGATCCTTGTGTCTTCAGCCCCCGGCAGTCTTGGCTTGCCAGGGCCGGAGCGCCGGTTCGTTGTCTTTCTTCCAAGTGGCTCAGCAGAAGTGTCCACGTGCCCTACGAACCAAAGAGGACAGAAAGACGCACACTCGACCTCTAGGCCAGGGGTCAGTCACCGCTAAGCACTATCAACCCTAACCGAGGGAGAGACTTAACCTAGCATGCATGCTATAACTTAGGGCACCAGCGCTTCATTTATTTATGCTCAGGGTCTGCGCCTGGCTTTGTATAGAGGGTTACATGCCTTGTCGGAAAGGCTTGTACAAAAGGTGGTTTGCCGGGGGGCCCGGCAACCGCGCCTTATGGGTAAAACTTGCGAAGATGTTCAATGTTCCAGGAGTTGCTCACTGGAATAGCATCTTCGGTCTCCAAGCGGACTACGCCGGGCCTAGTGACTCGTTTTACCCGATAAGGGCCTTCCCACTTTTGTGTCAACTTGTTGGAATTCTTGGCCGATTGAACGCGCCGAAGAACAAGGTCGCCTTCCTCAAAGGTTCGGGCATGAACCTTGTGGCTATGGTAGCGGCGCAAGGCTTGCTGGTAGCATGCTGCTCTCACAGCCGCCCGAAGACGATCTTCCTCAAGGAGTGTTGCGTCATCTTGCCGCAATTGCTCTTGCTCAAGCTCGTCGTAAGCGAGCACTCGAGGTAACCCGTATATGAGTTCCGTGGGGAGAACTGCATCTGCCCCGTATACCAGGGCAAAGGGTGTCTGGCCGGTGGCTCGATTTGGCGTCGTCCTGACCGACCAACGAACTGCCGGCAACTCATCAATCCAGCGCCTTTCGCTCTTGTGCAGCCTGTCAAAAGTCTTTGTCCTCAGGCCTCGCAACACTTTAGCATTTGCCCTCTCCGCCTGGCCGTTGCTCCGTGGGTGTGCCACGGAAGCGAAACAGACCCTGCTGCCGAGGTCTTGGATGTATTGCATGAAGGTGTGGCTTGTGAACTGCGTGCCGTTGTGAGTGATGACTCTGTTTGGCACACCAAAACGGCACACTAGCCCCTTGAAGAACTTGACTGCTGACTGTGCTATCACCTTTCTCACTGCTTCCACCTCCGGCCACTTTGTGAACTTGTCGATCGCAACGCACAAGTACTCAAAGCCCCCAACAGCGCGGGGGAAAGGGCCCAAGATGTCGAGCCCCCAGACCGAGAATGGCCAGGAAAGAGGAATTGTTTGAAGGGCTTGACCTGGTTGATGAAGCTTCTACGAATGGAACTGACACGCTTCACACTTGGTTACTAGTGCCGTTGCATCCTGGAGGGCAGTGGGCCAGAAGAAACCCTACCGGAACGCCTTGCCGACAAGGGCCCTCGGCCCTATGTGGGAGCCACATATGCCTCCGTGTATCTCCGCCAACAGCTCCAGTCCTTCCTCTCGGGGAATGCACTTCAATTTCACACCGTTCGTTCTCTTCCTGTACAGGACGTCATCGACGAACTGATACATAGCAGACCGACGGGCTACTTTCTCCGCTTCTTCTTGCTCCTTAGGAAGCTCCCCTGTTTGGAGGAATCGGACGATATGTTGTGCCCATGCCGGAGCCTATGGCTCGACGGCAAGGACCAAAGGCATTTCTTATGACATGGGAACGGCCGTCTCTATGGCCAGGGCTTGACGGCCTGCCGGAGTCAGTCGCTCCTCGGCAGGCTCATAATCCATGATAACACCCTTGTCGGCGGCCCCCGGGGGCTCAGCGGGAAAGTACTTGCCGGGGCCTGATTTCCTCCGTTTGTTCTACTCCGTTGATGGTTCGACGGATGGTTGAGTTAACCGAAGCAAAAAAGTACCTGGTTCCACAGGTAGCTTCAATGCAGCGTGCTTTGACAGGTAATCGGCGATGTCATTCTCTGCTTGGGGAACGTGCTCTGCTTGTATATCGTCAAAGCGCTCCTCTAGCTTCCTCACCTCATCTACGTAGGCCTCCATCAACGGGCTCTGATAATCTTTGTTGACTTGTCTGACGACAAGCTGTGAGTCACCCCTGACGATGAGCTTCTTAACCCCGAGGTCTGCCGTGATCCTGAGACCGGCAAGCAACCCCTCGTACTCAGCAGTGTTGTTGGTGGACATCTCCCTGGGAAAGTGCATCTGGATTACATACTTGAGGTGCTCTCTGGTGGGTGCGACGAGCAGCACACCAGCACCGGCGCCTTGCAGCGAGAAAGCCCCGTCAAAGTACATGATCCAGTTGTGACTTGCTTCCTTGCCGGGGAGAGTGGCTCCTGGATTTCCTCATCAGGCGTTGAGGTCCATTCTGCAATGAACTCCGCCAAGACTCTGCTCTAGATTGTCGAAGTACTTTCAAACTTCAAACCAAAGCTTGATAACTCCAAGGCCCACTCCACAATCCTTCCGGTTGCGTCTGGGTTGTGCAGTATCCGTTGAAACGGGAGGCGGGTGACGACGGTGATTTCGTGTGCTTGAAAGAAGTGACGTAGCTTCCTCTTGGCCATAAGGAGGCCGAAGAGCAATTTCTGCACACCAGAGTACCTTGACCTAGCCCCCTGCAGGAGGGAGCTGACAAAGTAAACCGGGTGCTGCATCATCATCTTCTTCTGCACCACTTCATTTGATTGCATGGGCCCTGTCCCGATGGCGTCAGACTTTGCCGGGGGCCTTCCCTTGCCGGCATCGGGCCCTGGCTGGGGAATCTATGGCTTGCCATCCGCCAGTCCCGTCGTCGCCACTGCCTCTTCGTCGACCTCCCTCTGCACCACTAGTGCGGCGCTGACCACTTGATTCGTCGCCGCCAGATACAGCAGCAACGACTCTTGTGGTTTAGGCGTCACCAGTACCGGTATAGAAGAGAGGTATTTCTTCAGATCCTGCAGTGCTGCTTCGGCCTCCGGGGTCCACTCCATTGGGCCCGCCTTTTTCAAAATCTTGAAAAAGGGAAGGGCGCGCTCGGCTGACTTGGAGATAATCGGCACATGGCGGCAACGCAGCCAGTGAGCCGACGCACATCCTTGATCCGCTTGGGTGCCTCAATCTGCTCGATAGCCTTGATCTTGTCTGGGTTTGCCTCGATCCCATGCTGCGACACAAAGAACCCGAGAAGTTTGCCGGACGGAACGCCGAAGACACATTTCTCAGGGTTCAGCTTGATGTTGATCTTGCACAGGTTGGCAAACGTCTCTTCTAAGTCTTGTACAAGAGTTGCCTTGTCCTTGGTTTTGACCACTATGTCATCCATGTAAGCTTCCATATTTCTATGTAGCTGGGGCTCAAAACCAATTTGGACCACCCTTGCGAACGTCGAGCCAGCACTCTTCAACCCGAAAGGCATCCGTAAAAAGCAATACATACCACATGGGGTGATGAATGTTGTCTTCTCTTCGTCTTCTCTTGTCGGAGTAAATGGCCACGGGTAGCCTAACCGACTCCCCCTGGCTCTTTGAAAAATTATCAGGCCGATCGGGCCTTCAAGCATCCAAAACACACGGCCGCCTTCCCCTGGTCGGCTATCTCACAGGCCGACTACCAGAAGGCAACCCGACCTCAAAAAACCTTCCCGAGGATAACCATAAGATGGCCGACTCCCAGAAACTGGCCATGAGAAGACCGACTCCCAGAAGCCGGCCACAAGATGACCGACTGCCAGAAGCCGGCCGCAAGAAGACCGACTCCCAGAAGCCGGCCAAGACTGCACCCTCAAGGGCTGCACCCACATAACGGTGATGAGACGGGGCGTGGCCACAGTACAGCCTGCCACCCCCGAATCCCGGAGCACGCATGGCCACAGTGCACCGTACGGGTCAGCCATCCCCCGTCCGGCGCGGCACTGTTGCCATGTTGACCGTGACGCCACCCACGACAGGCGCCAGTACGGCCCACGGGCGGCGGGCCCCTTCAGCCAGAGAGACGCTCGAGGTGGCCGGGCCTCCCCTAGTTGGCCCGGGGCGTAGCCAGCTCCCAATAGCCGGCTACCTCCCTCCTTCGAAGTATGTGCATCATTAAGGAGACAAGACGAGGTAAGGCTACAGTGAGAGCCCGCCAGGCGGCGGCACTGTAGCCATGCTTACCTCGACAAAGCCCTCGTCATCAGGGGCGAGGCAACAGTAACCAGCCACCGACAAGACCCCCGGGCGGTGGGGCCGGCCTGTCGGCCAAGAGGCCGGCAGCCGGTGGGACCCCCCCAGTCGGCGGGCCCCAACGGTCGGCGGAGAAGCCGGCGAACACAGACCCTGACGGCTGGGACCCGCGGCCAGCCGGATAACCATTGTATCCCTGGGGGGTAGGCCTATATAAACCCCCCAGGGAACCCATGCAAAGGGTTGATCTCGGAGATAGTTTTACACACCACGTAGAGAGAAGAGGAGAGCTAGCCTTGCCTTTCTTCTTCCTCTAGCCAAACAGCTCAAGGAGCACTTGTAGCCACTTGTGTTGATCTAGTGATCATGCGGACACCCCGCAGAGGAGGATTAGGGGTGTTATCTCCACGGAGAGCCCCGAACCTGGGTAAGATCCGCCGGCGTGCATGTCTTCGCCTTATCCCATTTGCAGGCACTGGCGATGTCTTACTGGCTCCCACAATGATAAGCCACCCGTTGGCATATGTCGCACCTACCACCCGACATTTGGCGCCCACCGTGGGGCTAGGTGCACCGTCGTCCGGAGACCTGTTCTGGACGGGAACCCTTTTCCTCCCCCGCGAGTGTAGCCAGCCTGCTACGCCCGATGGCGCTTGACCCGACGCGCTGCAAGGCGTCGACGACGCCTGCGCGGCGAGCTGCCTCGCCGATCTTCTTGGTGAAGCTCGCATCTCCGACGAGCCCGCGTCCGACACGGGCACAGACTTCCCCGAGAGTCGCCTCGTCAGCCTCCTCGACCAGCTTCATGTCTCCAGCGAGCTTGCTGTGGACTTGGAGTCGGTCGGCTCCACCGACCCGATGCTGGTCGACTCTGACACGGCATCACTAGACGCCTTCCCCACCAACGTGGTGATCATCGACGACACTCTCCCTCGAGCCGACAGTGGCAGCAGCGCTGTCACTGAGGTGCTGGTCATCAGCCACGGCGCCGTCTTAGGCAAGAACGCCCACGACGCCCTACAAGCGGCACTGCACGACTTGTCCGGCCCCATCCCGGCCGACGCCGTTGCCGAGACACTGGAGGCACGCCGCCTCGCCCTCGACGCGGAAGGCCAGAAGATAGCATCCAAGAGACGCCTCACTGAGGCTCACCAGCACGAAGTCGACCGCGCCGCCTTTGATACGCCGCCTCCTGCGGGCCGAGCCGGGCCGGCATCATCAAGAAGCGCGGCACGGCCATCGCCAGCATGCTGGGGGTAGACCGCCCAGTCTACGCCACGCCACTCGAGAACCTGCGTGCCGCTCAGGCGGCCGTTGACGAGCTGAACGGGCTGGGGGCCGACGAGCTCCCCTACATGACTAGACGCATCTAGCAGCTGATCGATGCGGCCGCAGAGCGGCATGAAACCGGCGCCCGCGCTGAAAGTCCTCCCCCACGCCGAGAGCACGGCGCGACATCCCGGATGCCGACTGCAAGCGGCGCCCGCGCAAGAAAAGACAAGGAGCCGGCTGCTAGCCGGACTCGGCTCACCATTGAGCGTGACGCAGAAGGCCGCCCCCGGGCTGTGGAACGACAAGGCAATCCGCCTCCTCCCCCACCTCGTGGGGAGAGATATCCGACCCCGCTGCCTGTCACGCATCCGACTCTCGGCGGCCGACTAGGCCACCACGAAGGAGTCGGCGAGAATGACGCCCGCCATCGGATCGACCGCCTAGTGCGATCACTGGCGCTAGAAGAGGAAGATGATGTCGGCCCGCCTTGCTTTGGCCCCCGCATCCGCGACGAGCCCTTCCCCAAAGGGTTTTCACTCCCAAGAGACACACCAAAATACAACGGCTCCGTGAAGCCGGAAGATTGGTTGATCGACTACTCCACCGCAGTCAGCATAGCAAACGGCAACAAGCGCGTTGCCGTGAAGTACGTCCCGCTCATGCTTCAAGGCACGACAGGCACCTGGTTGAACAGCCTCAAGCCCTACAGCGTCAACAGCTGGCTAGACTTCATGGAAGTCTTCATCCGCAACTTCACCAGCACATACAAGCGGCCTCCCAAGCCCCGCCAGCTCTCCTTGTGCGTCCAAGGGCCCAGCGAATCAACTCGCGACTACCTCACGCGTTGGGCCGAGCTCCGCAACTCCTGCGTGGGGGTGCACGAGGTTCAAGCCATAGAGTACTTCACCGCCGGGTGCCGAGAGGGCACCCTCCTCAAGCACCGACTCCTATGCGACGAGCCGACTACCCTCGACGAGTTGCTGATCATAGCAAACAAGTACGCCATGGCCGACTCTTCGATAAAGACCGAGCTTCGAGTGGACGCCTCTGGAAAGGTGCTCGCTCCGGCTCCCAAGACGCCGGCTGGTGACTCCAACCGATGCCCTTACCAGAACGACAACAAGTGCAAGGCCCCTATGCCACCTTCCACCAGTCAGCAAGTAGCCACCGTCGAAGACGAACAGCCCGAAGAGCGGCCCGCGCCTAAGAAGCAGAAGGGCGGCAGGCCGGCTTGGCAGCCGGCTTTCTCCTACGAGCAAACCCTTGATGCCTCCTGCAAGTTCCACAGCGGCGCAAAGCCGTCCAACCACACGAGCCGGAAGTGCCATTGGCTCACGCGGATCTCCCAAGCCCCGCCTCCACCTGCTGGCCCGCCGCCTCCAGCCCCTCAGCAGCCGGCTGTTCGACCAGCAGTTGAAGCCATTCAAGATGAGTTCCCAGATGAGCACGCCGCCTACGTCGTCTTCACAAGCCAAATTGAAGACAAGCGCAGTCGGCGCCGACAGCACCAAGAAGTCAATGTGGTCGCCTCCAACAACCCCGAGTTTATGCATTGGTCTGAGAAGCCTATCAGCTGGAGCCGGGCCGATCACGCAGAGGCGATGCCGTCTCCCGGCTCTTATGCATTGGTGTTGGACGCCACCCCCGCGACAGAAAGGTGAGCTGCCCGTTTCTCTCGTGTGCTGGTTGACGGTGGAAGCAGCATCAACATACTGTACCGCGACACCATGGAGAAGTTGAACCTCAAGACGAAGCAACTCATGCCAAGCCGGACTGTATTCCATGGCATCGTACCCGGCCTCTCCTGTTCCCCGATCGGCAAGATCAAGATGGATGTTCTCTTCGGAGACAAGGATCACTTCCGCCGAGAAGCGATCTGGTTTGAAGTAGTGGATCTAGAGAGCCCTTACCACGCATTGCTTGGCCGACCTGCCCTGGCCAAGTTCATGGTTGTGGCCCACTACGCCTACCTCAAGATGAAGATGCCGAGTTCAAAGGGGATCATCACCATAGCCGGAGACTACAAGAAATCCTCCGAGTGTGCTGTAGCCAGCAGCCGGCTGGCCGAGTCCCTCGTGATTGCTGAAGAGAAGAAGATGCTGGACCGAGTCGTGGCCATGGCCGGCAAGCAGCCGGCCCTGTCCTCTAACCCCAAGGAATATGATGCTCAAGGCTCCTTCCAGCCAACCAAGGAAACAAAGAAGATACCTCTGGACCAGGAGAACCCGGAGAGGTTTGCTGTCATTGGTGCAAACCTGGACAACAAATAGGAAGGCGAGCTCGTCGACTTCCTCCGTGAGAATAGGGACATCTTTGCATGGTCCCCAAAGGACATGCCGGGTGTTCCGATGGATTTCGCCGAGCACAAGCTACACGTCCGAGCGGACGCAAAACCAGTCAAGCAACCTCTCCGCCGACTGTCGGAGGAGAAGAGAAGGATCGTAGGAGAAGAGATAGCCCGGCTCCTGGCAGCCGGCTTCATTATGGAGGTGCTTTTTCCAGAATGGCTTGCCAACCTGGTCCTGGTGTTGAAGAAAAACAATAAATGGCGTATGTGTATAGATTACACCAGCCTCAACAAAGCCTGCCCCAAAAATCCGTTTGCCTTACCACGAATCGATCAAGTGATAGACTCCACAGCTAGATGCGAGCTGTTGAGTTTCTTGGATGCTTACTCAGGCTACCACCAGATCAAGTTGGATCCAGCCGACCGCCTGAAGAACGCCTTCATCACACCATTCGGATCTTTCTGCTACCTGACTATGACATTCGGCTTGAGAAATGCCGGTGCCACTTTTGAGCGTTGCATGCAGAAATGCCTCCTCAAGCAACTCGGTAGAAATGCCCACGTCTATGTCGATGATATTGTGGTGAAGATGGAGAAGCGCGGCACCCTGCTGGAAGACCTCAGAGAAACATTTGCCAACTTGCGCCGATTTCAGATCAAGCTCAACCCTGAGAAATGCGTGTTCGGAGTACCAGCCAGCCAGCTTCTAGGCCTTTTGGTCTCCGAACGCGGCATCGAGTGCAACCCAGTGAAGATCAAGGCCATAGAAAGAATGGAGATTCCTACCAAGCTGCGAGACGTTCAGAAGTTTACCGGGTGCCTGGCCTCCCTAAACCGCTTTATCAGCCGGCTAGGAGAGAAGGCTCTCCCCCTGTACCGACTCATGAAGAAGTCCACCCACTTCGAGTGGAACGACCAAGCAGACCAAGCTTTCCATGAGTTGAAGAAGATGTTGACCACACCGCCTGTCCTGGAAGCGCCGACTGAGAAAGAGCCCATGCTCCTTTACATTGCTGCGACTAGACGAGTGGTCAGTACAGTTATCGTGGTCCAACACCCAGAAGAAGGCCGGGCTCAGTTAGTCCAGAGGCCGGTATATTATTTGAGCGAAGTACTGTCCACCTCGAAGCAAAACTACCCGCACTACCAGAAGATGTGCTATGGAGTGTACTTTGCCGCCAAGAAGCTGAAGCCCTACTTTCAAGAGCATCCCATCACGGTCGTATGCACTGCCCCGCTTGCCGAGATCATAGGCAACCGGGATGCATCCGGCCGGGTGGCTAAGTGGGCCATTGCGCTGGCTCCTTACACGATCTTCTACTAGCCCCGCACCGCCATTAAGTCCCAAGCATTGGCCGACTTCCTTCTCGACTGGGCCGAGACCCAGTACCTACCGCCGGCTCCCGACTCCACTCATTGGCGGATGCACTTCGATGGATCCAAGATGCGCACCGGCTTGGGAGCCGGCATCGTCCTCACCTCTCCCAAGGGCGACAAACTCAGATACACACTGCAAATTCATTTTGCCGCCTCCAACAATGTGGCCGAGTATGAGGCGCTCATACACGGGCTCCGGCTAGCCAAAGAGCTCGGCATACGCCGGATCCTGTGCTATGGCGACTCGGATTTGGTAGTCCAGCAGTCATCCGGCGACTGGGACGCCAAGGACGCAAACATGGCGAGCTATCGATTCCTCGTCCAGCAAATCAGCGGATAATTTGAAGGATGCGAGTTCCTCCACGTGCCACGGGCCGACAACGAGCAAGCAGATGCCCTGGCACGGATCGGCTCCACCCGACAAGCTATACCAACCGGTGTCTCTCTCCAACGCCTCCTCAAACCGTCTGTCAAGCCGTCTCTAGAATCAGACTCCATCTTCGTACCGCATGCCCCTGATGCAGTCGGATCCGACTTGGGGAACTCAGCAGGCGGCTCGGGGACTTCGACAGGCTGCCCGGGGACTGCCGTAGTCGCACCCGGCTCGGGGACTTCAGAACCCGGCCTGGGGACTGCAGCAGTCGGCCCGGGGACTGCAACGACACAACTGGCAGTGGCCGACTCCAACTCTTCACCACCCAACCCACCCACCCGGGTCACAGTAGCCGTATTGACAATAGAAGAAGTCGCAGCTCCATCATGGGCCCAACCCATCCTCAACTTCCTAGTAAACAGAGAGCTGCCGACTGATGAGATATCGGCAAGATAAGTTCAACGCCGAGCCGGAGCATACACAATAATAAACAGAGAACTTGTTAAGCGTAGCGTCACTAGAGTCTTCCAGCGCTGCGTCGAGCCAGAGAAGGGCATAGCAATCCTCAAGGATATCCACCAAGGCGAATGCGGCCACCACGCGGCCTCAAGATCACTTGTCGCCAAAGCTTTCCGCCATGGTTTCTTCTGGCCGACTGCTTTGGAAGACGCCAAGGAATTAGTCAAATACTGCAAAGGGTGCCAAGTCTTCAGCTCCAAGCAACACCTGCCGGCTGCTGCACTCAAGACCATCCCCCTCACCTGGCCCTTTGCCATCTGGGGGCTAGACATGGTGGGCCCATTCAAGACGGCGCGCGGCGGCATGACACATCTGCTTGTCGCCGTGGACAATTGACCAAGTGGATTGAAGCGAAGCCAATCAAGAAGCTGAACGGGTCGACTGCCGTGACATTCATCGCAGATATCACCACCCGGTATGGTATACCACATAGCATCATCACTGACAACGGCACGAATTTTGCCAAGGGAGCACTGGCACGTTTCTACGCGACACATGGCATCCGACTGGACTTAGCGTCTGTTGCCCACCCGCAGTCAAACGGCCAGGTCGAGCGAGCAAACGGCCTCATCGTCTCTGGCATCAAGCCCCGACTGGTCGTACCATAGGAGCGTTCGGCCGGCTGCTGGCTCGATGAGCTGCCGGCTGTCCTCTAGAGTCTGCGTACTACCCCGAACAAGTCAACCGGCTTCACTCCTTTCTTCCTTGTATATGGTGCCGAGGCTGTCATCCCAACTGACATCGAGTTCGACTCGCCTCGGGTCACCATGTACACGGAGGCGGAGGCCAAGGAAGCGCGAGAAGACGGTGTCGACCTGCTGGAAGAGGGCCGGCTGTTAGCACTCAGCCGTCCGCCATCTACCAGCAGGGGTTGCGCCGTTACCACAACCGGAAGGTCAAGCCAAGATCCTTCCAAGAAGGCGATCTTGTGCTCCGGCTGATCCAGCAAACAGCCGGCCAGCACAAGCTCTCGGCCCCTTGGGAAGGCCCATTCGTCATCAGCAAGGCCCTAGGCAACGACTCCTACTGCCTGATCGACGCACAGAAGCTGAAGGAACGCAAGAGAGATGATTCTGGCAAGGAGTCGGAACGACCATGGAACGCCAATCTCCTGAGAAGATTTTACAGTTAAAAGCAGTATGTACACGCTACCTTTTGTATTAACTACAAGACAACGGGGCCCCCCGAGGTGCACTCGGGGACTACCCTCTTTTATCTATGAATGACGAGTGTCATACCTATGAATGTACTATTACATTTGATTTTCTGTCCGACACCGGGTTCGACCAGTCGGCCCGGGGACTTGCCGCCTTGAGTTATATTAAAGTTCTACCTGCAGTCAGACAAGTAGTGTGCCGGCACCCGAGCCCTCTCTTATTGAAAGTCGCAGCTCGAAGAACCGACTGTTCGACTAACAAGAGCCAAAGGCAGGAAAGGATGCCCACACGAAAAACGGCTAAGGACTAACGAACATATATAATACAAGCCGGCCTCCCACCATGCCTACCGGCTGACAGAACAGCCGGCTGGCCGGCTTCCCATTCACTTTGCTACAATCCAAGAAAGCTAGAGTACTCGCCCTCCCAACCGGCCAAGCACTTCTCCAGCCATAGACTACAGAGCAGCTGTCCGGCTAGGAAGGCGGCGACCAAGGGAGGGCGGCAAAGGAAACAGCCAAAGGATGAAAAGCAAGAACAATGGGAAGCCAAACACATGCATGATTATATTTACACAAAAGGCCTTCAACAGGACGGCAGTCAACATAATTTGAATACACCCCCAGTGGGTGGAACTGCGCAAACTTAACAAAATATTGTTCGGAGAGCAATAAACAGGAAAGCAAAGGCAGCGGATCAGACTAAGGGCGCAACAGGCGAGCCGGGCTGGTCGGTGGAGACAACAGTACCGGCCAGAGGAGTCGCCGGCTGGGGAGTCTCGGCTTCATCATCACCGGCTGCAGGCGGCGCATTTGCACGCGCCTCGTTGCTGGAGGCACGATCAAGTTGAGGCTGGCCGGTTGCTCCACCGTTTGGCACGGCGTCTTCACCATCCTCTCCTTCCTCCTCTTCACCCTCGTCGCTGGAGTCGATCTCCTCCGCCGAGTCCTCACCATCCGCCGGGTTCAGCCCGAACCACTCCTCCGGCTGAGCAATGTCATTATCATCCACCTCAGGAGCAAAGGCGCTGGTGTCGGTGTAGTCGGCGATTGCCGAAGCGCGCTGGATGATATCCGGCCGCACCGCCTCCAACTCCTCGTCGGCCTCCTGCTGCCAGGTGGCCAGCTGGTCCAAGCTCAACTCGGGATACCAGGCTTTGACGAACTCCAGCGCCCGCCTGGCGCTTGACCGAGCTGCAGAAGCCTTCCAGGCCTCGAAGCGGCCAACCGCCACCTCCAACCAGTCGGCAGTCCGACTGGGGGTACGGGGAATCGCCTCGCCGGGCCAGAGGGCGGCCAGCACTTGCGCCCCAACGCGCTGAAGACGGCAGAGCATGCGGTGAGCCGGCTGGAGGCGGGCTTGGATCGCCAGAAGCTGCTCCTCAAGCGACCGACGAGCATTCGGCGCGATCTCCACACCGGCTTGCCTTCGTGCCTCGCGGTGGGCCTCGACGGCCTGGTTGGCGGCGGTAGAGTAACCAGGGAAGTGCTCTCAACAGGAAAGAAAGGAAGAGAAAAAACACAAAGTCAGAGAATGGACCAAATGGCAAGCGGCAAGCAAGAAACGAAGAAGAAGGCGGCCTACCGTCAACCAAGTCTTCGATCTGGCCGTAGCCGCTGATCAGTGACTGCCTTGCCTCAGCCCAGCTCGCCGCCTCGGTCTCGTACTCGGCCTGGAGGGCGGCCTCGCTGTCCTGCACCGCCTTCAGGGCCGCCTTGTGGCTCTCCTCCTGGTCGGCCAGCCTCTTGACCAAGCGGTCACGCTCCTGAACCAAGGCGTCGAACTCGGCTTCCTTGGCGCGAAGGGCGGTCTGGGTCCCACCCAGCTGCTCCCTCAGGCTGGCATTGGCCTCTGCAGATATGGCAAAGAAGAAAAAAGCAATAAGAAAGAAGTCGCCAGGAAAGATCCGACCCGACTGCTCAGCAGTCGGCCCGAATCTCGGGGACTACACCCAGTGGGTGCGTTGACGCGCCCCCACGTGAGATAAAAGATGAAGCACTTACTCCGGCTCTCAGTTGGATCAGCGGTCTTCTGGGTCAGCTCCCGAGCCTGGGAGTTGAAGGCAGCCGCGCGGAGGTTGTGGTAGTCCTGCAAGTCGGACAGAGAAGCGAACAAGAGCAAGATAAGCAATCAAAGTCTAATAAGAAGTTCCAAGCCGCCTGCTCAGCAGCCGACTCAGAACTCAGGGACTACACCCAGTGGGTGCGCTGATGCGCCCCCACGGAAGAAATCAAGATCAAGAAACAGAAAAGTGGGAAGACTCACCCAAATGGCCGCCCGTGTCGCGAGGAACTCTTCATTGTACTGCGTCAGCACGGCAGCCTGGGACTGACGCCGGTTCCGGACTTCTTGCGCCGCCACGTTCACCACGGCTGTCCCACCACCTGGCGTCCACCCCGAGCTGGCGCTGGCTGTCTCCAGATCCTGGGTTGACGAGCTAGAGCCCGCGGCCTTCTGCGGGTCCGGCGCCGAAGTCGCCTTCCCCGCGCGCTGGCGTGATGGCGACCGGACCACCAGGTCCGTCCTCGCAGCCGGCTCACCTCCAGCCGGCCGCATGGGCGACGCGTCAAGCCGGCTGCCTTGGTCCGCCCCAGTCGGCGATAGCGGTGCCGCCTCCCTCTCCCGGACGACGACGTCGTCCTCCTCCCTCTCCATCCCCAGCAGGTCGCCACCGGCTTCCTCCGGCGGGGGCTCCGGGATCTCGGGCGCCACGACGCGCAGGGGGGTGACGAGCAAGGCCCCCACCGCTGCCGCTGCCGCTGCAGCCTCCGCCTGAGCCTTGGCCGCCACGTCGGCTTGTGCCTTCGCCGACTCCTCCGCCATCTCCTGTGTCGCCTTGGCAGCGGCCGCCCTCAGCTCCTCCGCCTCCCGCTCCTCCCGCGTGTTCCGCTCCGTTGCCGCTTGAAGCTCGACACGGGGGTCCATGCGATGGGTGCTTGCGGATCCTCCCGCCGATCCAACCACGGAGACGGCAACGATCCGCTTAAGAGAAAGCGGAGCCCTGTTTGATAAGTTAGGACAAGGATTTAGAAATCGACAAGAAAAGAAGAAGGAATATGCAAAAGAATCGACACTTACGCCGAAACCTTTTGTGGCTGCTTCACCACCTTGCAGAAGCGGGCCGCCTTCGCGGCCGCCTCATCCCGCCTGGTCGCCGCCGCCCCGCTCTTGGGATTCTTCGGCCGACTGCCGAACAAGCCCGATGCGGCCCAGCGCTTCTGCGCGCCGCCTCGAGCAGGCGGCACGGCGGATGAACCCGCGCCATGGTCGGACGCCGGCTGGCGGCGCGGGATGATTTCCACCTCGTCGTCATCCGGCCAGTCGTCGAAGCTGGCTCCAAGCCCAGAGCCGCCTGCTTCGCCGCCTCCTGCCTCGGTGTTATCGTCCATAGCGGCCGCCCCCAAGTCGGGGTCCTCCAAGTCATGCTCCGCCCGGTCGGGGAGAAATTGGCGATCCGCCCCGCTGTCCCAGCCGCAGGTCGAAGGAGAGGGCTCTGCCAAGACAAGCCGACTGGTCAGAGTCGGCCAAGAAAAACTTGGTGACAAAACTAAAGAAGAGAAGATAAAGAAAGCATACCATAGGCGGGGGATTGGCACGGGAGTACGACTCCTTGCCAGACTGCCACTCTGCGGAGAGATTGCAGTTCGCAAGATAGTTCAGCATGTGAGCCACCTCATCATGAGGCATCTCCTTGGTGCACATCCGACTCGGATCAAGTTGGCTGCTCATTTGATAGATCAAATGAGGGCGGCCTTGAAGTGGGAGCACCCGGCGCACCACGAAGGCGGCTAGCAGGTCGGGCCCAGTCAGGCCCTCCGATTGGATCATTCCCCCGAGTCGGGCGACGGCGGCGGCTCTAGCCGGCGACAACGTCCTGGCCCGATAGGACCACTGGGGCAGCCTCCCAGCCGGCGGGCCAGCTACGTAAGCCGGCAAATTGACGTAGTCACCTTGCGGGGTGACGTTCTTCATGTAGAAGTACAATTTCTTCCAAAGTTTCACCGACTGGATCAGCGTGATGGCAGGGAAGGGGTTGTCGGCTGCCGGCCTCCGCACCGCGATGAAGGCGCCGCTCTGAGCCGGCACGCACTGCATGCGGGTGCCAAGCTTGGATTGGAAGAATTCCCCCCAGAGCTCGAGGGTGGGAAGGACGCCGAGGAAGCCCTCGCATAGAGTGACGAAGGCGGCAAGCAGCACCACCGTGTTTGGAGTGTGGTGGTGCAGTTGGAGCTGGTAGAATTCGAGGAAGGAGCGGAAGAAGGCACTCGCGGGCAGGCCTAGGCCGCGCAGGAAGTGCGAGTGGAAGATTACCCGCTCGCCTTCCTCCGGCGCCGGCGAGATCTCCTTCTTCGGCGCAAGACGGACCCGCACCTAGTCCTCGCCGGGCAGCCGCCGCGTCTTGCGGAGGAAGTCGATGTGGTCCGCGTGGACGTTCGAGCCGTCCCAGTCCCCGCGGTGCTGCATGACGGCGGGAAGCTGACGAGGAAGGGTGCGGTGACGGCAAAACCACGGTCCCGCAGCGGCGAAGCTGCGGGGTAGTGCAAAGACTAGAGGGACGGCGCGGCGGTGAAGGGCTACTGCGGCAGAGAAGGACAGGAAGAAGATGGTGGAGCGAGGGTGCGCGTGCAAGCGCCAGCCGCTCCCCCTCCTCCCCCTACTTATAGCCTCGTGCGGCGCAGCCGAGGAGGCGAGGCATGGGGGGAACTTGGGATTAACTGCGCCCACCCCCCCACATCCCGCGATTATGGCGCCCTAACGACGTGCAGAAACTGCCGTCGGAAGGCGGGCGGCCCGCTTTGGGCCATAGAGAATCCGTGCCTGGGCCTAGGCGTGGGAGTAGTGGGCCCCGGCCTGCGGCAGCGTCCCGTCGCGCGCGTGGGCTGGCAGGCTTTTTTCAGCCGGAGGGTGCCACGTGGCGCGCGGGCGGCGAGCGGCCGACCCGCAACCCGGCGTGCGCACCAGCCGACTCCCGCCTTCATACTTCAAAATCTCGCCAAAACGGCGCACCCAACCGAAGCCGGCTCCTAGCTGCTGGCTCTTCAAGATAGGAAGCTGACCGAGCTTCTCGTCCTCTTCTCAGCCTTGAAGCTCAACCAGCTTCGGGGACTACTGTCAGAGTAAATGGCCACGGGTAGCCTAACCGACTCCCCCTGGCTCTTTGAAAAATTATCAGGCCGATCGGGCCTTCAAGCATCCAAAACACAGGGCCGCCTTCCCCTGGTCGGCTATCTCACAGGCCGACTACCGGAAGGCAACCCGACCTCAAAAAACCTTCCCAAGGATAACCATAAGATGGCTGACTCCCAGAAACCGGCCATGAGAAGACCGACTCCCAGAAGCCGGCCACAAGATGACCGACTCCCAGAAGCCGGCCGCAAGAAGACCGACTCCCGGAAGCCGGCCAAGACTGCACCCTCAAGGGCTGCACCCACATAACGGTGATGAGACGGGGCGTGGCCACAGTACAGCCTGCCACCCCCGAATCCCGGAGCACGCATGGCCACAGTGCACCGTACGGGTCAGCCATCCCCCGTCCGGCGCGGCACTGTTGCCATGTTGACCGTGACGCCACCCACGACAGGTGCCAGTACGGCCCGCGGGCGGCGGGCCCCTTCAGCCAGAGAGACGCTCGAAGGCGGCCAGGCCTCCCCTAGTCGGCCTGGGGCGTAGCCGGCTCCCAATAGCCGGCCACCTCCCTCCCTCGAAGTATGTGCATCATTAAGGAGACAAGACGAGGTAAGGCTACAGTGAGAGCCCGCCAGGTGGCGGCACTGTAGCCATGCTTACCTCGACAAAGCCCTCGTCATCAGGGGCGAGGCAACAGTAACCAGCCACCGACAAGACCCTCGGGCGGTGGGGCCGGCCTGTCAGCCAAGAGGCCGACAGCCGGCGGGACCCCCCAGTCGGCGGGCCCCAACGGTTGGCGGAGAAGCCGGCGAACACAGACACTGACGGCTGGGACCCGCGCCCAGCCGGATTACCATTGTATCCCTGGGGGGTAGGCCTATATAAACCCCCTAGGGCACCCATGCAAAGGGTTGATCTCCGAGATAGTTTGACATGCCACGTAGAGAGAAGAGGAGAGCTAGCCTTGCCTTTCTTCTTCCTCTAGCCAAACAGCTCAAGGAGCACTTGTAGCCACTTGTGTTGATCTAGTGATCATGCGGAGACCCCGCAGAGCAGGATTTGGGGTGTTATCTCCATGGAGAGCCCCGAACCTGGGTAAGATCCGCCGGCGTGCATGTCTTCGCCTTATCCCGTTTCCAGGCACCGGCGATGTCTTACTGGCTCCCACAATAATAAGCCACCCGTTGGCATATGTCGCACCTACCACCCGACATCTCTTGTCATGAAGATCTGGTGGTAGCCCGAGTAGGCGTCGAGGAATGATAACAGATCACACCCGGTCGTGGAGTCAACAATCTGGTCGATGCACGGCAACGGGAAGGGGTCCTTAGGACAAGCCTTATTGATATCTGTGTAGTCAATACACAACCTCCACTTCCCGTTTGCCTTGCGCACCACCACCGGATTGGCCAACCACATCGGATGGAGCACTTCCCTCACCAAGCCTACTGCTTCCAACTTCCTGATCTCCTCTGTGATGAACTCCTGCCGTTCTAAAGCTTGCTTCCTGACATTCTGCTTGACGGGTCGCGCATGGGGGCAGACAGCAAGATGGTGCTCAATCACTTCCCTGGGAACGCCGGGGATGTCAGATGCTTGCCATGCAAACACATCAACATTCGCCCACAGGAAAGTGATGAGCGCGCTTTCCTATTTCCTGTCGAGGGTGGAGCTTATGGTGAAAGCCTCTCCCGTGCCATCCTCCTTGACGGACACCTTCTTGGTCTCTGGTGGCGCAGCTCTGGATTTCTTGCTCTTGCCGGTGGAGCTCTCCAACACGTCCTCGACAGTAGCACAACACTCCGAAGAGGTGCACTTGCCAGAGTGGGTGCGAGAGGTCTTGCCGGTCTTCTTCTTCCCTCCCGGGGCTTCAGCGGCAGGAGCAAGTGCCTTGGCGGCAGCTGCTGCAACTGCTTCTGCATCCTTCTTGTCAGAGGGGACGGTGATTTTGGTCATCGGTCCAGGCATCTTCAGCGTGTTGTAGGCGTAATGCAACGCCACCATGAACTTGGCTAGTGTCGGGCGGCCGAGGATCCCATTGTAGGGCAAAGGGATCTCGGCTACATCAAAGACAATCCTCTCCGTCCTGTAGTTCAACTCGCCTCCAAACGTCACAGGAAACGTGACCTTCCCCTTCGGCTGGCTCCTTCCCGGGTTGACCCCTTGAAACGTGCCCGTCTCCTCGAGGTCTCCGTCAGGAATTTGCAGCCTTTTGATCACAACGGGTGAGATCAAGTTCAGACCGGCCCCGCCGTCAACCAGCATCTTGTTCACCTTGAGGTTGCGTATCGTTGGTGAAACCAACAACGGCAAACACCCGACCGCAGTTGTGCGATCAGGGTGCTCTTCGGCGTCAAAAATGATGGGCGTGCTGGACCACTTCAGCGGCTTCTGAGCGTCGAATGATGGCTCTACTGCTGTGATCTCACACGCCCACTACTTGAGCTGGTGGTGAGAAGTGTGCAGTGAGGCGCCACCATTGACGCACATGGCCTCTGTAGCCTTCTGGAACTCATGCTCACCGGACTCGTCGTCCTCGTCATGATCGTCGTATTCCTGCTTCTTGTCGCGGCCCCGAGCGGGCCTCTCTTGCTGGTTATCCTTGCTGCGGCGGCCTCCTTGGCCGCCACACTTCTTGCTAGATCCTTCGGCACCATCCTGACCCTTCTCCTTGTCGCGCCTCTCATACTCGGCTTTTTGCTTCTCAGCAAGCAGCTCGACTTGTCGGCAGTTCTGGAATGGCCGTTGGTGCGGTCGATCTTGCAGTACTGCTTGTCGGAGCCTCCTGGCTTGTTGGCAGCCGCCAAGGCTCGGCAAGCAGCGCACCCGGCAATCTCCTTGCCGGGGTCGTCTGCCTTGGCCTTCTTGGCAGCACCGGTGTCATCGGATCCCTCGACGGCAAGCACGGCCTTGCCCTTGCGTTTCCTGTAGCGACACTGACCCTTCTTCGTCGGGGCGGCGGTGTCTTCATCTGTAGAGTCGGTTTCTGCGCTGGCGTCCTCGCCGGGGTACTTCCTCCCCTCTTCAGCTCGGGCGCACCTGTCGGCCAGTACATAAAGCTCGGCCACATCCTTAACCTTGTTCATCGCCAGTTCTTCACGCATCTTGCGGTTGCGCACATTCTGATGGAACGCGCTGATCACGGTGCCGGGGTGAACATCTGGGATGTTGTATTGCACCCGGATGAACCTCTGTATGTACTTGCGCAGGTTTTCACCTTCCTTCTGGGGAATGATGTGCAAATCACTCGCCTGGCCATGATCTTGGTGGCCTCCAGTGAAGGCACCAACAAACTCATGACACCGATCCGACCAAGAAGAAATGGAATCCGCCGGCAAGTGCATCAACCAAGACATGACATTGGGTTTCAGGGCCGACGGGAAGTAATTGGCAAGCACCTTGTCGTCGTGAGCCCCAGCGGCTTGCATCGCGATGGTGTAGATGCTGAGGAACTCCGACGGGTGGGTCTTGCCGTTGTACTTCTCGTCGACGTCGGGCTTGAACGTACGGTGGGACGGCCACTTGAACTGCCTCAGCTCATGGGTAAAGGCTGGGCAACCCACCTCGTAAGGTAGGCAGCCGGAGCCTCCCGGTGCTGGGTGGTCCATAGCGGGCCCCGCTCGCCTATCTGACTGGTGGCGTGTATCGCGCCGGTGCTCGATGGTGGTTCGAGCGTCTTCATGGGCTCGCTCCCGAAGAACTTGGCGCTGGTCGCGGTGGGTCCGTGGGTTGGACGATGCTATGGAAATGTTATCACAAGCGTCATCACGACGGATCGACACCCGCGGTGGCTGGCGTGGAGGAGGAGAGTGCACCGTGGCCGCAGCACCGCCGGCCCCTCCACCGCTGGCATGCGGTGGTTCGACGGAGCGCCGGCCTGAGGGCCCCGCTGGCCGTGGCTCGTCTTGGTTGGCGATGCCGACAAGGCTCCGGATGGTGGCCCTCCACTCATCGAGCTTTTTTGGAGCAGGAGGGAAGTCGAGGAGTAGCTGCGCACGCGTCAAAGCTTCTACTAGCGTGGGTGGCGGCGAGAGCTGCGTGGACCGTGGCGTGCTTCGACTTCTAACCACGTTAGAAGGAGCCCTATCACGGCCCAGCGGTTGCGTGCCATTTTCGCCAGCACTTCGGCGGGCATGCTGGCCTCCTTCGTCCCGTAGATGATGCGCATGACTCTTCCCACGGTGGCGTCCGGGGTCTCTAGCGTGGTGGCGCTGCTCGTCGCGCACACCCTCGGAAGAGCGCGCTGTGGGCGCCGGCGTAGGCGTCTTGGAGGTTGATGCGCCGCCCGTAGGTGGCACAGCGACACCCCTGGAGGGCCCCGCGCCGCCTGCGGGGGCCCCAGCCCCGTCTTTGGATTTGGCGGTGTGTGGCCCGTCGTCTGGTGCACGAACGACGCCACTCGCCAGGCTCTGACTGCCAGAGCGATGCTGGTGCTCGCGGGCCGCGGCTCGGGTTCTGTCCGCGACTGGCCCGCTGCTCGCCCGCACTGGCACGGGCCGTTCGGCTCCCGACGAGCCGATCGCCGTGATCGTCTTCTTCTTGGGAGCCATGGCGATGAAGAACTGCTAGGCTAACTGCTAGACTAGATTCTCACAACTGCGCCCCCTACCTGGCGCGCTAAAGATGTCGGGGGAAATCGACACCTATGGAATCACTGGGATCCCTTCTACGGTTGGCGGGCGTGAGGGTGTGCAAAGAGCAGGTTTGACAGGAAGCACACGGATCGTTTACCCAGGTTCGAGCCGCGAAGATGCGTAATACCCTAGTCCTGCTTTGGTGGATGTATTAGAGTGTTCTTGTGTTCTTGAGCTAGCTACGGGGTGTAACTTGCCCAAAAGATCTGAATCCTCCTCCTGGCCGCCTCGGGCCTCCTTTTATAGGGAAAAGGGGTTGCCACAGTGGCACACATGAGGTGGAAAGGTCTACAGTCGATAAGCCTATCCTCTGGGACCGTCGGACAAATGCATTTAATGTGCTGCCGACGTGCCCCTCTATCTTTATTGGGGACGACAAGGAAGCACGTCCCAGCTGTCGCCGCCTTGCCCGGTTTTGACACGCGTCCGAGCTGATGAGGCGTTGCTGCGCCACGTTGGCTGGCTGCTGGGCTGGCGCGGTGGTGGAGCCTTCACGAAGGGTCGCATGCCACCACGCAGGTGCTTGCTGAGTTGGTGTAGAGGCCGCCCGTCGCCACGCAGGTGCTTGCCCAGCTGGTTGAGCTAACAGCTGCTTGGGGACGGCGGTGGAGTCTTGGCAGGCGCGGGCCTGGCTGTGGCCCCACTGATGCCCTCGGCAAGGGACTTGCCGGGGGCCCGGCAAGGGTATTGTCGTGGCGTTGCAGTCGTCCCTGGCAAGGCGCTTGCTGGGGGTCTTGTGGATTTCCTTGGCTAGGATCCCCCCGAGGGTCGCCGTCTTCTGGTCCTCATTTGATCCTGTGTATTTATGATCTTGACAAAGATCTGCATGCCACCACGGAGGTGCCTCCCGAGCCCTGGTTCCAATGTAGTTGTTGACGGTGTTTGGAACCCTTAGGCTAAATGGTGGCTCGCTCTGCTGGCGTTGGGCAAGTTGCCCCGGCAAAGCTCTTGCCGGGGCCGTGGAGGTCGTCCCGGCAAGGGTCTTGCCGGGGGGGTCCACCTCGCCCCTTTGCTCTTTGTGTCTCTGGTCTCGGCGTTGCTTCTGGTCGCCTTGTGCCTTCGCCTTCCCTCCTCTGCCCTGCTTAGTGTGGCCGTGGGCGCGGCTCCGACTGTCCGTGCACAAGTAAAGGGGTAAAAAGGAGTGCCCCTACTTTTGTACACCGACACAATGAGTGCTCAAGTCATCAAACGGAAGCAGTGGAAGTTGCATGGCAATATATCTCGGAATGGCCATGGAAAAGCCATAATAGGTAGGTATGGTGGCTATTTTGAGGAAGATATAATAAGGCTTATGAGTGATAGAGCGTATCATATCACGGGGTTTGGATGCACTCGCGAAGTTCACACCACGTCTCGAGGTGAGAAGGGCAATGCACTGTACAGTAGAGGCTAGCAAATTGCGGAAAGGTAAGAGTGCGTATAATCCATGGACTCACATTAGTCATAAAGAACTCATATACTTATTCCAAAAGTTTATTAGCCCTCGAAGCAAACTACTACCACGCATGCCCCTAGGGGGATAGATTGGTAGGAAAATACCATCGCTCATCCCCGACCGCCACTCATAAGGAGGACAATCAATAATAAATCAAGCTCCAATATCATAGCATAACGAGAGACTATACGTGCATGCTTCGGGAATCACAAACCTTAACACCAATATTCCTACTAACCACAACCGTTTACTAGTACCTCCCACATATTATCATCTCTATATCGCAAAACTATTGCAAGGAATCAAACATATCATATTCAGTGATCCACAAGTTTTATGTAGGATTTTATGACTAACCATGCAATTGACCAATTCCTGTTGAATCTCTAAATAGATATAAGTGAAGCATGAGAGTTTAATTCTTTCTATAAAATACCATGCTCTAATAAATATAAGTGAAGCAAAAGAGCATTCTACAAACAACGGTTTTTTATGTGAAGAGAAACAGGCAATCCAAACTTCAAATGATATAAGTGAAGAACATGAAGTATTCTATAAAGCCATACTCAAAAGATATAAGTGAAGTGCAATGAGCATTCTATAAATCAACCATGGACTATCTCATACCAGCATGGTGCATAAAATAAAAGTGAAAACTAAATGCAAAAGACGCTCCAAGTTTGCACATATCACATGAACGAAACGAAGACGAAAACATACCGATACTTGTTGAAGAAAGATGGGATTCCTTCCGGGGCATCCCCAATCTTAGACGCTTGAGTCTCCTTGAATATTTACTTGGGGTGCCTTGGGCATCCCCAAGCTTGAGCTCTTGCCTCTCCTCCTTCTCCTCATATCGAGACCTCCTCGATCTTTGATCACTTCATCCACACAAAACTCAACAGAAAGCTCAGTAAGATCCGTTAGTATAATAAAGCAAATCACTACTCTAAGTACTGTTGCAAACCAATTCATATTTTGTTTTTGCATTGTAGCTACTGTAATATAACTTTTTCATGGATTATACCACCGATAGAATCGATAGTTTCGTCAAAACAAGCAAAACAATGCATCCAAAACAGAATCTGTCTTAAACAGGACAGTCTGTAGTAATGTGAACATTCACCATACTTCTGGTACTCCAAAAATTCTGGAAAACTTGTGACAAAATAAACAATTTGTATAGCAAGACTGTGCAAAAGGTTTCAGAAGCTTTCAACGTTCCAGTAAAAAATGTAAGATTACGCGCTATAGCCAAAGTTTGTGTTTTTGCACCGCACATACCGACAAGCAATCTACTCATCCTAAAGGCAAATCTTGGCACATTATTTTTATAATACAATGGAAGTGTACAAGGGGATAATTATTTTTGTTGAAAAGTTTCTGCAATTCAAGATTCACAAAGTTTCCATGGGCATGAACAAAGTTCAAGGCATGCTCCCGCTTCCATGGTGCTCGTCCTGCTCACTTTCACTTTTCTTTTTGTCAAGTTTTAAGTTCCCCTCTATATTTTTTTTGTTTTTAAACTTTATAAAAGCACTCAACAGAAATAAATGACTCTCTAAAACTTTCGGGTTGTCTCCAAGGCAGCGCTTTCTTTAAAGCCATTATGCTAGGCACAAAGTGCTCAAGTAATGGATCCACCCGGATCCCAAGGTATATCAAAGCCAATTTTAATTAGCAATGACTAGCAAAAGGGCCCGTGCGTTGCAACGGGAGAAAATAATACCACCTGTTTAATTTATGAAAAACGGTCTATAATCTGAGTATTTGTAGCTACAGTCCAAAAAAAGATGGTCTTTGCCTACAAAAGCGCAAGTTCAAGATTCCACATGTCTTCTATTTAAACACGGATTTCATGTAGATTTAATATGTAGAAAGAAACGGGCAAGTGATCTTCAATTTCGTCTCTAATCCTGATTTTGCTAAGATGTTCATCCACAATCCGGATCAGTACCGATATGAAAGAAAGACCGATAATGCATGATTGATTACCCTAGATAGTTTTTTAAATGGTTAACATGTAAAATAAGATCATATTCAGTTTCTATATATTTTTCTAATCAAATTTCATATATAATATGTTAAATTTGAAGTTACGGTTTAGAAGATATGAGTATTTTAAAAAACATTTAATAAGTACTGGGGGTTTAATTTTAGAAACATCAGGGGTTTTCTATAATATAACATGACGGACTAAGAATACCTATTTATTTTATTAGTAGGTATAGATTTGGCATTTAGTAGTGACCACAAAGCAACATATATCATGCAATGACGAAGTCTAACTCTCTTCCTATGCATCGGCATGTCATAAAAGAACAATTCATGCACACCAAGTAAAGGCCAATACATAGCATAAGCAATTTCTTGCAATTTTATCGTGTTGGAAACATAGAGAGGCGGAGATGTAGTTCCTTTCTCATAATAAATGCAAGTAGGAGCAGCAAGCACATGCATATTATAATCATCAAATCATCATGTGCAACAGTAAAAGGCAACCCATCAATGTAATCCTTAATAAGAGCAAACTTCTCCAATATAGTGTAGTTAGGAGAATTCAAAAAGATAATTGGACTATCATGTTTGGGTGCAATAAAAACAATTTCATTCTTAATATAAGGAACTATAGCAATTTCATCTCCATAAGCATAATTCATATTGGCATCTTGGCCACAAGCATAGCAAAGCATCAATTTCATCAAAAAGGGATATTTCAAAAGAATCAACGGGATCATAGCAATTATCATAGCATTCATCGTAAGCATGAAGGGAAATTAAACAATGTATGAGTTGAAGAGTTACTCTCATTAGAAGGTGGGAACGGGTAGCTAATCCGCTCTTCCTCCTTTTGTTCTTCGCTCTCCTCATCATCTTTTTCATCCACTGAGCTCAGAGTTTCATCAATTTCTTCTTCCATGGACTCTTGCAAAATATTAGTCTCTTCTCGGACAGCGGAGATTTTCTCAATAAATAAATCAATATCGTAATTGCATTTATAATTATTATAGCAATATTTAAGGATAGCAAAATTTTCAGGTTAATAAACTGAATCATCAAAATCTTCAAACTTTATAAACAAAGATTCAATTTCATAAGCACCCTTAAAAAGCCAACAAATTCTTCTATTCGTTCCACATTATAATAATCATATCTACCATTAGCATAAGAAGCCAAGGTTTCATTAGCATTAAATATTCATGAAAATGGAAGGTGTGGAGCATTCGTCCTAGAACAACAAGTATAATCATATCTCAAGCATAGCTCCCGAGCATACCAATGCAACATATGAATTTGATCCCATAACAATTTCCCTTTATGAGTCAAGCGATAATCCCTAAAGTATTGCTACCTCTTGAGCATGCGTTGGTTTTCCCTTGAAGAGGAAAGGGTGATGCAGGAAAGTAGCGTAAGTATTTCCCTCAGTTTTTGAGAACCAAGGTATCAATCCAGTAGGAGGTTACACGCAAATCGCCTAGTACCTGCACAAACAATCAAGAACCTTGCAACCAACGCGATAAAGGAGTTGACAATCCCTTCACGGCTACTTGCAAAAGTGAGATCTGACAAAGATAATAAGACACATATTTTTGGTATTTTTGTTGTATAGATTGAATAAAGATTGCAAAATAAACGGCGATAGAAATAGCACATAGGCGAGAGATTGATATGATGGAAAATAGACCCGAGGGCCATAGGTTTAACTAGTGGCTTCTCTCAAGATAGCAAATTCTACGGTGGGTGAATAAATTACTGTCGAGCAATTGATAGAAAAGCGCATAGTTATGAGAATATCTAGGCATGATTAAGTATATAGGCATCACGTCCGTGACAAGTAGACTGAAATGATTCTGCATCTACTACTATTACTCCACACATCGACCGCTATCCAGCATGCATCTAGAGTATTAAGTTCATAAGAACAGAGTAACGCATTAGGCAAGATGACATGATGTAGAGGGATAAACTCAAGCAATATGGTATAAAACCCATCTTTTTTATCCTCGATGGCAATAGTCAATACATGCCTTGCTGTCACTGGGAAAGGACACCGCATGTAACATCCCAAATTTTCAATTTGGAATGTTATACATAGGTCATCATATGCATATCATATTTTATTTGCATTTTGGTTTTGATCCTAGAAATTCTAAGCAACTCAAGGACCCACGGAGAGAGTTGGGGATTTCATTCATTTTCATATTTGAATTTTCTCAAATATTGAAAAGAGGATCATTTTGGTTTTAATAATTTTTCTCTCCAAAATATTTCCAATATAAAAACAAAAGAGAGGAGATAAAATGACTTCTCCAAAAATAAAAGAAATATTGGAGGAAAATATTAAAAACAAATAAATAATTTTATTTGGATTTTATTTGTTATTTTATTTGAATTAGAAGAATATGCATTTTTCAAAATTGCATTTTTAGGCCAAGAAAATGTTCACTTTGTTCTAAATATTTAATTTAGACAGTGAAAATTGTTGTTGGCATTTTTTCAATTTTTTATATTTATTTAGGATTTATTTCCTTTTTTGGTGGAATTTATTAAAAAAAAGCTTCCGGACCGAAATGGGCCGCAGCCCAGCCGCTCGCGCCACCACCTTGCCTCCGCACCGTGCCGCCGGCGGACTCCGCGAGTAGTCTGGCTCTGCCTCGCCGCCGCTGCCCCCTCTCCCAAGCCGGAGACCACGGGGGGGGGGGGGCTTTAAAATCCGCCGCCCCGGGCCCCTCTCGCCACCCCGTCCCGCCGCGCCACCCGAGCCGCCCCACCGCCAGCGCCGCTCGCCGCCGCAGCCCGCCGTACCGCGCCGCTGCTGCTACTCCGTTGCCGCCGCCCCACGCCCCGCCGTCGCCTCGCCTCGCCTTGCCTCGCCGCCCCGCCGAGCCGTCGCCGTTGACCTCGCCGCCCCAGTTTTTTTAGGTAAAACCGCCGGTTTAAAAAAAAACGGGTTCGGTTTTTTTAGATCGGTTCGGTTTTCTTCGGTTTAGCTTACTTTTCGAATGTTCATTTGTTTGTTCATTTTAAACGAACGAATTCACCCATTCGTCTCCGTTAGCGGATGTTCGTCCGATATATTTTTCTTTTTCCGTTTATTTTTGGTTAGGGACCTATCTGTGATTATTTTTATCGCAGATTAGCACCTGATCTTCAAACCCTCATAACTATTTAACTGTTTGTCCAAATCCAGTGAAACCAACGCCAAAATCTTCGTCTCGAGCCCCTCTTTCTAGTAAATAAACTTGAACATGATTTTGACAATTTAAAATTTGGTTTGAAGAAGATTTGAATTCGAAGTTCTTTTGATCGTAGTTTCAGTTCAGTAGCTCCGATTTGACCGATTCTTTTTGCAAATCGAATCTCTTCAGTTGAACTTTCAGATTGAATCTTATTATTTGAGTTTTATCCTTGCATCTATGCTTGAGTGCTTATGTATGCTATTGTTTGTTTGCGATAGAATTTCCGGAGTGCGATGCGTGCTACTACGAGTCTCTAGGGTTTGCAGATCGTCAGCAAGGCAAGTAACACATTGATCATACTCTTTTCATACCCAGTTTTTATGCATTAGTTGCAATCCTCAAACACTACATGATTAGGATGTGATTTAACATGTGGGTACTGGGAAGTAGATGATGAGGTAGAACCTATTGCCCTTTTATTATCAAACCCTTGGGAGTTACTTCTACGTTATGCTTATATTGCCATGCTATGCTCGTAGACGTGGATTGGGTTTGAGTGTATCCATGACAGATGTGAGATTGTTAATTAATGGTTAACTTAAGGTGTCTACTTAAATACACATCTGGATGGATTGGTTGTGGGCACCTGGGGATATACCAGTGCTGTCCTTTGGTTCGCCACCCACGCTCAAAGGGATCATAAGATTATTCATGCTAGAAACTTCCGTGTGCAGCCACAAGCTATTATGGGCTCTAGCATAGTTGAGTATGTTGCATGACCTCTTTCAGTGGTGGGCTAGCAGATGTAGGGGAAAGTAGGTGTAACTGTCCACACAGAGTAAAGAGTTAGTGCTTCTGAAAGACTGTGTCTCGGTCATCCGTTTCTCAAACACCATGTAGTGCGAGAAATCCAACGGAGGAGATCGAGTCTTGTGGGGAAAAGTGCGCAAACCTCTAGTGTACAAACTAATCATGGTTAGCCGTGTCCCCGGTTATGGACACCTTGAGTATCTGGTTCTTGGATTATCATGTCATCACTCTAAATTAATTTGTTGGGTTATTAAATTACTGTTTCATTGGGATTGAGATGGGGGTACCATTCTCAATGTTTATCAACTACCATGATAGTTAAACAAAATATATTCCTGTGATGTAGGGAAAAATTGACTTTTCACAAAACATTATAACCATAGAGCCTCCACCAGCCATATATGCATGTAGTGATAGCATTTACTTGTTCATTGCTCTACTGTGTTATATTGCCAGCAAATTCCATGTGCTGACCCGTTTTGGGCTGCAACATATCATGTTGCAGACTTTTCAGACGAAGAGTAATGTGCGCTAGGTCGTTGTCGTGCACTCAGCTATGCCGTTGGAGTTGATGGACTCACTTTATCTTCCAAGCCTTCCGCTGTTATCTTATTTAGATGGCCTTAAGCCATATTTATTGTAATAAGTTCTCTTTTGAGACATTCGATGTAATAAGTGTGTGATTGCACTCTGTTATAAATCCTTCGAGTATTGTGTGTGTCAGCATTACCGATCCAGGGATGACACTTATACACAGAGATTTGACCGTTTGAGGTCGGATCGCTACAAGATGGTATCGGAGCACACGTTGATTGTAGGACACGACCTCTAAGAAAAGCCATAGGTCACTCTTCTCCACCCATTTCTGACTCCTCTCCATTTTCTACTCTATAGGATGGCGGACTCAAGGAAGAAGTTTGCACAACCGGATGAAGACACACCTTTTGGATGACACTTGAAGGAAGTCACTAGGTACCTGAACATCGGAATACCAAGCTTCACCGGGACCTACACTGCCACTTTACTAGAAGAGGAGCGTTAGATGATTCGAGTTCAAGTTCCAGCAAGGACATTCACGGCAGTTACTGAGCCCATAGAGTTTTCCTTTGATGCACCAACCTGGAGTCTAGGTTAGAGCATAGCAGCCCACATCGCCATGGGATGCATCGGCGAAGTTTATCACAAGGATCTTAAGGACACTATCTACCAAATATGTGGGCACCGAGATGAGCAATGGGAGATGATCAGCACGAGAATGGACAGATCCATTGCAGCTTTCATCTAGGAGTTAAACCAGCACATACGTTGACAGGAGAACCAGATGTGCGCAAGCATGATAGATTTGAAGAAGGTGATGACCAGGAACACGGAGCTAGAAGAGGAACTCAAGTCTACACATGATGGATACGAGGAGGAAATCGCAATATTAGTGGAGAAGAATGACGACCTGACAAGGAAGCTAGGAGTATTCATGGGAGACCCCACGCCAGGAGGAGATGACGACCATCCCGAGGACTACATCATCATCGACGACACCGACTCCGACCCCGACAGTAGTGATGATGATTATGAAGACAAAGCTGGAGCGGATATCATGGAGTCTTCCACCGATCAAAATTTCTAGTAGACCACCATATTATTAGTAGTATTCCCCCATGTATATAGTAGTAGTCCGAGCACTTCTGTAACGATAGTTAGATCGATTGTATGCCCTTGTCTGAATTGATTGGTGTGATATGAATGTGTTTGTCTCATGTGCATATGGGTAGTGCTTTCTCACTAGACCTCAGTCTATTCTAATCTCTTCCCTCTAAACCTATCAGATGCCTCCGAGACGTGACCCCGGATTTGTCTTCCCACCGGAGCTCACTCAGTTGATACAGCAGCAGAATGCTTTGATGCAGTTACTAGTCTAGAACCAAGGCAACAACAACAACAACAACAACAACAATCCACCGCCATCTCCTCCAGCTGACAACTTAGCCCGTTTTCTGAGGTTGCAGCCACCGGTGTTTTCCAGTAGCACCGAGCCAATAGTTGCTGATGACTGGCTACGCATGATTGGAAGGGAGTTGACCACCTCAGGTTGCACAGATGCAGAGAAGGTGCATTTTTTCGCACATCAATTGGATGGACCCGCAGCCGCATGGTGGGAGAATTACACATCCACTTTCCCCATAGCCAATGTCACTTGGGAATAGTTTCAGCAAGCATTCCACACTGCTGATGTCTCAACTGGAGCTATGAGCATGAAGAAGCGTGAGTTTCCCAACTTACGCCAAGGAAATCGTACTGTGGGGCAGTACGTGGATGAGTTCAGTAAGTTAGCCCGCTATGCCCCAGATGATGTGGCCACAGATGCCGCTAAGCAGGAGAAGTTTATGGAAGGGCTGAATGATGAGATGAGTATGCAGTTAATGGTGGCAACATTTAACAACTACCAGGAGTTGGTAGACAAGGCTCTTATGATTGAAGGGAAGCAGCAGCAGATTGAGAGCCGCAAAAGGAAGTGTGGACAAGGGAAGTACAATTCAGGAGCTCAGCAGAAGCCTCGATTTACCCCGAAATCGGGGGGATATACTCATAACCATGGAGGCCATACCCACAATGGAGGAAGTTCGCATAACCACAGTGGCCACAAGAATGGAAACGGGAATGGAGCAGGCAGCAATCAGAACCGCTCTAACCCAGCCACACCCGCCAAGAAGGACCAAAGTCACATTACTTGTTTCAAGTGCGGGAAAACTGGACACTATGCCAATGAGTGTCCTGAAGAAAAGAATGGTAATGGCAATGGAAGCTCTGGGAAGAAGCCCAACCCTTTCAACAGGGGACAAGTGAACCACGTTAACGTGGAGGAGGTTGAAGAGCAGCCAGATGCAGTTATAGGTAAGTTTTTGGTTAAGTCATTTACTGCAATCGTTCTTTTTGATACTGGTGCATCGCATTCATACATTTCAAGGGGATTTGTGGATAAGTATAAGTTGCCCACCAAAGTTCTTAGGACACCTATGTTAGTAAGCTCGCCAGGAGCAGAGTATATGGCAAGCCAAGGATGTTTCCAGATGACATTGACCATATGTAGGCATGTTTTCCCCTCAGACTTAATAATTTTGGAGTCACAAGGATTGGATGTGATACTACGAATGGATTGGCTATCGATGTATGGAGGAAAACATCGATTGCGCCAGTAAGTCAATTTTGCTCACTACCCCGGAGGGAAAAAGGATCAAGTATGTATCCAGGCATGCGCTAAGGAGAACCCAAGTAAATTCCCTCTCAGGAGTTGTTCAGGAGGAAGTGCCGGTTGTGAAGGATTACCCGGATGTATTTCCAGAGGAGCTACCAGGAATGCCGCTGGATCGAGACATTGAGTTTTTGATAGAGCTGTTGCCAGGCACCGGACCTATATCAAAGAGACCATACCAGATGCCTGCAAATGATCTGGGAGGAGATTAAGAAGCAGATTAAGGAGTTATTGGAGAAAGGTTATATTCGACGAAGTTCGTCACCGTGGGGAGCCCCAGTGCTTTTGGTTGAGAAGAAGGATGGATCTTTGAGAATGGTTGTTGATTATCGTGCATTGAACAAAGTGACGATCAAGAACAAGTACCCACTACCGATGATCAATGATTTGTTTGACCAGCTGCAAGGAGCTAAAGTATTCTCCAAGATCGATCTGCGATCAGGATACCACCAATTGAAGATCCGAGAACGGGATATACCTAAGACAGCCTTCACCACAAGGTATGGGCTATACGAGTACACGGTTATGTCATTTGGATTGACTAACGCCCCTGCCTATTTTATGAGTATGATGAATAAGGTGTTCATGGAGTTCTTGGATAAGTTTGTCGTGGTGTTCATTGATGATATCTTGGTCTATTTGAAGAATGAAGAGGAGCACAAGGAGCATTTGCGTTTAGTTCTCGAGAAGCTCAGGGAACATCAGTTGTATGCCAAGTTCAGCAAGTGTGAGTTTTCGTTGAAGGAAGTTGGATTTCTTGGCCATGTTATATCAGGAGAAGGTATAGCAGTGGATCCTACCAAGGTTCAGTCTGTCACTAAGTGGTTGGCACCCACCTTAGTTGGTGAGATCCGCAATTTTCTTGTACTCGCGGGATATTATTGGAGATTCATTGAGAATTTTTCTAAGATTGCGAAGCCCATGACGGAGTTGTTGAAGGAAGACACTAAGTTCAAATGGACAGATGAATGTGAGGCAAGTTTCCAGGAGCTGAAGAAACATTTCATTACAGCCCCAGTGCTGATTCTGCCCGATATACGCAAGGATTTCCAAGTGTATTGCGACGCTTCTCGCTTAGGACTTGGAGGTGTACTTATGCAAGATGGAAGAGTGGTTTCATATGCCTCACGTCAGCTTCGACCGCATGAGTTGAATTATGCCACGCATGATTTGGAGTTAGCATCTGTAGTGCATGCGCTCAAGACCTGGAGACATTTTCTTATTGGAAACCGTTGTGATGTGTACCGGATCATAAGAGTTTGAAGTACATTTTCACATAGAAGGAGCTGAATCTCAGGCAAAGGACATGGTTGGAGCTTATAAAGGATTGTGATATGAAGTTGCATTATCATCCAGGTAAGGCCAATGTCGTAGCAGACGCCTTGAGCCGGAAGAGTTATGCCAATACCCTCGTAAGCGGAGGATTACCAAAGGAGTTAGCCGATGATCTCAGGGAGCTTCGTTTTGAGATAGTCCCTAGAGGTTTTGTTGCAGCATTTGAGGTTCAGTCGACATTATTGGGAAAGATTCGAGAAGATCAGAAGGATGACAAAGAGATTGCCGAGATAAAGGAGAAAATGAGCAAAGGAAAAGCCAAGGGTTTTCGTGAGGATGAGCACGACACCTTGTGGTTTGAGGACCGTGTTTATGTACCCAATAATGCAGAGATCAGGAAGTTAATACTTTAGGAAGCTCATGACTCGCCATACTCGATACACCCCGAAAACACCAAGATGTATTTGGATTTGAAGGAGCATTTCTGGTGAACTGGTATGAAGAAGGATATTGCTGAGTATGTAGCTGTATGTGATGAATGTCAGAGAGTGAAGGCAGAACATCAGAAGCCAGCAGGATTACTGCAGCCTATGCCGATACCCGAATGGAAGTGGGACAAGCTTGGCATGGATTTTATCACCGGATTACCCAGGACTCGATCGGGATATGATTCTATCTGGGTAGTAGTAGATCGTTTGACCAAAGTGGCTCACTTTATCCCAGTGAAAACCAATTATACAAGTGCAAAGTTGGCCAAGATATATATGACCAGGATCATATGTCTGCATGGAGTTCCGAGGACCATCATATCAGATAGAGGAACACAGTTTACTTCAAAGTTTTGGCACCAGCTGCACCAGACTTTGGGTACCAGGCTAGAGTTTAGTATAGCCTTTCATCCGTAGACAGATGGGCAGACCGAGAGAGTCAACCAGATTCTGGAGCACATGTTGAGAGCTTGTGCGCTAGATTCTGGATCTAGTTGGGATGATAATTTTCCCTACGCGGAGTTCTCATACAACAACAGCTACCAAGCTAGTTTGAAGATGGCCCCTTTCGAAGCTTTGTATGGAAGGAGGTGCAGGACAGCGTTGATGTGGGATGAAGTTGGAGACCGGCAGTTGTTTTGGACCTGATTTGATTAAAGAGTCCGAAGAGAAGGTTAAGTTGATTCGAGATAGACTGAAGGTAGCTCAGTCCAGGCAGAAGAGTTATGCAGACTCAAAACGCAAGGAGGTAGTCTACGAAATCGAAGACAGAGCATATCTTCGTGTGTCGCCTCTGCGAGGAGTTACATTTTGGAGTTAAGGGAAAGTTAGCCCCGAGATTTGTAGGACCATACCGAGTTTTGGAACGTATGGGAGAAGTGGCCTACAAGTTGGAGTTACCCGAAGGACTGTCAGGAGTTCATGATGTGTTTCACGTTTCCCAGTTGAAGAAGTGTCATGCTGAGATGGCCGATATTCCTCTGAGAGATACAGTGCCCCTGGAAGCAATTCAGTTGAATAGTGATCTGACCTACGAGGAGAAACCAGTCAAGATTCTCGAGTTTGCCAGCCGAGTTACCCGCACCAAGGTTATCAAGTTTTGCAAAGGTCAATGGAGCCACCATACCGAGGATGAAGCCACCTGCGAATGAGAGGAAGACCTACGGAAAGACCACCCACACCTATTTTCTAGCCAACCCGAATCTCGAGGACGATATTCACCTTAAGGGGGTAGGTTTGTAACATCCCAAATTTTCAATTTGGAATGTTATACATAGGTCATCATATGCATATCATATTTTATTTGCATTTTGGTTTTGATCCTAGAAATTCTAAGCAAGTCAAGGACCCACGAAGACAGTTGGGGATTTCATTCATTTTCATATTTAAATTTTCTCAAATATTGAAAAGAGGATCATTTTGGTTTTAATAATTTTTCTCTCCGAAATATTTCCAATATAAAAATAAAACAGAGGAGATAAAATGACTTCTCCAAAAATAAAAGAAATATTGGAGGAAAATATTAAAAACAAATAAATAATTTTATTTGGATTTTATTTGTTATTTTATTTGAATTAGAAAAATATGCATTTTTCAAAATTGCATTTTTAGGCCAAGAAAATGTTCACTTTGTTCTAAATATTTAATTTAGATGGTGAAAATTGTTTTTGGCATTTTTAGAATTTTTTATATTTATTTAGGATTTTTTTCCTTTTTCGGCGGAATATACTTTTTTTAAAAAAAAGCTTCCGGACCAAACTGGGCCGCAACCCAGCCGGCCCAGCCGTTCGCGCCACCACCTTGCCTCTGCGCCGTGCCGCCGGCGGACTCCGCGAGGAGTCCGGCTCCGCCTCTCCGCCGCTGCCCCCTCTCCCAAGTCGGAGACCACGGGGGAGGGGGGAAGGGCGTTTAAAAGCCGCCGCCCTGGGCCCCTCTTGCCACCCCGTCCCGCAGCGCCACCCGAGCCGCCCTGCCGCCAGCGCCACTCGCCGCCGCGTAGCCTCCGCCCCACGCCGCGCCGGCGCCCAGCCGAGCCGTCGCCCGCCGGATCCGAGCCGCCGCCGTGGACCTCGCCTTCCCGTTTTTTTTTCAGTTTTTAGGTAAAACCGCCGGTTTTAAAAAAAAACCATGGTTCGGTTTTTTAGATCGGTTCGATTTTCTCGGTTTTCTTCGGTTTAGCTTACTTTGCGAACGTTCATTCATTTTAAATGAACGAATTCGCCCGTTCGTCTCTGTTAGCGGACATTCGTCTGATAGATTTTTCTTTTTCCCTTTATTTTCGGCCAGGGACCTATCTGCGATTATTTTTATCGCAGATTAGCCCCTGATCTTCAAACTCTCGTAACTTTTTAACCGTTTGTCCAAATCCAGTGAAACCAACGCCAAAATCTTCGTCTCGAGCCCCTCTTTCTGGTTAACCAACTTGAACATGATTTTGATAATTTAAATTTTGGTTTCAAGCAGATTTGAATTCGAAGTTCTTTTGATCGTAGTTTCAGTTCAATAGCTCCGATTTGACCGATTCTTTTTGCAAATCGAATCTCTTCAGTAGACCTTTCAGATTGGATCTTCTTATTTGAGGTTTACCCTTGCATCTATGCTTGAGTGCTTATGTATGCTATTGTTTGTTTGCGATAGAATTTTCGGAGTGCGAAGCGTGCTACTACGAGTCTCTAGGGTTTGTAGATCGTCAGCAAGGCAAGTAACACATTGATCATACTCTTTTCATAACCAGTTTTTATGCATTAGTTGCAATCCTCAAACACTGCATGATTAGGATGTGATTTAACATGTGGGTACTGGGAAGTAGATGATGAGGTAGAACCTATTGCCCTTTTATTATCAAACCCTTGGGAGTTACTTCTACGTTATGCTTATATTGCCATGCTATGCTCGTAGACGTGGATTGGGTTTGAGTATATCCATGACAGATGTGAGATTGTTAATTAATGGTTAACTTAAGGTGGCTACTTAAATACACATCTGGGTGGATTGGCTGCGGGCACCTGGGGATATACCAGTGCTAT
The DNA here is from genome assembly GCF_018294505.1 of Triticum aestivum. Taxonomy (NCBI): domain Eukaryota; kingdom Viridiplantae; phylum Streptophyta; class Magnoliopsida; order Poales; family Poaceae; genus Triticum; species Triticum aestivum. The sequence goes on along the minus strand of NC_057805.1, from coordinate 107,384,286 downwards.
CATTTGGCTCGCCACCCAGGCTCAAAGGGATCATAAGATTATTCATGCTAGAAACTTCCGTGTGCTGCCACAAGCTATTATGGGCTCTTTCATAGTTGAGTATGTTGCATGACCTCTTTCAGTGGTGGGCTAGCAGATGTAGGGGAAAGAAGGTGTAACTGTCCACCCAGAGTAAAGAGTTAGTGCTTCTGAAAGACTGTGTCTCGGTCATCCGTTTCTCAAACACCATGTAGTGCGAGAAATCCAACGGAGGAGATCGAGTCTTGTGGGGAAAAGTGCGCAAACCTCTGCAGAGTGTACAAACTAATCATGGTTAGCCGTGTCCCTGGTTATGGACATCTTGAGTATCTGGTTCTTGGATTATCATGTTGATCTCATCACGCTAAATTAATTTGTTGGGTTATTAAATTACTGTTTAATTGGGATTGAGATGTAGGAAAAAATTGATAGTTAAACAAAATATATTCCTTTGATGTACGGAAAAATTGGCTTTTCGCAAAACATTATAACCATAGAGCTTCCACCAGCCATATATGCATGTAGTGATAGTATTTACTTGTTCATTGCTCTACTATGTTATATTGCCATCATATTCCATGTGCTGACCCGTTTCGGGCTGCAACATATCATGTTGCAGACTTTTCAGACGAAGAGTAAGGTGCGCTAGGTCGTTGTCGTGCAGTCAACTATGCCATTGGACTTGATGGACTCACTTTATCTTCCAAGCCTTCCGCTGTTATCTTATTTAGATGGCCTTAAGCCATATTTATTGTAATAAGTTCTCTTTTGAGACATTCAATGTAATAAGTGTGTGATCCCACTCTGTTATAAATCCTTCGAGTACTGTGTGTGTCAGCATTACCAATCGAGGGATGACACTTATACACAGAGATTTGACCGTTTGAGGTCGGATCGCTACACCACAAGATTGAACCCAAAGCTAAGCACTTCTCCCATTGCAAGAAAGATCAATTTAGTAGGCCAAACCAAAATGATAATTCGAAGAGACTTGCAAAGATATCAAATCATGCATATAAGAATTCAGAGAAGAATCAAATATTGTTCATAGATAATCTTGATCATAAACCCACAATCCATAGGATCTCGACAAACACACCGCAAAAAGTATTACATCGAATAGATCTCGAAGAGAATCGAGGAGAACTTTGTATTGAGATCCAAAGAGAGAGAAGAAGCCATCTAGCTAATAACTATGGACCCGAAGGTCGGTGGTAAACTACTCACACATCATCGGAGAGGCCATGGTGTTGATGTAGAAGCCCTCCGTGATCGATTCCCCCTCTGGCGGAGCGCCAGAAAAGGCCCCAAGATGGGATCTCATGGGTATAGAAGGTTGCGGCGATGGAAAATAGGTTTCGTGGCTCCCCTGGATGTTTTCAGGGTATCAGAGTATATATAGGCGAAAGAAGTAGGTCGGTGGAGCTATGAGGGGCCCACGAGGGTTGGGGTGCGCCTATCCCCCCTGGGCGCGCCTCCCTGCCTCGTGGCCGCCTCGTTGCTTCCTTGACGTCCACTCCAAGTCTCCTGGATTGCGTTTGTTCCAAAAACAATCCTCGCGAAGGTTTCATTCCGTTTGGATTCCGTTTGATATTCCTTTTCTGCAAAACACTGAAATAGGCAAAAAAACAACAATTTGCACTGGGCCTTCGGTTAGTTGGTTAGTCCCAAAAATAATATAAAAGTGCATAATAAAGCCCATTAAACATCCAAAACAGATAATATAATAGCATGGAACAATCAAAAATTATAGATACGTTGGAGACGTATCAAGCATCCCCAAGCTTAATTCATGCTCGTCCTCGAGTAGGTAAATGATAAAAACAAATTTTTTGATGTGGAATGCTACCTAACATAATTTTGTATGTAATTCTCTTTATTGTGGCATGAATGTTCAGATCTGAAAGATTCAAGATAAAAGTTTAATATTGACATAAAAATAATAATACTTCAAGAATACTAACTAAGCAACTATGTCTTCTCAAAATAACATAGCCAAAGAAAGCGCATCCCTACAAAATCATATAGTTTGGCCATACTTCATTTTTGTCACACAAAAATGCTCTCATCATGCACAACCCTGATGACAAGCCAAGCAATTGTTTCATACTTTAGTATTTCTCAAACTTTTTCAACTTTCACGCAATACATGAGAGTGAGCCATGGACATAGCACTATGGGTGGAATAGAATATAATGATGGGGTTTGTGTGGAGAAGACAAAAAGGAGAAAGTCTCACATTGACGCGGCTAATCAACGGGCTAGGGAGATGCCCATCAATTGATGTAAATGCAAGGAGTAGGGATTGCCATGCAACAGATGCACTAGAGCTATAAATGTATGAAAGCTCAACAAAAGAAACAAAGTGGGTGTGCATCCAACTTGCTTGCTCACGAAGACCTAGGGCATTTGAGGAAGCCCATTGTTGGAATATACAAGCCAAGTTCTATAATGAAAAATTCCCACTAGTATATGAAAGTGACAAAATAAGAGACTCTCTATTATAAAGATCATGGTGCTACTTTGAAGCACAAGTGTGGAAAAAGGATAGTAGCATTGTCCCTTCTTTTCTTTTCTTCTTTTTGGGGCTTCTTTTTTTATTTGGCCTTCCTTTTTTTCTTTTTTTCATGGGACAATGCTCTATTAATGATGATCATCACACCTCTATTTATTTACAACTCAATGATTACAACTCGATACTAGAACAAAATATGACTCTATATGAGTGCCTCCGGCGGTGTACCGGGATGGGCAATGAACAAGAGTGACATGTATGAAAAATTATGCATGGTGGCCTTGCCACAAATATGATGTCAACTACATGGTCATGCAAGGCAATATGACAATGATGAAACACGTCATAATAAATGAAACGGTGGAAAGTTGTATGGCAATATATCTCGGAATGGCTATGGAAATGCCAGAATAGGTAGGTATGGTGGCTGTTTTGAGGAAGATATCAGGAGGTTTATGTGTCATAGAGCATATCATATCACGGGGTTTGGATGCACCGGCGAAGTTTGCACCAACTCTAAAGGTGAGAAAGGGCAATGCACAGTACCGAAGAGGCTAGCAATGATGAAAAGGTGAGAGTGCGTATAATCCATGGACTCAACATTAGTCATAAAGAACTCACATACTTATTGCAAAAATCTACAAGTCATCAAAAACCAAGCATTACGCGCATGCTCCTAGGGGGATAGATTGGTAGAAAAATACCATCGCTCGTCCCCGACCACCACTCATAAGGATGACAATCAAAGAACACCTCATATTTCAAATTTGTCACACAACGGTTACCATACGTGCATGCTACGGGACTTGCAAACTTCAACACAAGTATTTATAAAATTCAAAATTAATCAACTATCACAACTCTAATATCACCATCTTCATATCTCAAAACAATCATCAAGTATCAAACTTCTCATAGTATTCAATGCGCTTTATATGAAAGTTTTTATTATACCCATCTTGGATGCCTATCATATTAGGACTAATTTTATAGCCAAAGCAAATTACCATGATGTTCTAAAGGAATCTCAAAATAATATAAGTGAAGCATGAGAGATCAATAATTTCTATAAAATAAAACCACCACCCTGCTCTAAAAGATATAAGTGAAGCACTATAGCAAAATTATCTAGCTCAAAAGATATAAGTGAAACACATATAGTATTCTAATAAATTCCGATTCATGTGTGTCTCTCCAAAAGGTGTGTACAGCAAGGATGATTGTGGTAAACTAAAAAGCAAAGACTCAAATCATACAAGACGCTCCAAGCAAAACACATATCATGTAGTGAATAAAAATATAGCCTCAAGTAAAGTTACCGATAGACGAAGACGAAAGAGGGGATGCCTTCCGGGGCATCCCCAAGCTTAGGCTTCTGGTTGTCCTTGAATTTTACCTTGGGGTGCCTTGGGCATCCCCAATCTTAGGCTCTTGCCACTCCTTATTCCATAATCCATCAAATCTTTACCCAAAACTTGAAAACTTCACAACACAAAACTCAACAGAAAATCTCATGAGCTCCGTTAGTGTAAGAAAACAGACCACCACTTTAAGGTACTGTAATGAACTCATTATTTATTTATCTTGGTGTTAAACCTACTGTATTACAACTTCTCTATGGTTCACACCCCCCGATACTAGCCATAGATTCATCAAAATAAGCAAACAACACACGAAAAACAGAATCTAGCAAAAACAGAACAGTCTGTAGTAATCTGTATCAAACGCAAACTTATGTAACTCAGAAACATCTACCAAAATAGGAAGACCTAGATAATTTGATTATTGATCTACTGCAATTCGAATCAGTATTTTATCACTTTCTGGTGATTTTTAACAATTGTTTTCGTGAGCAGAAAGTTTCTGTCTTTTTCAGCAAGAATCAAATAATTATCATCCAAGAAGATCCTATAGGTCTTACTTGGGACAAACACTAATTAAAACATAAAAACACATCTAACCAGAGGCTATATGAATTATTTATTACTAAATAGGAACAAAAATAAAATTGGGTTGCCTCCCAACAAGCGCTATCGTTTAACGCCCCTAGCTAGGCATAAAAACAAGAATAGATCTAGGTATTGCCGTCTTTGGTATGCAATTCATAAGTGGCTCTCATAATGGATTCATAAGGTAATTTAATTTTCTTCCTAGGAAAGTGCTCCATGCCCTTCCTTAACGAAAATTGGAATCTAATATTTCCTTCTTTCGTATCGATAATTGCACCAATCGTTCTAAGGAAAGGTCTACCAAGAATAATAGGACATGTAGGATTGCAATCTATATCAAGAACAATGAAATCTACGGGCACATAATTCCTATTTGCAACAATAAGAACATCATTAATCCTTCCCATAGGTTTCTTAATGGTGGAATCCGCAAGATGCAAGTTTAAAGAACAATCATCAAATTCACGGAAACCTAACACATCACACAAAGTTTTTGGAATCGTGGAAACACTAGCACCCAAATCACACAAAGCATAGCATTCATGATCTTTAATCTTAATTTTAATAGTAGGTTCCCACTCATCATAAAGTTTTCTAGGGATAGAGACTTGTAATTCAAGTTTTTCTTCATAAGATTGCATTAAAGCATCAACGATGTGTTTAGTAAAGGCTTTATTTTGATCATAAGCATGCGGAGAATTTAACACGGATTGCAACAAGGAAATACAATCTATCAAAGAGCAATTATCATAATTAAATTCCTTGAAATCCAAAATAGTGGGTTCATTGCTATCTAAAGTTTTGACCTCTTCAATCCCACTTTTACAAATTTTTGCATTAAGATCTAAAAACTCCGAATCATTGGGACGCCTTTTAACTAAAGTTGACTCATCTCCAGTCCCATCTTTATCAAGATTCATATTAGAAAACAAAGATTTAATATGAGACTCATCAATCCCTTTTAGATCTTCATCCTTATTATCATGAAAACTAGAAGAACACGCTTTCACAAAGCAATCTTTTTTAGCACGCATCCTAGCGGTTCTTTCTTTGCACTCATCAATGGAAATTCTCATGGCTTTGAGAGACTCATTGGCATCATGCTTAGGTGTAATAGATCTAAGTTTCAAAGAATCAACATCAAGAGAAATTCTATCCACGTTCCTAGCCAGCTCATCAATCTTAAGAAATTTTTCTTCAAGCAAAGCATTGAAATTCTTTTGCGAAATCATAAATTCTTTAACACTAGTCTCAAAATCAGAGGGCGTCTAATTAAAATTCCCATAAGAGATGTTGTAGGAATTACCATAATTACTAGAGGAATTACTAGGCAAAGGCCTAGAATTAAAGTTTCCTCTATATGCGTTGTTACCAAAATTGTTCCTACCAACAAAATTCACATCCATCGATTCATTATTATTCTCAATCAAAGTGGACAAAGGAATATCATTGGGATTAGAAGAAACACTCTTATTAGCAAACAATTTCATAAGTTCATCCATCTTTCCACTCAAAACATTAATCTCTTCAATCGCATGAACCTTTTTACTAGTAGATCTTTCGGTGTGCCATTGAGAATAATTAACCATAATATCATCTAGGAGTTTAGTAGCTTCTCCTAAAGTGATTTCCATAAAAGTGCCTCCCGCGGCCGAATCTAAAAGATTTCTAGAAGCAAAATTCAATCGGCATAATTTTTTTGTATAATCATCCATAAATTCAAACCATGTGTAGGGCAATTACGTATCATTAATTTCATCCTCTCCCAAGCTTGTGCAACATGCTCATGATCAAGTTGCTTAAAATTCATAATATCGTTTCTAAGAGAGATGATCTTAGCGAGAGGAAAATACTTAGAGATAAAAGCATCTTTGTACTTATTCCATGAATCAATACTATTTTTAGGCAAAGAAGAAAACCAAGTTTTAGCACGATCTCTAAGCGAAAACGGAAATAGCTTCAATTTAACAATATCATTATCCACATCTTTCTTCTTTTGCATATCGCACAAATCAATGAAGTTGTTTAGATGAGTAGCAGCATCTTCACTAGGAAGGCCATAAATATGTTCTTTCATGACAAGATTCAACAAAGCAGCATTAATTTCACAAGATTCAGCATCGGTAATAGGAGCAATCGAAGTGCTAATAAAATCATTGTTGTTGCTATTGGAAAATTCACAGAATTTAGTATTGCCTTGAGCCATCGTGACCAGCAATCCAACACACAAGCACACAAGATGCAAGCGAAAAGAGACGAATGGGAAAAGGGCGAATAAAACGGCAAGGGTGAAGTGGGGGAGAGGAAAACGAGAGGCAAATGGCAAATAATGTAATGCGAGGGATAAGATTTTGTGATGGGTACTTGGTATGTCTTGACTTGTGCGTAGATCTCCCCGGCAACGGCGCCAGAAATCCGCACGTTGGCGGGAGATCAAATCTTGACTTGACTTGGCATAAACCTCCCCAACAACAGCCAGAAATCCTTCTTGCTACCTCTTGAGCATGCGTTGGTTTTCCCTTGAAGAGGAAAGGGTGATGCAGCAAAGTAGCGTAAGTATTTCCTTTAGTTTTTGAGAACCAAGGTATCAATCCAGTAGGAGGTTACACGCAAATCGCCTAGTACCTAGACAAACAATCAAGAACCTTACAACCAACGCGATAAAGGGGTTTTCAATCCCTTCACGCCACTTGCAAAAGTGAGATCTGACAAAGATAATAAGATAAATATTTTTGGTATTTTTGTTGTATAGATTGAAAAGTAAATGTTGCAAAATAAACGGCGATAGAAATACCACGTAGGCGGGAGATTGATATGATGGAAAATAGACCCGGGGGCCATAGGTTTCACTAGTGGCTTCTCTCAAGATAGCAAATTCTATGGTGGGTGAACAAATTACTGTCGAGCAATTGATAGAAAAGCGCATAGTTATGAGAATATCTAGGCATGATCATGTATATAGGCATCACGTCTGTGACAAGTAGACCGAAACGATTCTGCATCTACTACTATTACTCCACACATCGACCGCTATCCATCATGCATCTAGAGTATTAAGTTCATAAGAACAGAGTAACGCATTAGGCAAGATGACATGATGTAGAGGGATAAACTCAAGCAATATGCTATAAAGCCCATCTTTTTATCCTCGATGGCAACAATACAATACGTAACTTGCTGCCCCTGCTGTCACTAGGAAAGGACATTGTCCGTGTCAAAACCGGCGGATCTCGGGTAGGGGCTGCCGAACTGTGCATCTAAGGTCGATGGTAACAGGATATGAGGGACACAATGTTTACCCAGGTTCGTAATGGAGGTAATACCCTACTTCCTGCTTGATTGATCTTGATGAATATGAGTGTTACAAGAGTTGATCTACCACGAGATCGTAATGGCTAAAACCCTAGAGGTCTAGCCTGTCTGACTATGGATATGAGTCTTCCCCTCTACAGACTTAGACCTCCGGTTTATATAGACACCGGAGGGATCTAGGGTTACATAAGGTCGGTTATAGAGAAGGAATCTTCGTATTCGGTCGCCAAGCTTTCCTTCCACGCCAAGGAGAGTCCCATCCGGACACGGGTAGAGTCTTCGGTCTTTGTATCTTCACAGCCCATCAGTCTGGCCCATGGCTAACAGGCCGGACGCCCGAGGACCCCTTAGTCCAGGACTCCCTCAGTAGCCCCCGAACCAGACTTCAATGACGAGGTGTCCGGCATGCAGATTGTCTTCGGCATTGCAAGGCGGGTTCCTCCTTCGATGACTTCAAAGTGATGTATTCAGCCTTCCATTTAATGTCGCACCCCGCATCTTCTGTGTATCAACAACTTCAGCTTCCACGTGTCAAACGAATGCGAGAGGTCAGGGTATTTTTGCAGATAACACCCCGGCCGGGCGAGAAAGAGTATCTATTTAAAGAGATTGGATCTCAGATCCATTCGGCACCACACGGGAAAATCCTCAGAGATTGCTAGGAAAGACCACTCCAACATGGCTAACCCTCCCAACTCCTCCTGTCCCTGCGGCCCAGAAAAAGGCGAGTGGGAGAGGTGCTCCGTATCCCATGGTTAGCTGGAGCAGGATTTGGTCCCTGTCCGAGTAGGATTGACCTTCTTCAATGGCGGGGCTCAAGCTGAAAATTTCCCCAATCCATCCAGGGGGAACGAGTGTGCTTCGTCCCTTATCTGCTAAGAGGTGTCGGATTTCCAATTCATCCGTTCCTCCGAGGGCTTCTGGAGTATTACGGCCTCCAGCTACACAACTTTACTCCTGCCTCCATTCTGCACATCGCGGGTTACGTCGCTCTTTGTGAGCTGTTCCTGGGTTGTGAGGCCCACTTTGAATTGTGGAGAAAGTTGTTCTGTCTTGTCCCACGTAACCACGAGGGATCCATATTTGAAGTGGGCAGAGTCGAGGTATGGCGCATCGACGGTTTCAATGAGACAACCCACCATGTACTCCTACATGGCCTCTCACCGCTACCTTTACCAAATCGTGTTCACACACTTAGCTCTCAACAGTAGGACATGTTCACCATATTCCAATTCATTCCCGATGAATCAGACCTGACTCAACTCTAAGAAATAGCAGGCATGACAAACAAGCATGAATGAGTAGGCACATCAGGGCTCAAACAACTCCTACTCATGCTAGTGGGTTTCATGTATTTACTGTGGCAATGACAGGTCATGCAGAGGATAAAGGGGTTCAGCTACCGCAGCAAGTAACAGATGAATCGTTGTTGTCCTAATGCAGTAAAAGAGAGCAGGAGCGAGAGAGTGGGATTGTATCGGAATGAGCAAGGGGGTTTTGCTTGCCTGGCACTTCTGAAGATAGCATTGAGTCTTCATCAGTGTCAACGATCACAGCGTCGGAACAACGTCTACCGAGGGGAACAAATACCGGCAACAGAAAGGGAAACCAATCAAAGCAATGCAACAATATGATGCATGAATGTGACATGGCAATATGCTGTGAATTGAGCTAATGCAGCTAGCAACAAGTGCAAGGGAGTCCATTTGAACCAAAGGTTCAAATGCAAACTCTAGTTTGAGCATTTAAAATGCCATTTGAATGTTTTCACTTATACAGCAGGTATAAGTTGGTTTTTCATGCATGAAAGTAGCATAAATGGATAGATTGGATTTTTCTGATAATTTTTCATATATAAATTATTTGATTTGGAGCTACGGTTGAATTTCTATGAATTTTAGAAGTTTGCACTATTTTCTGGAATTTCCTGTATAAGAATAATTCCAGTAATTAAATTACTGCGTCAGCACTACGTCAGGATGATGTCATCAGGTCAACAGCGCGGTCCAGGTCAAACCTGACCTGTGGGGCCCGCACGTCAGTGTAACAGGGTAAGAACAGAGGCTGACCAGTGGGGCCAGGTCAACGTTTGACGTGGCAGGGTCAACTGACATGTGGGGTCGGCTGGTTTAATTTAAACTAAACAGGGAATAAATCCCGGGGTTAATTAGGGCACGAGGCCCACTGTCAGTGGCACACGGTTTAGTTAGCGGGGTGATTAGCCCCTAATTAAGAGTGCCATGTCATCATCACCGGATCTACGCCGGCGATGACCAACCCGACGGCGAGAGCTCGCCGGACTCGCGTTAGGGACGGCAGTTCGTCGCGCTGCTGGCACCAAGGAGGGGCTCTCGCTCGTCCGCATCCAAAGGACCGGACGGGAGGCCGCGGGGTGGCCGGAAACGATGCCGGCGACGACCTCGCGCGGCGGCGCACACACGGGCTCATCGGGGAGGAGGCTATGGAGCACGGGCGAGCAAAACGAAGGAGGGGAAACGGAGTGGAGCTCACAACGGGGTCGTTGGCGGTCTCATTGGGCTCGGGGAGGCCTCTGCGGCGGCGAATTCGACCACGGGGATCACCGGACATAAACGGTGATGAAGACAACGGGGGTGGCGTTCTGCTGCTCCTGGAGTTGCGTGCGTCGACGAGGAGAGGAAGAGCAGGACGACAGAGCTCGGGGATACGGTGGTTGGACGAGGGGGTCTCGGTAGCCACGATGGACGGCGACGGTGGTGGCGGGCGTGCTCGGTGGGCGTGAGAGAGCGAGCCAGAGGAGGGGATGAGCTTGAGGGAGAGTGAGAGAGGGTCGAGGAGGCGGCGTGGTACGCGTGGAGGCGACCAGGCGGTCGAGGGGCACGCGGGCAGGGAGGAGCCGGCGTGGTTCGTCTGCGCACCGGGCACGCAGCTGCTTCTCCTCCTGGCAGGAGGATGAAGACAGTGCTGCCCCTGGTGGGCTGGGCTGGCTTCGGCCAGTAGGCTGCTACAGTGGTGGGCTGTGCAGGAAGATTCTCTGTCCCTCTTTCTTTCCATTTTAGTTTCTGTTTTCTATTTTCTGTAATTGTGTTTGGCTTTATTAAAAATGCCAGAGCATTTCCAAAAATTCTGAAAATATTTGTGGGCACTGTTGAAATTATTCCCAGCATCCCTCAACTAGTTTCAGAATTATTAAAGCATTTAAAATATTTATAGGATTTAAATGCCCCAATTCAAATACAATATGAGTTAATTCAATAAATCCAGAATGTCCTAGAAAAAGTGTGCACCATTTTGCCAGGGGTTTTAGCCCAATCCAGAAATGATGAACATTTTGTGAAGGGCATTTTGGGTTCATTGAAACCAATTTTAGTAAACCCTAGTTGGTTTCAGGGGGGGTGCTGGGGGTTCTGTCATCCCCATTTCAACTTTCTTTCAAGATTAAACATGATGCACACATGAGGCTAGCCTAGTGCATTACCAGAAGCTAGGGATGTGACAACTCGCCCCCACTAAACAAGAATCTCGTCCCGAGATTCAAGCGTATGGTAAGAGGAAAAGGGGACACAAAAGCTATCACAATCTTCTCGATCCAATGCCCTCATCGAAGATGTTGATTCATTACTTCAAATTGATCTTGTCGTCTTTGCTTCCGGGGTCTTCATCCAACACGATGATGATACAAGAAACTCTATAGGAACCGATCTTCTTAAAGATCGAGTAACTTACGATCAACTCACGGAATGAGATGTTGAACATCTCTCGAGCTACGACACGAAGCATACATCCAGAGGGATGGAGTGAAACAGAGAACGAGGATCCAAGTTGATAAGCACAATTCCATGCTGAATAAGATGGTGCATGGTTTCAAGATAACAAGGAGTTGTCTGCCTTGATTCCATAATGGGGCACCTTAGGGAGGGTGGCTCATAGAAATATTCCCTTAAGTGGCAAAAAGAATTACTTTTGATTCAGAGATCATTGAAACTCTTCATACCAGCGTAAAGCAATTTACAAATGATCATTTGAAAGAATTCAAAAGAATGGCACACTCAATTTGGAAAGGAAACTATGGTTATAGAACAACTTGGCAAATGGAAGGCACATTCCAGTTGATACCAAGGATATAACCTAGTGACTGAGCGTGCTTTCAAGAACTTGAGCATTTCCATATTCATCAAGGTTTTACCAACATCCGTGCCGAGGATCCTGGCAACACATCATACTACCATGATGAACGGTGATGGAGGATGCAGGTGCAAAGGAGGACAACACTTTCTCAGATTTGTCCTTAGCAATGCCAAAGAAGCAAATCTGGATGATCGACCGAGAGACATTTAGCACTCCGCTTCTAATGTTCTCCTTGATGTACTAGCATATCCCGTTCATAGATATGGTTTGATATCTAGAACATCAAGTAAAAGGTCGGACTTCGGAAATATAAAAATCCATAAGGAACAACTTGTGGAATAAGTCATATGAAATCCTCATGGGAAGTGACCAAACGGCTTAGTCAAGATACTACAATAATGGTGCTTCCAGCTAGGTGCATCCACTTCACTGGAACCTATATCATAGTTCTTGGAAGAAGTTCCAACCATCATATTTGCCTGAGATTCCAAATCTGGTTGGTAACAGGATATTTCAGACAGCATATCCGGAAAAGGGAAGTCTGCAACACAAACCGACGAGATGGCGTTGCGAGATTCTCGGGAGATGAACTTTGGTAGCAAGCTCCAAAACATGAGCGGGTTCTGCTACAAACATGTGAACACGCTGTCCCAGACAAGCATGGCCACATAGTAGTCTTATGATACAACACTACCGAGTTCTGGTAAGGAACCATCATCGCGGATAACGAAGTCCTTGCATAAGTCATATGATTAGCTCTTATGAAGGAACTTCTTCTCCTTGAACAAATCAGTTAGTGGCTTGATGTGCTAGGAAACACATATAGAATGGAGGCGGCCAACCTATCAAACCATAGAGTACTTTGCACATGCATGACTGACTTGGGATGGTTCCAGAGAAAACAAAACAAGCTTTCTTGGACTCACGGCGGCAACTTACATCAAATGCACGTGAATTAGGGAAAGTCACTTCTTTCATCCAAACATATGCTTCATGAGCGGGACACGAAGATAATGCTTATACAAGTTTCCAACACTAGCTGGATGTTCAACACGAGTCATGGAGAAGGTAGCCGTGTTGCTGATGGGCTCAACAACAATTCATCCAGGTTTCCATGGAGATGGAATTCCATAATTATGTGAACAAGTGATAGCATTGGTTCAGACCCAAAAGATGTAATGGTGTATGCTCGAGGAATCAACCACGAGTAAGACAACATTACGAACATCGTTGGTTCTGATTTGATTTGATAATAGCCCATACTCAAATCAAAGTTTGGTTAAGATGAGAGGTCCATTAATTGATCACGAGGACCAATCAATGAGGATATCATCTTTCCTCAAAACACACACAGACCCAAGATATCCCTTTGGAAATGAACTAAGTTAGACAAGCTTTTATCTTCCAACTCTCCAAGTTGTTGTTTAGCTTGACCAACTAGCTCAGGGGTATCCAACACAGATTCTTGGAGAAGGGGTGGTTTATTGGAAAACCAACTTGATCACGAATTCAACATAGCGGTCAGGTGACAACCTGGTGATACTTCCGAGAAGATATTCGGAAAATCACGTACCACTAATATGTTACTAGGCTCGAGAACAATCTTGCTTTTCAGGGCAAGACGATATGACCAAGAGAGTGATGGATTGACACAATCCTATCTCGTTGATCGAGGTGTGCACCAGGGAAAATGGACTAGGTCACACGATAAATCTTAGGATGATGATTCAGTAACCGACACACTAAGAATAAAATTATTGTCCGTCAACTACCGAGCAATATGGTTGCTAGGAGTATTGATTTCACACAGCACAATTCACTTGTCGGTATTCCGGTTGTAATAACACGGGGACCGAGGAATGAACGATGATGGCGAGGAGTATCGCTAAATCAAGAGTTCATAAGAGGTGGTGCCATTCTCATGACACTCTTGGCATAAAGATGGTAACACTCGAAGGTAGAACAGAACAAAAGCTGGTTAGGCATTTGATCTGCGGGATACAACTACTTTGACCCAATCCCAAAGATGGACGAGGTACTGGAGTTTGTTTCTCCTAGTCATTCCGGATTAGAATGGCTTGACAGACCACAAGAATAATAGGCATCGATAACACAAATGCACAATTACTCCTGACTATCAATTGATAGACGAGGGCCAGAAAATAACTAAAGAGGGACAACTCAAAGGAACATATAACTTTCTGAGTTATGGATGCATGGATTAGTATGTCGAACAAATTCAACATATTTCTTCCGGATAACCCATGCAGAGGAGGAAGGACTGGCAGAGTCACAATATGAATGGAGCACTCCTCAAGAGCGCCCTGGTTGTGATCTTTTGGTTAAAAGAACTTCTGCCATGATGGTTCATGGTATTGGAAGAATGAGATAACACGAACCTCGAGGACTAATGCAAAGGTTACTAATAACCTAAAGGAACGAGCAAACACTATCATCACGAGGTAAGTAGAGTGAATCTTGGGTCAAGAACCCAAGAAATAGAATGCCTACTAACTAAATGGCATCACGGGATGCTTTCGAGAGTAATGGCCAGAATCATCACACTGGGGATGCAAGCATTGCTAGATTGCTAAGTGGTCCTCTAAGACACCTAGGGTCATAATAATAGCTCCAACATATATACCGAGGCAATAGAGTACCCCAACGCACCGATAGTGTGCTTAATCTGACCCAAAGGGACGCAAAAACAGAGGGAAAGGATTTGCAAATGCATCAGATTGTTTAGAAACCTAGGATGACTCGGACAGCATAACGACTGTAAATGCTCAAAGGATTTGAGACATCCTGCAACATAGTGGCATAACCACTCAGAATCACAATATCAAGGTTCCGAGATCAACTGTCAACACATGGAAGTAGTAGAAACTGAACTGAGGCTTCAGACCAACAATCCTACGGGTCTACGGATTAGTAACACGTGATCCTGATAGAAAGATGAGAAGCCTAGTTCTTAATCCCCGTAGAAGAGAAGAGGATGACTCAGATCAGAAGACATAAGGTAAAGGAGTAAAAAGAGCCTTACGTTCCCTTCCACAATCAATTCCCTTATATAACTAAAACATTTCTAGACTCAACTTCGACCAGTTTGGCTTGGTAATCCTACAGGCAGTCAGGCTCTGATACCAAAGCTGTCGGGACCCCGATTCCAAGTCACACCGATCTAGCCTGTAACACCTCATATCACTTTGCGGCCTCACGCACGGTACTCCCACGGGTGTCGCCTTACCATGGCCCGGGACCGTTTGCGCCTTTTGGCTCACGTATATGACAATGTCGCTAGCATCCATATGACAGAGAACCCGGGCCGACATGGCTAGTCGTGAACCCAAGGCGGCGCTAACGTATGGGGACAGGCATACATGAATCAACATCGAACGTGTCGGTCAGCAGCGTGCGAATCCGGGCTGTAGCACTGGGCTAACAGGACTCCGGGAACCCGGGCTGTAGCAGGCTAGGCAGGACTCCGGATGTCACCGCGTGACATTTCCCCGAAGGGACAGACACAGGAACGATATGAAACACATGCCGGCCAGTCAAGTGTCCAGAGCAGTAGTGCTGGGCTAGCAGGACTCCGGTGGACCGGGCTGTAGCGGACTACTATGGCTCAAGGAGGCACTAGACTACATTTCCCCATAAGAGAGGCTGCTAAGGATAGACAACTAGATTGTCGGATCCCACACATACCAAGCATTTCAATCATACACACAATATGCTCGATATGTGCAAATACAACATGGCATCACAACAAGACTCTACGACTCAGAGTATTTATTCATTAGGCCCCGAAGAGCCAGATATTACAAACATGGATCTCATGACCCAACATTCAGAGCATACAAGTCAAAGCACATGCGGAAGCTTAACATGTCTGAGTACAGACATCTACAAATGAAAAAGGCTGCGAAGCCTGACTATCTACCAGATCCTGCCGAGGGCACAAGATCGTAGCTGAGGTATCAAGCTAAACGTCGAAGTCCACACGGAACTACTAGCGAGACTGACGTCTCTCTGCAAAACATAAAATAAGCAAACGTGAGTACAAATGTACCCAGCAAGACTTACATCAGAACTATCTACATATGCATCGGTATCAACGAAGGGGGTGGTGGAGTTTAACTGCAGCAAGCCAGCTTTGACTCGGTGGCTATCCTGAACCGCGACTGCAAGTAACTCCTTTGAGGTGGCGCACACGAGTCCACATATTCACCATATCAATACACCACTATGGATCCGCTCCCGTCTCCCTACGAGGACGCCATCCATAGCACTCACGCTTATCTTGCGCATTTTAGAGAATCCACTTTCACTTGTCTATGAACTGTTATAGGCAACCCAGAAGTCCTTTACCGCGGACACGGCTATTCGAATAGATCATATTAACCCTGCAGGGGTGTACTTCGTCACACACGCTCTCGCCACTTACCACCATGTACACGTCGTGTACCTCGGCAACCTTCAAGCGGAAGCCTGGCGAGGGAGTCGGCCACGACCTGACTAACCAGACAAGTCTCTAGTCCAGGTTTATCGCCTATTCGGGTTCCATCCGCAAGGAGATCCGGCCGGGGTGTCGCTCACGGCCCCAAACGATGTGTGCAGGGTTCCCGAGCCCACCATCCGGGTGCCACTCGGTACACCAGGCCACGTGTGCCTAGTCTGTCCCAAGCCCACCTGTACCGGGTGCCACTTGGTAGACTACTAACACTACCTACAAACACCAGAGACTAGTTGCAACTCCTGGACAGAGATCGAGGCGGTTAATAAGCCGAGAGGGGTCGAGTTACCGGAACCCAATGTGTGGTAGTAACTGTTCATGGATCACAAACACAGAACTCAGTTCCTGAGGACGGTTTCAATGAGACAACCCACCATGTACTCCTACATGGCCTCTCACCGCTACCTTTACCAAATCGTGTTCACACACTTAGCTCTCAACAGTAGGACATGTTCACCATATTCCAATTCATTCCCGATGAATCAGACCTGACTCAACTCTAAGCAATAGCAGGCATGACAAACAAGCATGAATGAGTAGGCACATCAGGGCTCAAACAACTCCTACTCATGCTAGTGGGTTTCATCTATTTACTGTGGCAATGACAGGTCATGCAGAGGATAAAGGGGTTCAGCTACCGCAGCAAGTAACAGATGAATCGTTGTTGTCCTAATGCAGTAAAAGAGAGCAGGAGCGAGAGAGTGGGATTGTATCGGAATGAGCAAGGGGGTTTTGCTTGCCTGGCACTTCTGAAGATAGCATTGAGTCTTCATCAGTGTCAACGATCACAGCGTCGGAACAACGTCTACCGAGGGGAACAAATACCGGCAACAGAAAGGGAAACCAATCAATGCAATGCAACAATATGATGCATGAATGTGACATGGCAATATGCTGTGAATTGAGCTAATGCAGCTAGCAACAAGTGCAAGGGAGTCCATTTGAACCAAAGGTTCAAATGCAAACTCTAGTTTGAGCATTTAAAATGCCATTTGAATGTTTTCACTTATACAGCAGGTATAAGTTGGTTTTTCATGCATGAAAGTAGCATAAATGGATAGATTGGATTTTTCTGATAATTTTTCATATATAAATTATTTGATTTGGAGCTACGGTTGAATTTCTATGAATTTTAGAAGTTTGCACTATTTTCTGGAATTTCCTGTATAAGAATAATTCCAGTAATTAAATTACTGCGTCAGCACTACGTCAGGATGACGTCATCAGGTCAACAGCGCGGTCCAGGTCAAACCTGACCTGTGGGGCCCGCACGTCAGTGTAACAGGGCAAGAACAGAGGCTGACCAGTGGGGCCAGGTCAACGTTTGACGTGGCAGGGTCAACTGACATGTGGGGTCGGCTGGTTTAATTTAAACTAAACAGGGAATAAATCCCGGGGTTAATTAGGGCACGAGGCCCACTGTCAGTGGCACACAGTTTAGTTAGCGGGGTGATTAGCCCCTAATTAAGAGTGCCATGTCATCATCACCGGATCTACGCCGGCGATGACCAACCCGACGGCGAGAGCTCGCCGGACTCGCGTTAGGGACGGAAGTTCATCGCGCTGCTGGCACCAAGGAGGGGCTCTCGCTCGTCCGCATCCAAAGGACCGGACGGGAGGCCGCGGGGTGGCCGGAAACGATGCCGGCGACGACCTCGCGCGGCGGCGCACACACGGGCTCATCGGGGAGGAGGCTACGGAGCACGGCGAGCAAAACGAAGGAGGGGAAACGGAGTGGAGCTCACAGCGGGGTCGTTGGTGGTCTCATTGGGCTCGGGGAGGCCTCTGCGGCGGCGAATTCGACCACGGGGATCACCGGACATAAACGGTGATGAAGACGACGGGGGTGGCGTTCTGCTGCTCCTGGAGTTGCGTGCGTCGACGAGGAGAGGAAGAGCAGGACGACAGAGCTCGGGGATACGGTGGTTGGACGAGGGGGTCTCGGTAGCCACGGTGGACGGCGACGGTGGTGGCGGGCGTGCTCGGTGGGCGTGAGAGAGCGAGCCAGAGGAGGGGATGAGCTTGAGGGAGAGTGAGAGAGGGTCGAGGAGGCGGCGTGGTACGCGTGGAGGCGACCAGGCGGTCGAGGGGCACGCAGGCAGGGAGGAGCCGGCGTGGTTCGTCTGCGCACCGGGCACGCAGCTGCTTCTCCTCCTGGCAGGAGGATGAAGACAGTGCTGCCCCTGGTGGGTTGGGCTGGCTTCGGCCAGTAGGCTGCTACAGTGGTGGGCTGTGCAGGAAGATTCTCTGTCCCTCTTTCTTTCCATTTTAGTTTCTGTTTTCTATTTTCTGTAATTGTGTTTGGCTTTATTAAAAATGCCAGAGCATTTCCAAAAATTCTGAAAATATTTGTGGGCACTGTTGAAATTATTCCCAGCATCCCTCAACTAGTTTCAGAATTATTAAAGCATTTAAAATATTTATAGGATTTAAATGCCCCAATTCAAATACAATATGAGTTAATTCAAAAAATCCAGAATGTCCTAGAAAAAGTGTGCACCATTTTGCCGGGGTTTTAGCCCAATCCAGAAATGATGAACATTTTGTGAAGGGCATTTTGGGTTCATTGAAACCAATTTTAGTAAACCCTAGTTGGTTTCAGGGGGGGTGCTGGGGGTTCTGTCATCCCCATTTCAACTTTCTTTCAAGATTAAACATGATGCACACATGAGGCTAGCCTAGTGCATTACCAGAAGCTAGGGATGTGACATGTCTCTAATGCCTAACCCATAGATGATAGTGGTAATTCGATATGAGACATCATGGTATGCACTATATCCAATAGGGTGCAGTTATGATGTTCGGACACACCATCACACTATGGTGTTCCAGGCGGTATTAGTCGTGAAACAATTTCCACAATTTCTTAATTGTGTGCCAAACTCGTAACTCAGATATTCATCTCTATGATCATATCATAGACATTTTTATCCTGTTGTCACGACGATCTTCAACTTCAATCTGAAATTACTTGAACCTTTCAACAATTCAGACTTGTGTTTCATCAAGTAAATATACTTAGCATCTACTCAAATCATCTGTGAAGTAAGAACATAACGATATCCACTGCGTGCCTCAGCACTCATTGGACTGCACACATCAAAATGTATTACTTCCAACAAGTTGCTCTCTTGTTCCATCTCACTGAAAACGAGGCCTTTCAGTCATCTTGCCCATGTGGTATGATTTGCATGTCTCAAGTGATTCAAAATCAAGTGAGTCCAAATGATCCATCTGTATGGAGTTTCTTCATGCATATATACCAATAGACATGGTTCGCATGTCTCAATCTTTTCAAAAACGAGTGAGTCCAAAGATCCATCAACATGGAGCTTCTTCATGCGTTTTATCCCAATATGACTCAAATAGCAGTGCCACAAGTATGTGGTACTATCATTACTATCTTATATCTTTTGGCATGAACATGTGTATCACTATGATCGAGATTCAATAAACCATTCATTTCAGGTGCAAGACCATTGAAGGTATTATTCAAATAAAAGGAGTACCATGATTCTCCTTAAATGAATAACCGTATTGCGATAAACATAATCCAATCATGTCTATGCTCAACGCAAACACCAAATAACAATTATTTAGGTTTAACACCAATCTCGATGGTAGAGGGAGCATGCGATGCTTGATCACATCAACCTTGGAAACACTTCCAACACATATCGTCATCTCATCTTCAGCTAGTCTCCGTTTATTCCGTAGCTTTTATTTCGAGTTACTAACACTTAGCAACCGAATCGGTATCTAATACCCTGGTGCTACTAGGAGTACTAGTAAAGTACACATTAATATAATGTATATCCAATATACTTCTGTCGACCTTGCCAACCTTCTCATCTACGAAGTATCTAGGGCAGTTCTGCTTCAGTGACCGTTCCCCTCATCTCAGAAGCACTTTGTCTCGGGTTTGGGTTCAACCTTGGGTTTCTTCACTAGAGCTGCAACTGATTTGCTGTTTCATGAAGTATCCCTTCTTGCCCTTGCCCTTCTTGAAACTAGTGGTTTTACTAACTATCAACAATTGATGCTCCTACTTGATTTCTACTTTCGCGGTGTCAAACATCGCGAATAGCTCAAGGATCATCATATCTATCCCTGATATGTTATAGTTCATCACGAAGCTCCAGTAGCTTGGTGGCAGTGACTTTGGAGAACCATCACTATCTCATCTGGAAGATTAACTCCCACTCAATTCAAGCTATTGTAGTACTCAGACAATCTGAGCACATGCTCAATGATTGAGCTTTTCTCCCTTAGTTTGCAGGCTTAAGAAACTTGTCAGAGGTCTCATACCTCTTGACGTGGGCACTAGTCTGAAATCCCAATTTCAGTCTTTGGAACATCTCATATGTTCTGCGACGTTTCAAAAATGTCTTTCGCGCCTCAATTCTAAACCGTTAGCATTACGCACTGAACTATCACGTAGTCATCAAAACGTGTATGTCAGATGTTCGCAACATCCACAGACGACGCTCGAGGTTCACACACCAAGCGGTGCATTAAGGACATAAGCCTTCTGCGAAGCAATGAGGATAATCCTCAGTTTATGGACCCAGTCCGCATAATTTCTACTATCAACTTTCAACTAAATTTTCTCTAGGAACATATCTTAAATAGTATAACCAAAGCGTAAGCTATGACATAATTTGCAAAGACCTTTTGACTATGTTCATGATAATTAAGTTCATCTGATTATTTAATGAACTCCCACTTAGATAGACATCCCTCTAGTCATCTAAGTGATACATGATCCGAGTCAACTAGGCCGTGTCCGATCATCACGTGAGACGGACTAGTCATCATCGGTGAACATCTTCATGTTGATCTTATCTACTATACGACTCATGTTCGAACTTTCAATCTCTTGTGTTCCGAGGCCATGTCTATACATGCTAGGCTCGTCAAGTCAACCTAAGTGTTTTGCATGTGTAAATCTGGCTTACACCCACTGTATGCGCACGTTAGAATCTATCACACCCGATCATCACGTGGTGCTTCGAAACAACGAACCTTCGCAACTGTGCACAGTTAGGGGGAACACATCTCTTGAAATTTTAGTGAGGGATCATCTTATTTATGCTACCGTCGTTCTAAGCAAATAAGATGTAAACATGAAAAACATCACATGCAAATCATAAAGTGACATGATATGGCCAATATCATCTTGCGCCTTTTGATCTCCATCTTCGAGGCGTGGCATGATCACCTTCGTCACCGGCATGACACCATGATCTCCATCATCGTGTCTTCATGAAGTTGTCTCGCCAACTATTACTTCTACTACTATAGCTAACGGTTAGCAATAAAGTAAAGTAATTACATGGCGTTTTTCATTGACATGCAGGTCATACAATAAATTAAGACAACTCCTATGGCTCCTGCCGGTTGTCATACTCATCGACATGCAAGTCGTGATTCCTATTATAAGAACATGATCAATCTCATACATCACATATATATAATTCATCACATCCTTTTGGCCATATCACATCACATAGCATACCCTGCAAAAACAAGTTAGACGTCCTCTTGTTGTTGCATGTTTTACGTGGCTGCTATGGGTTTCTAGCAAGAACGTTTCTTACCTACGCAAAATCCACAACGGTGATATGCCAATTGCTATTTACCCTTCATAAGGACCCTCTTCATCGAATCCGATCTGACTAAAGTAGGAGAGACAGACACCCGCTAGCCACCTTATGCATCAAGTGCATGTCAGTCGGTGGAACCTGTCTCACGTAAGTGTACGTGTAAGGTCGGTCCGGGCCGCTTCATCCCACAATGCCGCCGAATCAAGATAAGACTAGTAACAGAAAGCAAATTGAACAAATCATCGCCCACAACTACTATGTGTTCTACTCGTGCATAGAATCTACGCATAGACCTAGCTCTGATACCACTGTTGGGGAACATAGTAATAATTCAAAATTTTCCTACGTGTCACCAAGATCAATCTAGGAGATGCTAGCAACGAGCAAGAGGGAGTGCATCTTCATACCCTTGAAGATCTCTAAGCGGAAGTGTTATAGGAACGCGGTTGGTGGAGTCGTACTCGCGGCGATTCAAATCGCAGAAGATCCGATCTAGCGCCGAACGGACGGCGCCTCCGCGTTCAACACAGGTACAGCCCGGGGACGTCTCCTCCTTCTTGATCCAGCAAGGGGAGAGCAGAAGTTGAGGGAGTGCTCCGGCAGCACGACGGTGTGGTGGTGGAGCTTGCGGTTCTCCGGCAGGGCTTCGCCAAGCACTACGGAGGAGGAGGAGGAGGTGTTGGAGGAGGAGAGGGCTGCGCTAGCAGAAGGGGTGCGGCTGCCCTCTCTCTCCCTCACTATATATAGGGGGAAGGGGGTGGAGGAGGCTCCCTAGGGTTCCCTAGGGGAGGGGTGGCGGCCAGAAGGGAGACCCTAGATGGGTTTGGGCGCCCCCACCCCTAGGAAACTTGCCCCCCAAGCCGGGAGGGGTGGCTGCCCTAGGGGAGGCGCCCCCACCTCTCCACGTTACATGAGATGGGGTGGAAGGGGCGCACAGCCCCTTAGTGGGCTGATGTGCCCCCTCCCCTTGGCCCATAAGGCCCCCCAACGCTTGCGGGGCCTCCGAAACACCTTTCGGTCACGCTGGTCGTCACCGAACCTTAAGTGTGTAGACCCTACGGGTTCGGGAACCATGCAAACATGACCGAGACACCTCTCCGGCCAATAACCAATAGTGGGATCTGGATACCCATATTGGCTCCCACATGTTCCACGATGATCTCATCAGATGAACCACGATGTCGGGGATTCAATCAATCCCGTATACAATTCCCTTTGTCAATCGGTATGTTACTTGCCCGAGATTCGATCGTCGGTATCCCAATACCTCGTTCAATCTCGTTACCGGCAAGTCACTTTACTCGTTCCGTAATGCATGATCCCGCGACTAACTACTTAGTCACATTGAGCTCATTATGATGATGCATTACCGAGTGGGCCCAGAGATACCTCTCCGTCATACGGAGTGACAAATCCCAGTCTCGATTCGTGCCAACCCAACAGACACTTTCGGAGATACCTGTAGTGTACCTTTATAGCCACCCAGTTACGTTGTGACGTTTGGTACACCCAAAGCATTCCTACGGTATCCGGGAGTTGCACAATCTCATGGTCTAAGGAAATGATACTTGACATTAGAAAAGCTCTTAGCAAACGAACTACACGATCTTGTGCTATGCTTAGGATTGGGTCTCGTCCATCACATCATTCTCCTAATGATGTGATCCCATTATCAATGACATCCAATGTCCATGGTTAGGAAACCATAACCATCTATTGATCAACGAGCTAGTCAACTAGAGGCTCACTAGGGACATGTTGTGGTCTATGTATTCACACATGTATTACGGTTTCTAGTTCATACAATTATAGCATGAACAATAGACAATTATCATGAACAAGGAAATATAATAATAACCATTTTATTATTGCCTCTAGGGCATATTTCCAACAAAGTGTTGCCAAGGCCTTGTGGCCATCTGCCTCCCCTCCAGGAAAGATGGAGGAGCTCATAGAGCTATTCAAGGGAGCGCGGCGGCGCTTTCAATTGTGGAAGATATCGGCCTGCCGGGAAGGTGCACGAGAAGCCTGGGCCATGGTGAAAACACGGTACACCAAGCTTGATCCAAATCATATGGCTCGAGTCGGACCTCTAGGGTCAGATGGGAAAGAAGTTCCCGTTAATTTGGTATATGACAAAGTAAAAGTAGCCGCCAAGTATTCCCAGCATGATTGTAAGTTAGACAGCCTGCTGGACGGGATAGAGGAGGAAATTTTTTAGTCCAAGTAAATATGTACTTTCCTTCTAGCTGAATTGTAAATCGATTGTCATGGCAGACCTTTTTGCTTCGACCTCTGGACCGGAAGGTGCAGAGTGTTTCCGAATACCTGAGCGGTAAAATAGACCAGGGTATGCGTGGAAACCAGGCGTAGGGGTCATAGTTGCTTGAACAGACAAGTTGTATTCGGCTAGTTATGTTATATTACATTATGATTGTAAGAAACATCTTCTAGAGAGAATAGTTCCGTCAAGGGTTCCTTTCCGTGGGTGTGCATGCGTAAAAATGCATGTCCGGACTGTGATGGGAACAATCGCAATATAAGTAACATCTGGTGGTTCACAATGGGGTGAATGCAAAAACATCTTTAATCCACCGACCGAATACTCCCTTAAGAATGCTAGCTTTAGGCTTCACCCAGTCTAAGGTACACATCCGGATGACCCGGCAGTAACAATCGCAGAGGTGCTCCCTTTATGCCCTAGCCGAACTAACGGGAACGTAGGGCATAAGCACAGGAGCCAGGCAACCCAGCTTGGCAAAAAATTAAGTCATGTCGATGCATATAATGGTGGAGAAAAGGTACATATGGGGAAAACGTGCATATGTGATGAGCTTGATGCTCGAAAAATAACATTAACAAGCTTCTGTCAAAGAAGCCCCCAGGTATAATGGACGTACATATTTGAGTATATGTATGTCACAGGTGCACGGTTGAGCCGCACGAAAAGCTTTAAGGCTAAAAAAAGGAAAAGCGAAAAGAGATGAAAAAGCAATGGGAACAATAGGGGGAAGGAGACGAACAAAGGGTTCGACGCTAGGCATAGAATCTTCGGAGTCTGGCCGCGTTCCAAGGGTTCAGCTCTAGGCGATTGTCTGATGCATCACGCAGGCGGTATGCTCCTACAGTGAGAACTTCGTCAATGATGAAGGGACCCTCCCATTTGGGCTTGAGTTTGTCCTTTTTCTTCTCCGGCAAGCGTAGAACGAGTTAGCCAACATTATAGGTCTTGGCCCATACTTCTCTGCTTTGATATCTGCGAGCCTGCTATTGATAAAATGTGGAACGGGCTTTTGCAACGTCGCGCTCCTCCTTCAGGGCATATAAGTTGTCCTGCCGATCAAGATCGTCCTCTCTCTCTTCGTACATGCACACTCGAGGTGAGTCATGAATAATGTCGCAGGGTAACACTGCCTCTGCGCCATACACCATGAAGAAAGGTGTGTATCTGGTAGTGTGATTGGGCGTGGTCCACAGCCCCCAGAGTACGGAGTCGAGCTCCTCAACCCAGTTCTTGTCTGATTCTTTCAAAGACCGCACAAGTCTAGGCTTGATGCCACTCATAATAAGACCATTGGCTCGTTCGACTTGACCGTTTGTTTGCAGATGATAGACAGAGGTGTAATCGAGCTTGATGCCCAGATTAGCGCACCAGGTTTTCACTTCATCAGCTGTGAAATTGGAGCCGTTATCGGTGATGGTGCTGTGTGGAACACCATAACGGTGTACAACGCCGGATATGAATTCTATCACCGGCCCGGACTCGGCCGTTTTAACTGGTTTGGCCTCTATCCACTTAGTGAATTTATCCACCATGACCAGCAGATATTTTTCTTATGGCTTCCTCCTTTAAGGGGTCCAACCATATCCAGTCCCAGACCGCAAAAGGCCAAGTGATGGGGATTGTTTGTAGGGCAGTGGGGGGCATATGGCTTTGGTTGGCGAAAAGTTGGCATCCGACGCAACGTTGGACAAGGTCCTGTGCATCTGCTCGGGCCGTCAGCCAATAAAACCTTGTACGGAAGGCCTTGCTAACAAGGGCCCGAGCTGCGGCGTGGTGCCCACCGAGACCGGCATGAATTTCACAGAGGAGCTGCCGCCCCTCTTCCTCGGAGATACATCTTTGAAGGACTCCTGTAGCACTTTTCTTGTAGAGCTCTCTATCGTGAACCTTGTAGGCCTTCGAACGCCGGACAATGCGGGCGGCCTCATTCTGATCCTCAGGGAGTTCCTTCCTATTAAGGTAGGCCAAGAAGGGTTCAGTCCATGGGGCAATGACTGCCATAATGAGATGGGCCGATGGTGTTATTTCGGTGGCTGAGCCCCCGGTGATATCGGTGTGTTCGAAATCTGGGGTTGTGTTTGGATCCGAACTGGTGTTGCCGCTCTCCCCCTGCCACACCACGGATGGCTTAAAAAGCCTTTCCAGAAAGATATTAGGTGGGATAGGGTCGCGCTTGGCGCTGATGCGAGCAAGGACGTCCGCCGCTTGCTTACTTTCTCGGGCCACGTGATGAAACTCGAGCCCCTCGAACCGAGCCGATATTTTTAGGACGGCATTACGATAAGCTGCCATCTTCGGATCTTTGGCATTGAAGTCTCCATTTATTTGAGATATTGAGAGGTTTGAGTCCCCGTGCACTTCCAGGCATTGTGTGCCCATGGAGACGGCCATCCGAAGACCATGCAACAAGGCCTCGTATTCGGCCGCGTTATTGGAGTCTATGTATAATATTTGGAGTACGTACTGGACAACGTCTCCAGTGGGGGACATTAAAACGACGCCCGCTCCTAGTCCTGCCAGCATTTTGGAACCATCAAAATACATAACCTAGTTGGAATATGTGCCGTACTCTTTAG
Organism: Triticum aestivum; assembly: GCF_018294505.1. Lineage (NCBI taxonomy): Eukaryota > Viridiplantae > Streptophyta > Magnoliopsida > Poales > Poaceae > Triticum > Triticum aestivum. The sequence continues at coordinate 107,357,406 of NC_057805.1, read as the reverse complement.
GGAGTTCGGCCTCTGTCCATTCGGCGACGAAGTCAGCCAGTACTTGGGATTTAATGGCTCGGCATGGTTTGTATGTTATATCAAATGGAAGGATCTCAGTGGCCCATTTGGCAATCCGGCACGTAGCATCGTGGTTGTTTATTATATCATTGAGTGGTACTTCAGAAGCCACAGTGATCGAACACTCCTGGAAGTAGTGTCGTAGCTTCCGGGATGCCATGAAGACCGCATATGCTGTCTTTTGATAATGAGGGTACCGGGATTTGCATGGTGTGAGGACAGTGGCGTAATATACTGGCTTCTGAAGCGGGAATTTGTGTCCGTCCTGTTCTCGTTCAACGACGAGCACGGCGCTCACCACCTGGTGTGTTGCCGATATGTATAATAACATGGGTTCGCCGACATTCGGCGCGGCCAGTATTGGGTTGCTCGCTAGAAGGGCTTTTATTTCTTCCAGTCCGACCGTTCCCGCATCCGTCCACTCGAAGTGATTGGTGCGCCGTAGAAGGCGATAGAGTGGGAATGCCTTTTCTCCCAATCTGGAGATAAAGCAGCTTAAAGCTGCCACGCAACCGGCGAGTTTTTGGACCCGTTTAAGGTCCGTTGGCGTAGCCAATTGTGACAAATCTTAGATTTTGGCTGGATTTGCTTCAATTCCTCTGTTGGAAACGATGAAGCCCAGCAGTTTGCCAACGGGGACGCCGAAAACACACATTTCCGGATTGAGCTTAATGTCATATGCACGGAGGTTGTCGAATGTGAGACGTAAATCGTCTATGAGTGTTTCGATGTTTCTAGTTTTGATGACGATGTTGTCCACATATGCTTCAACTGTATTGCAGATCTGTTTCTCCAGGCATGTTTGAATCATGCGTTGGTAAGTGGCGCCGGCGTTTTTGAGCCCGAAGGGCATGGTGTTGAAGCAGAATGGCCCATATGGGGTAATGAATGTTGTTGCGGCTTGGTCGGACTCCTTCATTTTAATTTGATGGTATCCGGAATATGCGTCGAGAAAGCACAGTGAGTCGTTTCATGCGGTAGCATCGATGATCTGGTTGATGCGGGGGAGGGGAAGGGGTCCTTGGGGCAAGCCTTATTGAGGTCTTTGAAATCGACGCACAGGCGCCAGGATTTGTCCTTCTTTGGCACCATCACCAGGTTTGCCAGCCAGTCCGGGTGTTTTATTTCTCTAATGAATCCGGCCTCGATTAGCTTGGCTAGCTCCTCCCCCATAGCTTGACGTTTGGGTTCAGAAAAGCGTCGTAGTGCTTGTTTGACCGGTTTATATCCCTTCAATATGTTGAGGCTGTGTTCAGCCAACTTACGTGGGATTCCTGGCATATCAGAAGGGTGCCAGGCGAATATATCCCAGTTCTCGCGCAGGAACTCTCATAGCGCGGCGTCAACCGTTGGGTCTAGTTGTGCTCCAATAGATGCTGTCTTCTTGGGGTTCGTTGGATGGACTTGGAATTTGACTATTTCTTCTGCCGGTTTGAAGGAGGTGGATTTGGGTCGCTTGTCTAGGATCACATCGTCCCTGTCCACCGTGGAGCGCAGTGCGGTTAATTCTTCGGCTGCGAGGGCTTCAGATAATGCCTCAAGGGCCAGGGATGCGGTTTTATTTTCGGCGCTGAGTGCTATGTCCGGATCACTAGCGAGAGTGATTATGCCGTTGGGCCCAGGCATCTTAAGCTTCATGTACCCGTAATGAGGTATATCTTGGAAGCGTGTAAATGCCTCTCTCCCCAAGAGGGCGTGATATCCGCTGTTGAAAGGGGTCACTTGGAAGGTTATCTCTTCGGACCAATAATTCTCCGGCGTGCCGAATACCAAGTCAAGTGTGATTTTTCCCGCACACCGCGTCTCCCGACTGGGAATGATTCCTCGGAAGGTTGTGCTGCTTTGCTCGATGCGGCTCGTGTCTATTTCCATTTTGTGGAGTGTATCCTCATAGATGAGGTTTACTCTGCTGCCGCCGTCCATGAGAACCTTGGTGAGCCGAAAGCCGTCCACAATTGGACTGAGGACCAAGGTGGCTGGTGCTCGGACTGTCTTGTATTTGGGTTCGTCACCGGCATTAAAAGTTATAGCCGTGTCATTCCAAGGGTTTATTGCCGCGATTTTGGCAGGCTTCGGCGAGTTCACGGAGTGCCCTTTTGCGCCTATTGTTTGAAGCAAATGTCTAGAAGACCGTCAACACTTTGAGGTTGTCGTCTTTTGGGGGGTGTTGCTCTGGGGGTTTTTTGGTTAGGATATCCTCGCCGCTCTTGGCCACTTGAAGGAGTATCCAACATGCTCTAAGGCTGTGGGTTGGTGTGTTATCCGGTGTTGTGTGTATTTTGCACGACCCATCGAGCCATCCTTCCAGAACGGTTCCGCGCACCGTAATGGGCTTATATTTCTTTACTATTGGACCGGGCATGCCACGAGGGTGCGCCCTTTTCGCCTGAACGAGGGGTTGAGTGGGGACCGATTATTCTCAATGGGCCGCCTAAGTTTTCCAGGCGCTTTCCATTGCGCTATACTTCTGTACGATAATTGCCAAGTCAGCGAAGTGTGATATGCGATGACGGTTGATGGAGTTAAGGATTCCTTCGTCCGTGCAATTGTTGCGGAACACTGAGATCGCGTCTTCATCGCATCAATCTTTAATCTTGTCCTTGACAAGGAGGAATCTGGCCCGGAAGTGGTGGACCGTTTCCTGGGACTGTTGTTGTATGCTCATGAGAGAGCTTATGTCTGGGCGGGTGGGTGGATTTAAATCCGAACCCTGACCCAACTTTGGATCCGGAGTCTGAAGTTCTTCCGGACTTAACAGTTCGGGCTCCGGGATATCAACAGATTTTTTAGGCTTGTCGTCCGATTCTATGTTCGGAGGACAAGGCGTATCTTTCTGCCGGTGGGTGTCCGGCTCTTCTAGATCGGAGATCCGAACATAGTTCGTCCTCAATATAGAGGAAGAGTTATCTTGCTCCTCGACTACCGCTATCTGGTGGGTGATTGGCGGAGTTTTAATTTCTCTCTGGTCGGGTTTAAGCCCAATCTGATCATAGTCTGTAGCGACTCCCAAGGCGGCAATGCGATCAAGGAGTTCGTTTAAAGACGATAACTCTGTCGGATCCATCCGTTTGGAGTATTCGGAATCAACGCGGAGGTGATTTTCGATGACTCGAGAGGTCATCATCGGCTTAAGGGCCGAACAGGCAGTCATGATGAAGCCGCCCAGCCAAAGGGTTTGGCCTGGGGCCAGGGCTCCTCCGGAGGTGATATTTTCCTTGACGACAAGGCGAGCCATCAACCCTTTGGACGGCGGCACAGTGGAACTCTCAATGAAAGCACCAATGTCGGTGTCAAAACCGGCGGATCTCGGGTAGGGGGTCCCAAACTGTGCGTCTAAGGTCGATGGTAACAGGAGACGGGGGAAACAATGTTTACCCAGGTTCGGGCCCTCTCTATGGAGGTAATACCCTACTTCCTGCTTGATTGATCTTGATGAATATGAGTGTTACAAGAGTTGATCTACCACGAGATCGTAATGGCTAAAACCCTACAAGTCTAGCATGTTTGACTATGGATATGAGTCTTCCCCTCTACAGACCTAGCCCTCCGGTTTATATAGACACCGGAGGGATCTAGGGTTACATAAGTTCGGTGATAGAGAAAGGAATCTTCGTATTCGGCCGCCAAGCTTGCCTTCCACGCCAAGGAGAGTCCCATATAGACATGGGTAGAGTCTTCGGTCTTTGTATCTTCACAGCCTATCAGTCCGGCCCATGACTAACAGGCCGGACGCCCGAGGACCCCTTAGTCCACGACTCCCTCAGACACCGTAAGATTGAACCCAAAGCTAAGCACTTCTCCCATTGCAAGAAAGATCAATCTAGTAGGCCAAACCAAACTGATAATTCGAAGAGACTTGCAAAGATATCAAATCATGCATATAAGAATTCAGAGAAGAATCAAATATTGTTCATAGATAATCTTGATCATAAACCCACAATTCATCGAATCTCGACAAACACACCGCAAAAAGTATTACATCGAATGGATCTCCAAGAGAATCGAGGAGAACTTTGTATTGAGATCCAAAGAGAGAGAAGAAGCCATCTAGCTAATAACTATGGACCCGAAGGTCGGTGGTAAACTACTCACACATCATCGGACAGGCCATGGTGTTGATGTAGAAGCCCTCCGTGATCGATTCCCCCTCCGGCGGAGCGCCGGAAAAGGCCCCAAGATGGGATCTCATGGGTACAGAAGGTTGCGGCGGTGGAAAATAGATTCCGTGGCTCCCGTAGATGTTTTCAGGGTATAAGAGTATATCTAGGCAAAAGAAGTAGGTCAGTGGAGTTACAAGGGGCCCACGAGGGTGGGGGCGCGCCTACCCCCCTAGGCGCGCTTCCTGCCTCGTGGCCGCCTCGTTGCTTCCTTGACATCCACTCCAAGTCTCCTGGATTGTGTTTGTTCCAAAAACGATCCTCATGAAGGTTTCATTCCGTTTGGATTCCGTTTGATATTCCTTTTCTGCAAAACACTCAAATAGGCGAAAAACAACAATTTGCACTGGGCCTTCGTTTAGTAGGTTAGTCCCAAAAATAATATAAAAGTGCATAATAAAGCCCATTAAACATCCAAAAGAGATAATATAATAGCATGGAACAATAAAAAATTATAGATACGTTGGAGACATATCAAGTATTCATGTTGATCCAACGTTACTCCCATTATATAGTTGAATGGTTTTTTCTCAGCATTATCAAAGTAGTGCATAATATCTTTCACATAACAAGCATCGAGGGTGTTAGAAGGTTCCCCATCTCCATGAGTGGCAAGTACAACTAATTTTTCTGATGTTTCATGTTCCATATCCATAACTAAATATAGCAAACAACTTAGAACTGAAAATTAAATCTACTTAGTGAAAAACAAAGAAGCACACACGAGAATATTCACCCACACTATTGCACCCCGGCAACGGCAGCAGAAAAAGGTATTGATAACCCACAAGTATATGGGATCGTTTGTAGCCTTCTTCGATAAATAAGAGTGTCGAACCCAACGAGTAGCTAAAGGTAGAACAAATATTCCCTCAAGTTCTATCGACCACCGATACAACTCTACGCACACTTGACGTTAGCTTTACCTAGAACAAGTATGAAACTATTTTGCAAGAACAAAACTAAGAGTACTTTGCAAGAATAAAACTATGAGTAAATTGCGAGGTAATGAAAGTGGATAGCTTTTGTCAACAAGAAAGTCATTTGTCCCTAGGCAATCTATAACAAGTATCGGTAATCATTCTTTGTCGGTGTACAAAAGAAGGGGCGCACCTTTGGACCCCTTTACCTGTGCACGGGCAGTCAGAGCCGCGCCTAAGGCGACACCAAGCAGAGCAAGGGAAGTGAACCGAGGTAAAACCGAAGCCCAAGACAGCCAGAGCAACGCCAAGGACAAGACCACAAAGAGCAGAGGGACGAAGCAGGTTCCCCCGGCAAGACCCTTGCCGCGGCAGCTCGCCCCACACCAACAGAGTGAGCCACCCTTGAGCCCACGGTTTCCAATATCACGTTGGGCAGGGCTCGGGAGGCACCTCCATGGTGGCATGCAGATCTTTGTGAAGATAAGGAACACTCAAGATCAGATGAGGATTAGAAGACGACGATCCTCGGCATGGTCCTTGCCGAGGAAAGCCACGAGACCCCTGGCCAGATCCTTGCCGGGGACAACAGCGCGCCACGGCAAGACCCTTGCTGGGCCACCCGGCAAGGCCCTCACCAAGGACGACAGCAGGGCCACTGCCAGGCCCGCACCAACCAAGTCTCCACCACCGTTCGCATACAACTGCAAGTCGGACCAGCTGGGCAGGCACCTGCATGGCAACATGCAGCTCCCAGGCCAACTCATCACGCGCCTATGTGGCGCCATGCAGATCTTCGTGAAGACCCTACCAGCGCGCCACCTTAGCTGCCTGCCTGCCTACATGGCGCCGCATGCATCGCTGGCGAGGGCACGTGTCGAAGCGAGGAGGAGTGGCGACGGACGGGACGGGCCTCGCCCCCGTCCCCGATGAAGCTAGGGGACACCTCAGCGGCGCATTAAATGCGTCTTGTCCTATAATACGGGCGATAACCTCATAGCACTGTATGCCTTTCCACCTCCTGTATGCCACTTTGGCAGCCCCTTTCGCCTATAAAAGGAGGCCCATGGCATACTGGAGAAGGATTCAGCTCTTTCGAACCGCGCACTCACCATAGCTAGTTCGAGAGCTCAAGAACTCTCTGAAATACACCCACCAAAGCAGGACTAGGGTTTTACGCATCCTCGCGGCCCGAACCTGGGTAAACGATCCTTGTGCTGACTACTGATCCTGCTCTTCTTCCAACCCTGCGCCCCGGCAACCGTAGTAGGGATTCTTGTGATCCCATAGGTGTCGTTCCACAGCGACATCTTTGGCGCGCCAGGTAGGGGGCGCAATTGTGAGAATCTGGTCTATTAGTTAGCCTAGCAGTTCTTCGTCGCCATGGCCCTAAGAAGAAGACGGCCACGGTGATCGGATCATTGGGAGCCGAACGGCCCGTGCCGGTGCGAACGAGCAGTGGACCGGTCGCGGACAGGACCCGGGCCGCGGTCCGCGAGCACCAGCATCGCCCTGGCAGTAAGAGCCTGGCGAGCGGCGTCGTTCGCGCGCCAGACGACCGGCCGCACGTCGCCAGATCCAAAGACGGAGCTGGGCCCCCGCAGGTGGCGCATGGCCCTCCAGGGGTGTCATTGTGCCACCTCCGAGCGGCGCAGCGACCTCCAAGACGCCCACACTGGCGACCACTGCGCGCTCTTCCCATGGTGTGCGCACCGAGCAGTGTCACCACGCTGGTGACCCTGGTCACTGCCGTGGGAAGAGACGTGTGCGTCATCCGCGAGATGAAGGGGTTTAGCATGCCCGCCGAAGTGCTGGCGAAAATGGCACGCAGCCGCTGGGTCGTAACGGAGCTCCTTCTAACGTAGTTAGAAGTCGGATCGCGCCGCGATCCACGCAGCTGTCGCCGCCGCCCACGCCAGCAGAAGCTTTGGAGCGCGCGCAGCTGCTCCTCGACTTCCCTCCTACTGCGGAGAAGCTCGACGAGTGGAGGGCCACGATCCGGAGCCTCGTCGCCGTCGCCAACAAAGACGATCCATGACCGGCGGAGCCCTCGGGTCGGCGCTCCACCGAGCCACCACGTGCTGGCACTGGGAGGACTGGGGGAGCTGCGGCCACGATGCACTCTCCTCCTCCTCGCCAGCCGCCGCGGGCATCTGCCCGTCGTGTCGACGCTTGTGATAACATCTCTATAGCGTCGTCCGACCCGCGGACCCACTGCGACCAGCGCCAAGTTCTTCGAGAACGAGCTCACAAAGATGCTCGGACCACCATCGCGCGCCGGCGCGATACACGCCACCAGTCGGACAAGCGGGTGGGACCCGCTATGGACCACCCAGCACCGGGGGGCTCCGGCGGCCTACCTTACGAGGTGGGCTGCCCGGCCTTCACTCGTGAGCTGCGGCAGTTCCAGTGGCCGTCCCACCGCACGTTCAAGCCCGATGTCGGCGAGAAGTACACTGGCAAGACCCATCCGTCCGAGTTCCTCAGCATCTACACCATCGCGATGCAGGCTGCTGGAGCTCGCGACGACAAGGTGCTTGCCAACTATTTCCCGCTGGCACTGAAGCCCAATGTTATGTCTTGGTTGATGCACTTGCCGGCGGATTCCATTTCTTCTTGGTCGGATCTGTGCCATGAGTTCGTTGGCGCCTTCACAGGAGGCCACCAAGCCCATGGCCAGGCCAGTGATCTGCATATCATTCCCTAGAAGGAAGGGGAAACCCTGCGCGAGTACATCCAGAGAATCAGCCGGGTGCAGTACAACATCCCCGACGTTCATCCCACCGCTGTGATCAGCGCGTTCCATCAGAACGTGCGCAACCGCAAGATGCACGAAGAGCTGGCGATGACCAAGGTTAAGGATGTGGCCGAGCTCTACGTTCTGGCCGATAGGTGCGCCCGGGCTGAAGAGGGAAGGAAGTACCCCGGCGAAGACGCCGGTGCGGAAACCGACTCTACCGACGAAGACGCCGCCACCCCGACGAAGAAGGGCCGGCGTCGCATCAGGAAACGCAAAGGCAAGGCCGTGCTTGCTGTTGAAGGATCTGACGACACCTGCGCTGCCAAGAAGGTCAAGGTAGACGCCCCCGGCAAGGAGATTGCTGGGTGCGCCGCCTGCCGGGCCTTGGCGGCTACGGACAAGCCAGGAAGCTCCGGCAAGCAATACTGCAAGATCCACCGCACCAAGGGCCATGACCTCTAGAACTGCCGACAAGTCGAGCTGCTTGCTGAGAAGCAAAAAGCTGAGTACGAGAGGCGGGAGAAGGAGAAGGACCAGGATGGTGCCGAGGGATCCGGCAAGAAGCATGGCGGCCAAGGAGGCCGCCGCGGCAAGGACAACCAGCAAGGGAGGCCCGCCCGGGGCCGTGACAAGAAACAAGAAGACGATGATCACGACGAGGACAACGAGTACGGTGAGCAAGAGTTCCAGAAGGCTACGGAGGCCATGTGCGTCGATGGTGGTGCCTCACTGCATACTTCTAACCGCCAGCTCAAGTAGTGGGCACGTGAGATTACAGCAGCGGAACCGTCGTTCGACGCTCAGAAGCCGTTGAAGTGGTCCAGCACGCCCCTCATCTTTGACGCCGAGGACCGCCCTGACCGCACAACCGCGGTCGGGTGTTTGCCATTGTTGGTCTCACCAATGATACGCAACCTCAAGGTGAACAAGATGTTGGTTGACGGCGGGGCCGGCCTGAACTTGATCTCGCCTGTCATGATCAAAAGACTGCAAATTCCTGATGGAGACCTCGAGGAAACGGGTACGTTTCAAGGGGTCAATCCGGGCAGGAGCCAGCCGAAGGGGAAGGTCACACTGCCCCCGACGTTTGGAGGGGAGTTGAACTACAGAACGGAGAGGATCATCTTCGACGTGGCCAAGATCCCCTTGCCCTACAACGGGATCCTCGGTCGCCCGGCACTAGCCAAGTTCATGGCAGCATCACACTACGCCTACAACATGCTAAAGATGCCTGGGCCGTTGACCATCATCTCCGTCCCCTCCGACAAGAAGGACGCGCTGATCTGCGCTGACCAACTCTACTGGGAAGCAGTTGCAGCAGCTGCCGTCAAGGCACCTACCCCTGCCACTGATGGCCCGAAAGAGAAGAGAAAGCCCGGCAAGACCTCTCGCACCCACTCCGGGAAGCACGCCTCTTCGGAGTGCTACGCTCCCATCGAGGACGTGCCAGAGAGCTCTACCGGCAAGAGCAAGAAATCCAGAGCCGAGCCACCGCAGACCAAGAAGGTGTCCGCCAGGGAGGATGGCACGGGAGGGACCTTCACCATAGGCTCCACCCTCGACAGCAAATAGGAAGGCGCGCTCGTCACCTTCCTGCGGGCGAATGTCGACGTGTTTGCGTGGCAAGCATCCGACATCCCCGGTGTTCCCAGGGAGGTGATTGAGCACCACCTAGCTGTCTGCCCTCATGCGCGGCCCGTCAAGCAGAAGGTCAGAAAGCAGGCTCTAGAGAGGCAGGAGTTCATCACAGAGGAGATCAGGAAGTTGGAAGCGACAGGTTTGGTGAGAGGAGTGCTCCACCCGACGTGGTTGGCCAACCCGGTAGTGGTGCGCAAGGCGAATGGGAAGTGGAGGCTGTGTATTGATTACACAGATATCAATAAGGCTTGTCCTAAGGACCCCTTCCCGTTGTCGCGCATCGACCAGATTGTTGACTCCACAGCCGGGTGTGATCTGTTATCATTCTTCGACGCCTACTCGGGCTACCACCAAATCTTCATGACAAGAGAGGATGAAGAAAAGACAGCATTCATCACCCCATGTGGTACGTATTGCATTACGGATGCCTTTCGGGTTGAAGAGTGCTGGCTCGACATTTGCAAGAGCGGTCCAAATTGGTTTTGAACCTCAGCTCCATAGAAATATGGAGGCATACATGGACGACATAGTGGTCAAAACCAAGGACGGGCCGACTCTTGTGCAAGATCTGGAAGAGACATTTGCCAACCTGCGCAAGATCAACCTTAAGCTGAACCCTGAGAAGTGTGTCTTCGGCGTTCCGTCCGGCAAGCTTCTCGGGTTCTTTGTGTCACAGCGCGGGATCGAGGCAAACCCAGACAAAATCAAGGCTATTGAGCAAATTGAGGCACCCAAGCAGATCAAGGACGTGCGTCGGCTCACCGGCTGCGTCGCCTCCATGAGCCGATTCATCTCCAAGTCCGCTAAGCGCGCCCGTCCTTTCTTCAAAATCTTGAAGAAGGCAGGCCCAATGGAGTGGACCCCAGAAGCCGAGGTAGCATTGCAGGATCTGAAGAAATACCTTTCCTCCACGCCAATACTGGTTGCGCCTAAACCACAAGAGCCATTGTTGCTATATCTGGCGGCGACGAATCAAGTGGTCAGCGCCGCACTGGTAGCACAGAGGGAGGTCGACGAGGAGGCAGTGACGGCGGCAGAACCAGCGGATGGCAAGCCGAAGATTCCCCCGGCAGGGCCTGGTGCCGGCAAGGCGCGGCCCCCGGCAGAGTCTAATGCCACCACGGCAGTGCCCGCGCAGTCGAGTGAGGTGGTGCAGAAGAAGAAGAAGATGCAGCACCCGATTTACTTTGTCAGCTCCCTCTTGCAGGGGGCTAGGTCGAGGTATCCCGGTGTGCAAAAATTGCTCTTCGGCCTCCTTATGGCCTCGAGGAAGCTGCGTCATTACTTCCAAGCCCACGAGATCACTGTCGTCACCCGCCTCCCATTGCAATGGATACTGCATAACCCAGATGCAACCGGAAGGATTGTGGAATGGGCCTTGGAATTGTCAAGTTTTGGTTTTAAGTTTGAAAGTACCTCGACAATCCAGAGCAGAGTCTTGGTGGAGTTCATTGCAGAATGGACCTCAACGCCTGACGAAGAAATCCAGGAGACCGCTCTCCCCGGCACGGAAGCGGACCGCGACTGGATCATGTACTTTGATGGGGCTTTCTCGCTGCAAGGCGCTGGTGCCGGCGTGCTACTCGTCGCGCCCACCGGAGAGCACCTCAAGTACGTGGTCCAGATGCACTTTCCCAGGGAAATGTCCACCAACAACACTGTGGAATACAAAGGGCTGCTTGCCGGTCTCAGGATCGCGGCAGACCTCGGGGATAAGAAGCTCATCGTCAGGGGTGACTCGCAGCTTGTTGTCAGATAGGTCAACAAGGATTACCAGAGCCCATTGATGGAAGCTTACATAGATGAGGTGAGGAAGCTGGAGGAGCGCTTTGACGGTATCCAAGAGGAGCACGTCCCCCGAATGGAGAACGACATCACCGATTAGCTGTCGAAGCGTGCTGCATTCAATCTACCTGTGGAACCAGGTACCTTTTTGCTCCAGTTAACTCAACCATCCGTCGAACCATCAACGGGGCAGAACAAGCGAAGGAAGTCAGGTCCCGACAAGTACTTTCCTACCGAGCCCCCTGGGGCTGCCGGCAAGGGTACTGCTGCGGGCGCTGAGCCGGCCAAAGGGCAAGTGTCTCTGGCAGGGCGTCAAGCCCTGGCCATGGGGACAGCCGTGCCCATGGCTGAGGAAATGCCTTTGGTCCTTGCCGTCGAGCCCCAGGCTCCGGCATGTGCACAACATACTGTCCGATTCCTCCAAACAGGGGAGCTTCCTGAGGAGCGGGAAGAAGCGGAAAAAGTAGCCCGCCGGTCCGCCCTGTACCAGTTCATCGACGACGTCCTGTACAGGAGAAGGCCGAACGGTGTGAAATTGAAGTGCATCCCCCGGGAGGAAGAACTGGAGCTGTTGGCAGAGATACATGGAGGCATATGTGGCTCCCACATAGGGTCGAGGGCCCTTGCCGGAAAGGCGTTCCGGCAAGGTTTCTTCTGGCCCACCGCCCTCCAGGATGCGACGGCACTAGTAACCAAGTGTGAAGCGTGTCAGTTCCATTCAAAGAAGCTTCATCAACTGGCTCAAGCCCTTCAAACAATCCCTCTCTCCTGGCCATTCTCGGTCTGGGGGCTCGATATACTGGGCCCTTTCCCCGCGCTGTCGGGGGCTTTGAGTACTTGTACATTGCAATCGACAAGTTCACAAAGTGGCCGGAGGTGGAAGCGGTGAGAAAGGTGACTGCTCAGTCAGCTGTCAAGTTTTTCAAGGGACTGGTCTGCCGTTTTGGTGTGCCAAACAGAGTCATCACCGACAACGGCACGCAGTTCACGAGCCACACCTTCATGCAATACATTCAAGACCTCGGCAGCAAGGTCTGTTTCGCTTCCGTGGCACACCCACGGAGCAACGGCCAAGCGGAGAGAGCAAATGCTGAAGTGTTGCGAGGCCTAAGAACAAAGACTTTTGACAAGATGCGCAAGAGCGGAAGGCGCTGGATTGATGAATTGCTGGCGATTCTTTGGTTGATCAGGACGACGCCAAATCGAGCCACCAGCCAGACACCTTTTGCCCTGGTATACGGGGCAGAAGCAGTTCTCCCCACAGAACTCAAATACGGGTCACCTCGAGTGCTCGCTTATGATGAGCTTGAGCTAGAGCAGTTGCGCCAAGATGACGTGACGCTCCTTGAGGAAGATCATCTTCGGGCGGCTATGAGAGCAGCGCGCTACCAGCAAGCCTTGCGCCGCTACCATAGCCGCAAGGTTCATGCCCGAAGCTTTGAGGAAGGCGACCTTGTTCTTCAGCGCGTTCAGTTGGCCAAGAATTCCAACAAGTTGACGCCAAAGTGGGAAGGCCCTTATCGGGTAATGCGAGTCACCAGGCCCGGCGCAGTCCACCTAGAGACCGAAGATGTTGTCCCAGTGAGCAACTCCTGGAACATCGAGCATCTTCGCAAGTTTTACCCGTAAGGCGCGGCTTGCCGGGCCTCCCGGCAAGCCACCTTTTGTACAAGCTTTGCCAGCAAGGCATGTAACCCTTCGTACAAAGCCAGGCGCAGACCCTGAGCATAAATAAATGAAGCGCTGGCGCCCTAAGTTATAGCATGCATGCTAGGTCGAGTCTCTTCCTTAGTTAGGGTTGATAGTGCTTAGCGGCGACTAACCCCTAGCCTAGAGGTCGAGTGCGCATCTATCTGTTTCTTTTCTGTCCTCCTTTGGTTCGCAGGGCACATGAGCACTTCTGCTGAGCTACTTGGAAGAAAGGAAACGGACCGGCGCCCCGACCCCGGCAAACCAGAGTTCCCGGGGGCTGCAAGCACAAGGATCCAACCGCGGCAAGACAAGGTTGCCGGGGGCTGCAGATCCAGATAAGTCTTTCATCTTCTATCATGCATTTCGGAACGGAACTGGGATATGTGAAACCTCGTTTTATTTCTAGGCCACCGTACTCCCCTTTTCTATACCCAAGGATTATCTCATGGGCCTGGATTTGGTTGCACTCGCGGTGGCAAGGAAGTAGAACGAGGAGCCTAAGCCCGCTTCATCCCAACCTCCGCCAAGGGCGCGAGACTGGTCAAGCGAAGTGGGGGGGCGGCAAGGCCTGTTACCGGGCAAAAAACGTTTATCTTAAATAATAAGGATTCGCTCCTTGTCGCGGGGCCTACCCACGAACGAAAAACCCAGCAAACATCCCTCTTTCATTAAAAACATCCCATACAGGTACAGTTCATACGGAATGAAAAGCATGAGCAAGGGGATTACAAGTTCTAAATTTAACGAAGGCCCGCAGGCTTACAAACTAAAAAAGAGATAAGATGCCCGTAATCCCTTTCTTGCCCCTCTCCTCAGGAGGCAGGTCAAGAAGGCTAAAGGGCAAAAGGGGCGCCTAGGCGAGCTACGAGCAGCAGAAAGCACCAACAGAACACCTCGGTGGCTACCCAAGGGTGGGCTGGTGATGACGGTGCCGGGAAAGGAGCTAGAAGACGAGGCGGCAGGACCGGCATTACGCGATGAAGGCGTCGGTGCCCGCGTACTCCGAGTTGACGGCCTTGCCGCCCGCCCTCTTCCTTTTCCGCAGCCTCCCGACGCCAGCCTCCCAAGGAGACGGCCCCGAGAAGTTCAAGGAGCTGGCCCCTCCCCCGGCGAAACCCCGCCGGAGGAGCGGCCAGGTGCAGATGCTGCTACTGCCGAACCCGCCCAGGCGCGGGGCGTCTGACGCCTAGTCAGCTGACTCATCCCCGTCATCTGCCCCGCTGTCCTCCTTGTCACTATCGCTCGAGGAAGAGCTTCCATTGTCGGAGTCTCCGTCGGAGGAGCTCTCCACGCAGCACTTCAGGCGAGTTCCAAACTCTCCGAAGACCTTGACGGACAGCAAGCCGTCCTCCATTAATTTGAAGTAGAGGACGAGCCCCGCCGTCAGGTTGTGGATGCGAGTGAACGTCTTCCATCCACGGCGGAGGTACATAACCTAAGGAGCCGGGAAGTCAACGTCGACCCGCGTGCCCCCATTCCCATAGCCCCTCATGTGCAACCGGAGGGTCTGGGGCGGGTCACACCCCATCACCCGAGCAAACGGGGCGGGAGACGAAGACGATGACGCGGAGGCCGACGCAACCTGATGAAGAACTCGCAGGGCTGGTTTTCAACGTGGCCCTCCGTCGGTAAAGGCATCATTGGCGGGGGCGAGGCCAGCGCGCCTCCCCGTCCTCCTCTTCCCCGAGCACCACGACCTCTGCCGCGGGCGCACCCACGGCCTCGCCCCCTCCCCCTTCCCCTCGCGGCCGGCTCCACCACCGCGGGCTCAGGAGGAGGAGGGACGCGTTGTCGAGCGGCGACCCTCGCCGCCACCGTCGAGGGACCGGGATTCCCCTTCTCCATGGCGGGTGAGAGGAAGAAGCAGAAGCAGGAGGAGATAGAAGATAGAAGAATGCGGGATGGCATCCCCCCCTTCCCTCTCCTTATAAAGGGGCGGGGACGGGGCTCGGCCTCCCCGCTCGACCAATCCAAACACCATAGGCGCAGGGGATCGAGACCGACCCGCTGCCCCAACCAGCGACGACCTGGTTTCCCGCCTCCACCGCTTGCCACCCCAGGCGCATGAAGGACGCGTGGCGGACGTGCAGAACCGAGGGGATGGGTGAAGCGACCTCTCCCCACCCCGTGATTGTGGGGTGTGAACGCCTTGAAGACCGCAACCCGGCCCCATTCAGTAAATGAGCCGCGCCTCCACGCCTCCCTCTTTCTACGGGGAAGGCGCGAGCCGCCTCTTTACTGCGATGTGACGCATGCGTGTGGAAACCGCCCCATGCATGCCACCCACGCCACGCGCACCCCTCCACGTCACGCATTTGACGCGGGTCATGGGAAGCACAGCGCGCGAAAAGTTTTACCATGGTAAAAACCGCCCCGCCTGCGCGCGCACCGTTTTGGGTCTGGCCCAACAACGCGTCGCGCTTATGTGTGGCCCAGGCCCGGGGGCTCCTGTCGGTGTACAAAAGAAGGGGCGCACCTTTGTACCCCTTTACCTGTGCACGGGCAGTCAGAGCCGCGCCTAAGGCCACACCAAGCAGAGCAAGGGAAGTGAACCAAGGTAAAACCGAAGCCCAAGACAGCCAGAGCAACGCCAAGGCCAAGACCACAAAGAGCAGAGGTACGAAGCAGGTTCCCCCGGCAAGACCCTTGCCGGGGCAGCTCTCCCCACACCAACAGAGCGAGCCACCCTTGAGCCCACGGTTTCCAACATCACGTTGGGCCAGGGCTCGGGAGGCACCTCCATGGTGGCATGCAGATCTTTGTGAAGACAAGGAACACTCAAGATCATATGAGGATTAGAAGGCGACGATCCTCGGCAGGGTCCTTTCCGAGGAAAGCCACGAGACCCCCGGCAAGATCCTTGCCGGGGACGACAGCGCGCCACGGCAAGACCCTTGCCGGGCCACCCGGCAAGGCCCTCACCAAGGACGGCAGCTGGGCCACTGCCAGGCCCGCACCAACCAAGTCTCCACCGCTGTTCGCATACAGCTGCCAGCCCGACCAGCTGGGCAGGCACCTGCGTGGCAACCTGCAGCTCCCAGGCCAACTCATCACGCGCCTGCGGGGCGGCATGCAGATCTTCATGAAGACCCTACCACCGCGCCACCTCAGCTGCCTGCCTGCCTACATGGCGCCGCATGCATCGCTGGCCAGGGCGCATGTCGAAGCGAGGAGGAGCAGCGACGGACGGGATGGGCCTCGCCCCCGTCCCCGATAAAGCTAGGGGACACCTCAGTGGCGCATTAAATGCGTCTTGTCCTATAATATGAGCGATAAGCTCATAGTACTGTACGCCTTTCCACCTCATGTATGCCACTGTGGCAGCCCCTTTCGCCTATAAAAGGAGGCCCATGGCATACTGTAGAAGGATTCGGCTCTTTCGAACCGCGCACTCGCCATAGCTAGTTCGAGAGCTCAAGAACTCTCTGAAATACACCCACCAAAGCAGGACTAGGGTTTTACGCATCCTCGCGGCCCGAACCTGGGTAAACGCTCCTTATGCTCACTACTGATCCTTCTCTTCTTGCAACCCTGCGCCCCGGCAACCGTAGTAGGGATTCTTGTGATCCCATAGGTGTCGTTCCACACCGACATTCTTGTAATTCTATATGAGGGAGAGGCATGAGCTAACATACTTTCTCTACTTGGATCATATGCACTTATGATTGGACCCCTAGCAAGCATCCGCGGCTACTAAAGATCATTAAAGTCATGAAACCCAACCATAGCATTAATTATCAAGTCCTCTTTATCCCATACGCAACAACCCACCTACTCGGGTTTAACCTTCTATCACTCTCGCAACCCACCATAAGCGAATCATGAACGTATTGCAACACCCTACATCGGGGATCCCTCACGTTTGCGCGAGACGGAGGGCACCGTAGGACAGCACCATAAATAAAATATACAATCATACCAACAAGGATCACGATTAACCCATAGGATAAAACGGATCTACTCAAACATCATAGGATAACCATAGATCATTAGGTAATAATATACGGAGTTGAGCACCATTTTTAAGTAGAGATTACAGCAGGGGGAAGAGGCGTTACACCACTGCATAGAGGGGGAGATGTAAGTGCATCTAGTGCCCCCTAGTGATTTTGGTGTATTGAAGACTTATAGGTTAAAGGGACTGATGCGTTTGTGAGTGTACATAGGTCTATAAGTCTATGAGGAGTTTGATATTTACCGAGAAAGTCGACCCCTAAAACTGAATGTCTTCAACTGAAGACTTTGGATTTCTGAAGACTTTGGATTTCTGAAGACTTTGAAAGTGAAGAAATTGGTGTGACCCTGAAGACTTGGTATTCATATGAGGAACATGAAGCGTGAAGACTTTTGTTTTTGTAGTTTCATTTTCTCTTTCTTGAGTCATAGGAAACACCGTACTGTTAAAGGGGGTCGAGGAAAAACTAAGGAAAAGTTTCCAAGTGATGCTCAACTCAAAATCCTACACCTACCAATCCTTTCGAGTGAAGCCATTAGAAATCTCATACAGTTCAGTCAATTTCTTCAGTGACAGAGATGAAGTTCTTCTGGTCTCTGAGGAATTTGTTCTGACTGAGGAGTTAGGAATTCGCCAGTGCGAATTGCCTACAAGTGAGGAACATGATAGCCCTGAGGAATTTGAGCCTCAAATTTCCGACCGTTGTTGTGCTATGCGCCAGCTGTCCCAAAATATATACCCACCTAACAGTCATATCATTGAAGGGCATTTATGTCTTATCATGGTGGGCTGCTCCCTAGGCTATAAATAGTCGCCCCCTACAACCACTAGCTGGTTGGCTGCTCCGAGAGAAACTGACACTTGTTATTGACAGCATCCCATCCTCCGAGGACTTTGAGAGAAAATAATCAAGTGAGGAAAACCCAAACCCAAACACCTACAAAGCCAAAGTGATTGAGCATCACTGAAGAAATTGTTCCTGTGTGGATACGACGCTTGTTACCTTTGAAGACTGTGCATCTTCCAGACGGTTAGGCATCATGGTCTAGAGCATCCATGAGGAAATTGTGGATCGCTGAGTGACCGAGTTTGTGAAGGTTTGGAAGTCACCTGAAGACTTACCACGAGTGATTGGGCGAGGTCTGTGTGACCTTAGCTCAAGGAGAATACGGTGAGGACTGTGTGTCCTCAGGTTTAAATACCTAGCCGCTGCAACCAGATGTATAACTGTCACAGCAGTTGGAACTGGTCTACTAAATCACTATCTTCACCAAGCCTACTGGTTCTATTTCCTCAACCCTTCCATTTCCTCATTACTGTGTTGTGTGCTTGTTCATATCTGTTTGAAGACTTTGACTGAAGACTTTCTCAATTTCCTCAGTCTATTTGTCTTCATCCTATTTATCATGTGCTTATGCTTTCTGTACTCTGTGTTTGTTTTCATTTCATCATGATGACTGTGCTTATGTTATGTTATGTCTGCATCTGAGTACTTATCCCGCTGCAAGTAGTTCTTCGCTTAGGAATTTCCTCACCCTGAAATTCCTCAGTGAAGAATTCATAAAAATCGCCTATTCACCCCCCTCTAGTCGACTTAACGCACTTTCAATTGGTATCAGAGCATGGTACTCCCTCGTTCTATGTGATTTTGGTTTAACCATTTGGAGTTTTAGTTATGTCGACCGCGGGAATGAAGACTGTGTCATGCCCCATCTTTAACGGTCATGATTATCCCAAGTGGAAGGCCATGATGAAGAAGCGACTCATGGCGATGAACAGCGAGCTGTGGACCGTCACTGAGATTGGTCTTACTGATCTGTGCAAGATGGCGGAGGCTGGTGACATTCGCAAGTACACTCTTCTAAACCTCACGGTGAAGGACATCATCTGCTCCTGTCTGTCTCAAAATCAGTTCAGGAACATTCTGCATCTCAGCCATGCGAAGCTTATTTGGGACCGACTCTCTGAGGTCTATGAAGGTCATGGAACTGACCGTGATCCCTGGTTTGAGGATCTCATGGTATCACGCAAGGCTATGACTTTCTAGTCAGAATCATCATCCTCTGCACCATGCCTTATGTCAAATAGTGCCAAGGTAATTGAATGCTACCTGTCTAAGTCTAGTGATGATGAATCCGGTGATGAATTTGGCCCAGCTACACCAAACTTGTTTCCCTTGCCACTAAACAACAAAGAGCTTTGGAAAAAGTTCAAAATATGCTTGATGAGAGCGATGATATGTTGGGTGAAGAAATGGATCGCACTAAAACTTTGACTGAAAATCTTTAGAGACTTCAGTCCAAGTTTGACAATCTTCAGAGTCATCATAACACTCTCTTATCTAATCATGAGAAGCATTCTTATGAATTTCTTCAAAGAAGCAAGATCTTGAGAAGCTAAGGGTGAGTTATGAAGATCTTTAGAAGGAGCGTGTGTCACGACCGGTTTTTCAATAAAATAATTATTGAGAGACCAATCCCTTTTACGGACCAGCGAAGAAGAGTTCCTTCTCACTGGTAGACAATAATCTTGGTCACAGAAGAAAAATACCAGGAGTACTAAATATAACACAAGGTTGAGCAGAGACTGCCCAATAATTTATTACAGGCACGCCGATAAAACAATACGGCGGATAGGGTGGCAAACTTCTAACTCACGACAATAACGGTGGTGGAAATATCATCGCGAAGCGAGTGGTATGATTCCAGAAGACTACAACTCATCGAGCGTCGGAGTGAGGCTCGAGGAGACTTATTGCGGGTGGCGGAAGCGTAAACAACATAAGTGACCAATATCCGGGATCGCGCAGGACTGACTGGGACTCCTCTAGGCATCGGACGCGCTATCAAACTCTTCATCCAAGAGATCGCCTTTGTCAACATCTGGCCAAATCAACAAGCCAGGTGAGTACTATGAAAGTACTCGCAAGACAGTTCGGACATAAGGTATAACAAATGTAAACATGAAACATATGAACAAGTTAACCAGTGCGATCAGACATAGAGGTAATAAATACTGGGTGCCAAGCGAGGGTCCGAATGACGCCTCGAGCGGAAACTGCAGAATAGTAATGCGGGTGCCAAACGAGTGTCTGAAAGACTCCTCGAGAGGAAAATGTGGAACGTTAATACAGGTGCCAAACGAGTGTCTGAAAGAATCCTCGAGAGGAAAATGCAGAATAGTAATGCGGGTGCCAAACGAGTGTCTGAAAGACTCCTCGAGAGGAAAATGCAGAATAGTAATGCCACAGTTGGGCGTCGGGGCGACACCACATAAAGGGCTTATAACACAAAATAAAGACAGTGCATGCCGCAGTCGGACGTCTGAGCGACATCGCATAAAGGGCTTATACTTAAAGTGAGAAACGAGTACACGCCACAGTCGGACGTCTGCGCGACGTCTCATAAAGGGCTTATATTGTAACACAATAATACAATAGTTCGGGAACATAACTTATCACAAGCACGAGACAAATATAAAGTTAGTCCATCCACAGAAATAACAATAAAACTGAATTACCACTTGAGCTTGTTCACCGGGGCAAGTTTTTCACACGGATAGATATGGGTATAATGTTTACACTACTGATCATGGATACGATGATTTGGAAAGAATTGACTCTGCAGAGTTTGTACTTAACCACAGCCAACGGATTTCAGTAGTCACGGGGACTAGTTCCGTCTGCGGTGTTTTGGAGGAAACACGTCTAACCAGTACACACCCAATTCAACCATCCAAAGCCAGGGATCACCCTCGGTGACGTTCAAGAAAAACCTTGAGACCGGGAGGCTACAACCTCGCGTAGCATGGGATCAAATTTATATACGCGCGCTCTAAGGGGGTGCCCCCCCTCTCGGTCCCAACCGGAAACACCCATGCCCCCTGACCGAATGACTGGCTTTAATCCTGGGCCAAGGTACCATCATCCCGGCCTCTCTGTTTGGTGTGTACACAGAAAGAGGTTACCAACTTACTAAACCGCATCCTGGCAATGAGACATGTGGTAGCACGGAAAGGGGAAGGGACGGTAACACGGCTCCAACCATGTTAACGTCGGAAAAGTCGGATGACGCAAGGCTGGCATGCACAACAATACCACCTTGCTGCCCTTCATGTCACCACATGATTAGGCCATCTCTCATCAGAGATCATCGCAACTTTGGAACATGCGGGAAAAGATCGATAACGTGGCTCCAACCATGTTAATGTCGAAGAAAGTCGGATGGCGCAAGGCTGGCATGCTACAACAGTACCACCTTGATGCCCTTCATGTCACCACATGATTAGGCCACCTCTCAACAGAGGTCATCGCAACTTTGGAACAACCGGGTCGTTGCCGTACAAGCAACGAGGTTTTTACCGACACTCATATGCCACACACAAACTCTCACGTGAACATGCAAAACACCTGTCATATCAAATGTTCAAAACATGCTTGCCTGGTTCGGAGAAGTCGGAGTCTAGCTCGGCGAAGTTCGCGGCTCCGTCACCTCTCCCGGAACCTACGGCAATCACGAAACGGGTACTAACGTGAAAACCAACACATACACAGAAACTTTTCCAATTATTTTTCAAATAAATCCCATAAAAAACTAGACAAAATTTGAAGATTGTCAGAAAAAGAATCACTCAAAAATACCTTTTTATTAAAAAGTTATAAAGGTTTCTGTCCAGGGACTTATCTGTAATGAAACAAAAAAGTTCCAGGGTTTTAACTGAGAAAACAGAAAACGCTTCGGTTGGGAATGCGCAAGCGCAAAGGAGGAAACGTATTTTGCCCGAAGGCGCCAACAGAAAACGGTTCGTGAATAAAAGAACAGAGGCTGACATGCGGGGTCCACATGTCAGGTTTGAAAAGCCCGCCGGCGCCCGAAGACTGCGGTGGACGCCGGCGTCGAACCACGGCGAGTTAGGAGAAACGGAGGGTACCAAGAGCTTCAGCGTCCTCTTCCGCGTTGGTGGGAGGTGGACTCGTCCAACGGGGAGCACCACGGCGACGGCGACACTTTCTCCGGCGGACGGCGGCTCGGGTGAGGATGGGGAACTCCGGTGGAGGGCTGCAAGCTTCAAATTGAAGTGCGGGTCAGAAAGAGGGATGCAAGGTGAGGCTACTGGCACGAGAATGGAGGCGGAGGAGCACACACGGGGGCGAATCGGGCTGGATCCCGTGGTGGGTCGCGGCGGTCGGAGTCGAAGAAGGAGACCTCCTCGGGGCTCTTCCAGTGGCTAGGCGTGCTCTAGGGGGAGTGCAGGGCTGGTGGGTGCTCGAGTTGAAGCTTGGGGCCCCTATTTATAGGCAGATCGACGGGATGGCCGTGAACGGTGAATCTCCGGCGAGCGATTACGGCGGAGCAGTGGGTTGGCAGGGGGTTTGAGCGGTCGGGCAGCATCAGTAGATGTTACTGGACTCGATTTGCAGCTAAACGGGGTCGGTCTTGGCGTAATGGCGTCGGTCCACGGTGAGGTGACCGCACGGGCTCAACGGCGGCAGAGAGCGCGCTCCACGCCCTGCGGTTCACGACGAGAGCGGCAGCGCGTTCGGGGGAGTGGAAGGCCACGCGGCGAGCTCCGGTGGTTTGGGCGGCGCTGGGTGGCGTCGTCGGCGCCGTGTCTCCCGCTGGCGCCCGCAAAGCCGCCGCCGGTGTTGGTCACGGGGTGGCGCACCTTCTGCTGCTCGTCGCCGACGCCCGCAAGGTGCCAGGCACTCGTGCGGTGCAGGAACAAGGGGGCGAGGACGAGGAGCAAGGCGACGCGGTGGCACTGGCGAGATCGATGTCCATCTCTGAAGAAAACGACAGTGAGCACTGAACTGAATCTCTGAACTTTCTGAACTTTGACAAAGACAGTGCACTGCAGGTGTTCGACAGAAGGTTTTGGCTATGAGATAAATTTTTCTGGAGCTGTAACTTGGTGAGATGATCACTCAAAGCACCCAGGGGCTGCCTGAATTTACTTGGAATTTTTGGAGAAGGTTTTGAATGAATTTCACCAAATTTGCCAAATCTGGTCCAAACTTGCAGCAGGTGTAGTTTGAAATTTTTGAACTGAAGACTAGTGGATCTTCATGGTTCCAGGTTGAGGGTTCAAAGGACTAGGAGGGGAAAGAAGTTTGGTGGTAAAAGTCCAAACAGAAAATGGAGTTCCTTTGTAAATCTCCAAGTGGTAGAATAGAAGGCAGAAATTTGTTTGAATGAAATTTGAATGGGAATAATCACATGGGGAGGTTCAACTTGCTGGATTAGGTGTAAAACATGATCCAAAGGTGAGGGAAGGATTTGGGGAGAGGATTTGCACAAATGTCATGGTAAGAAGGGAAAGTTGAAAGTGGTAAAGGACTTTCCAAAAGCCATAGTGCAAATTCAAAAAGATTTTCAGAAGTTATTTTCCCAAATGAAAAACATTTTGTTTTGAGTCCAAATGAAAAGTAAGAACTTCCAAGACCAAAGGCAGATCTTGGGTGAATCCAAACAAAACTTTTTCCATAAGGAAAAATATATGAGAGGGAGAGTTCTCTTAAAGAAAAATTTAAATTGCTCCCCTCAAGTAAAAATAGAAATCTTTTTTGAAAAATCCAAATAAAAACTTGGGTGTCACAGCGTGATTCATTACTTGCTCAACAAATCAGCGCTGCTCAGGAAGAATTCATTCCTCTATGTTTGAAGTGCATTGAACGCGAATCTGCTAATTCTTCACCTGAAAGTTCAAATGCTTCTATTGCTGCAAATTCTTCACCTGTCTCCGCTATCACTAATTCCTCATCTGAGGATATTGCTAGTATCACTGACAATGCAGGGCTGAAGGAATTGTATATGACAAGCATGTACAAAAGCCTCAAAGGGCATCAAGCTCTTTGTGATGTGCTTAAAAAGCAGATCCTCAACAGGAACCCTAGGAAAGAGGGTATTGCCTTTGAGAGGAAACTCAACACTGATGGAACCTACTAGAAGCCTGAGTAGTATCCCAAAACCTCATGGGTTGCTGCAAAGGGACCTCCAGTAGATCCATCTACTCTATCTGGCTTTACATGTGAATCTCCTCATTCTTCTGATGAGTCATTTGACTCCAACTATAAGCTGTTCAAAAATCAGAATGGTGAAGTACTTGCTAGATATGTTGGCACTAACTGCAGGAACGGTTGCCCTATGAAGAAAATATGGGTTCCCAAAAGGTTCCTTGAAAGTCTTCAAGTGAATGTCATCATGACACCACCTGTGAAGAATAGGAATCCCAAATCCAATTCTTCATATGGATCCAAGTCCTCATACAGACCAAATTCCTCACATGGATCAAATTCCTCAAAAGGATCAAAGTCCTCATATGAACATCATTGTGCTACACTTCTGTTTCGTAGGGAAGATCTAAGGTCCATGAATATGTGCATTATTCTTCTAACCATTATGTCCATAAGTCCTCAAAGAATTTCTCTACTTATTCATATGCTTACCCTCACTCCTCTTATGTGAAATGAAGTGGATTGGCTTCTATGCCACCTTTCTCTTATGGAGCTCGCAGAATGATGAACTCTTTGCCACCCCTTCAGATGTGGGTGGTGAAGAAAAATAACTAATCTCTTATGCAGGGTCAGGTCTCCAGACGAACTTAAACGTCTGAAGAATTTGCTGGAGACCTAAATATGCTTGAAAGGACGCAAGCTAATCATGAAGAAATGAATTTTCATTTCTCACGTCCTCATACTGCTATACCTGTTTTATTGCTAGATGAAATTGATCTGATGAATTTGATGTCATATTCTTCACTGATGAAGTATATGAGTCTGTAAGCTGCACTAATGTAGGATGATCAACCCAAAGCCACCGAGTGGGTCCTTGATAGTGGATGTACAAATCACATGACTGGTGACAAGAACTTATTGATGGACGCTCCCTTATCTCCATCGCATCTGAAGCATATCACCTACGCTGACAAAGGAAAAAGCAAGGTATTGAGTCTAGGTAAGGTTGCGATCTCAAAGGATCGACACATGGAGAAAGTCATGCTTGTCGAGTCCTTAGGATTCAACCTCATGTCAGTCTCAATGCTTTATGATCTTGATATGGTTGTTATCTTTGGCAAGTATCATTGTGTTGTGATCATGGAAGCTGACCATTCCAAAGTCTTCGAAGGCTTTAGGACAGGAGATCTGTATATTGTTGATTTCTCTACAGGACCACAACCAGCTATATGTCTACTTGCAAAAGCTTCAGAAGGCTGGCTATGGCATCGATGACTCGGTCATACTGGAATGAGGAACTTGCACACGCTCGTGAAGAAGAAGCATGTCATTGGCATTGAGAATGAAAAATTCCTCAAGGATCACTTGTGCGGAGCCTGTGAAGCTGGAAAGATGACCAAGGCCAAACATCCCGTGAAGACTATCATGACTACCACTCGTCCATTTGAATTGCTTCATATGGATCTCTTTGGTCCTAACCATTATTCTGCATTCACAAATGAAGCATCTCTATATGGCTTTGTTATTGTTGATGATTACTCTTGTTACACATGGGTGCATATCGTCACTTACAAACGTGAAGTGCAGGAAGTCTTCAAACGATTTTCCTCGAGGGCTTCAACCAACTTTGGTGTGAAGATCAAGCACATCATAAGTGACAATGGAACTGAGTTCAAGAATACCGGTCTTGATGACTATCTTGATGAACTTGGTATTACTCATGAGTTATCTGCTCCTTATACTCCTCAGTAGAATGGCGTCGTGGAGCACAAGAACAGGACTCTTGTTGAGATGGCTCGCACTATGCTTGATGAATACAAGACGCCTCGTCATTTCTGGATTGAGGCAATTGATACTTCTTGCCACATAATCAACAGGGTGTATCTTCACAAATTCTTCAAGAAGACTGCCTATGAACTCCTCACTGACAAGAAACCCAATGTGAATTATTTCAAAGTCTTCGGTGCTAAATGCTGGATTAGAGATCCTCATCACAATTCTAAATTTGCACCAAAAGCACATGAAGGTTTTATGCTTGGTTAAGGAAAGGACTCGCACACCTACAGAGTCTTCAACAACGTTCACCACAAGGTTGTTGAAACTGTAGATGTGCGGTTCGATGAAACTAATGGCTCACAAAGAGAGCACCTACCTCATGTGCTAGATGAAAAATCACCTGAGGAAACCATTAAGTTCAAGGCTACTGAGGATGTCATTCCTACCGAAGAATCTGCTGAAGAAGTCATTCCAGACCGTGAAAAACATCATGCTGGTGCACCTGAGGAAAATGGCTCTGAAGAAAATGCTGATCCAATTCCTTGTCACCAACCCGCTGATCCTCGCGTTGCAAATGAAGTGCAGATTGAGAAAATCATCAGCGACATCAACGCACCAGGTCCTCTCACACACTCAAAATCTTCACATTTGTCTAAATTTTGTCGGCACTTTGCTTTCGTCTCTATCACAGAGCCCACTAAGGTAGATGAAGCATTTCTGGAGCCTGGGTGGATTCAAGCTATGCAAGAAGAATTACATCAGTTCGAGCTCAACAACGTTTGGGAACTTGTCAAGTGACCAGACCCTCGCAAGCACAATATCATCAGCACAAAATGGATCTACTGCAACAAGCAAGATGAAAATGGCCTTGTGGTGAGGAATAAGGCACGGCTTGTAGCCAAGGTACACACAGGTTGAAGGAATTGATTTCGATGAAACTTTTGCTCCTGTTGCTAGACTTGAGGCTATTCGCATATTACTTGCTTATGCTAACCATCACAATATCATCTTATATCAAATGGATGTGAAAAGTGCATTCCTCAATGGTAAGCTTGAGGAAGAAGTATATGTGGCTCAACCCCCAGGTTTTGAAGATCCAAAGCATCCTGACAAAGTCTTCAGACTCAACAAGGCCCTCTATGGCCTCAAGCAGGCCCCTCGGGCGTGGTATGATACTTTGAAGGAATTCCTCATGAAGAAAGGCTTCAAACCCGGTTCACTTGACCCAACTCTTTTTACCCAAACCTATGATGATGAATTATTTGTGTGCCAAATATATGTTGATGATATTATTTTTGGCTGTACTGACCAACGTTACACTGACGTTTTGGTTATATGATGAGGGAGGAATATGAAATGTCTATGATCAGAGAATTGAAATTCTTCTTAGGTCTTCAAATTCATCAACAACTCAATGGCATATTCATATCTCAGGAGAAATACCTCAAGGATGTATTCAGGAAATTCGGCATGCAAGATTGCAAAGGCGTCAAAATCCCTATGCCCACAAATGGCCATCTTTGCACTGATGAAAATGGTATTGACTTCGATCAAAAGGTATACCGCTCCATGATTGGCTCTTTATGTATTTATGTGCATCTAGGCCAGATATTATGCTTAGTGTTTGCATGTGTGCCTGCTTTCAAGCTACACCGAAGGAATCACACCATAAGGCTGTGAAGCATATTCTTCGATATGTAGCTCACACTCCAACACTTGGATTATGGTATCACAAGGGCTCGGCTTTTGATCTCATTGGATATTCAGACTCTGACTATGCTGGTGATCGTGTGGACCGCAAGTCAACATTAGGCACATGTCATTTCCTCGGACGATCCTTGGTATGTTGGTCCTCGAAGAAACAGAACTGTGTATCACTTTCTACTGCTGAAGCTGAGTACATTGCTGCTGGTTCGTGTTGTGCTCAATTGCTATGGATGAAGCAAACCCTCAAGGACTACGACATCAACGTGAAAAATGTGCATCTCTACTGTGACAATGAGAGTGCCATCAAGATTGCTCATAACCCAGTTCAGCACTCGAAGACAAAGCACATTCAGATTCGTCATCATTTTCTTCGTGATCATGTGTGGAAGGGCGACATCTCCATCGAGCACATGAAGACTGAAGAACAGCTAGCCGATATCTTCACAAAGCCCTTGGATGAGAAGAGATTTAGCAAGTTGCGGTGTGAGCTAAATATCTTAGAATCTTCGAATGTCCTTTGAAAAGGACACACATCCTAACACTTATGCAAAATTGATGACTTAGATGTGCAACACACGAAGTAACGTTCTTCTTCAATCAATGAAGACTAACACTCTAAGTGTTAAGAAATTAACGAAGAATTTGATTCTCAGAGCCCTACGATGATTGTACGCTGTGTCTGAAATCATCATTCTTACACGGTGGGACACGCCACCAACAAAAGTTGAAAATCTTCAATTTGAGGTTTTCTTCTTTTTGAATTTCCTCAGTTGTTCATTTTCTTCAACTTTGCATTATCTTCACTGTTTCCGTCGTGTCTTCATTGGCTATATATATGAGTTTATGTCCTCTACAACATTCACTTATTGCTATTTCTTCAAGTTGCTCTTTCTGCTAAGTGAATGTGATCGGACCCTTCCCCCTCTACGCTAAACTCAACCCAATCTGTTCACAAGTTCTTCATGTGTGTTCTATTTGAAACACGTTCAAAATCTTCACTGTGTCCTTGTCAGCTGAAGAATTTGTGAACGAAACATTAAAAATATTCTAATCTGAATTTTCGGCTTTTGCCGCTCAAACCGTTCCACATTCTATGACAGGACTTATCTATTCACCCACGATCTCACACGATCTCCACCTCTTTGTACGTGGGTGACACATGTCACAAGCATGAGAAGGGTCAGGGGCACGTTCGTCCATTTTCCTCGGGCGAACAGTTTTTCACCTCGGCTATATATACCCCTCCCCTTCCTCAGACTGTTTTTACTCCGCTCGACCTCACTCCCTCGCTCGAGCTCTCAAAACCTAGCGTCGCCGCTACCTCCATCGTTGCCGGTGAGGAAGACCTTCGCTGCCTCGACCTTGTCGCCGTCGTACTCGCGCAGGGCATGGATTTCTTCTCTCCGGCATCGCCGTAGCTGTCTTCCTCTGCCAAGTTAGGGCGTGGAAGATCTGAACCGACGAGCTTCAAATCTACTATTCTCAGTTTGTCATGTTCTTCGTCAAGGGTAATTAAAAGTCACTTTTACTGCCCTTGTTGATTCTTATGTTTTCTACAAAATCTTCAAAAGGTGTTTATTCTTCAATCTTCACACTCTAAACACCTCACGCAAACATGCGTTCTTGATCTGTTTCCCTAAGCAATATTTTTCTTCAAGATTCCTCAATTGTGTGGATTTTCAATCTATACACCTCTGGAACCTAAGTCAAAGAATGCTTAGTGAAATTCCTCAAGACACATCTGGTCAAATTCCTCAAACTTGTTCCTTTTGCAAAAAACTTCTAAGAATGCATATGACCTCTCCAAATTATTCGCACCTATACTCTGTTCACAGGTACACATGTCCGCTGCTGAATCACTAGGTTCTCATCAACTTAACTCATTTGCAGCGTACCTCGAAGAAAAGTTGCATACCTCTTCGGATAACTCAATCGTTCAAAACACTCAGCCGAAGAAAATGGCTGACGGCAAGAAACCTCAGAAGGGAGGGAAGAAATTGGAAGTCAACAATGCTTTTGAGAGACCTGAAGACATCTATGCAGGGTACTGCACTCCTCCTCATGAAACAAAGAATGAGCGCAAAGTGCGCATTCAGAGGATAGAGAGGAGATGGGCCAGAGAATGGAGGGAGTACAGATATGTGACTCCCAAGTATATGAAGAAATTCGCAATACACGCTCCATGCCCAAGACCTCCATTGGCACCAGGCCAAGTTGCTGATCCCTCAAGCATCAGAAGAGGTGGGGATTTCCCCAAGGAATGGGCCAAGCATCAAGCTAAACTGGCCAACATGGCAAAAGAGGCAGTGAAGAAATCCAATGAAGATTCTACTGCTGCCACTGCTGAGGCCTCTGCTAGCAAGCCTAACAAGGCCATGCCCAAGAAGCCCACGCGCAAGCCAAGTGCCTCTGCTTCAATGCCCTCACGGCCAGGCACCTCAGCAATGCCCTCACAACCAGACACCTCAGCAATGCCCTCACGGCCCAGTTCTGCAAAGCCCTCACAGCAAATTCCTCATGCTGCTCCAGCTCCTCCAAAACCCTCAGCTCCTCCGACAAAATCCTCAGCACCTGTGCATCTTGCCTTGTGTCAAAGGACCACAGGAAAATCAATTGCCTCGGGAGCCTCTGCAAGTTCTTCAGCTCCTCCGCATTCCTCAACTGGCCCCACTCTGCTGAAGACCAAGGCCACTGCTGGACGAGGCACTAGACCAAGTCCTCACAAGAAGCAGGTTGCCTTTCATGTACCGTCCAGTGATGACAAAGCTGATGATGAGGAACTTGCCAAAATCATCAGAGATAGACAGAAGAGGGCCGCTAGAGCCAAAGGAAGTGAAGTTCCTCTCCTGCTGGATCCCAAGCAGGTCCTTGAGTACATTGATCTCTGGCACAAGGACCCCAACACACCAGTGGCTGACTTCAAGCTCACTCCTGGCCAAAGTCACATGCTGACCGCCTTCATTGGCGAAGAAAAATGGAAGTTTGAAAAGGCCAGGCAGCTGAAGAAAGACCAATACAAGAAAGAGCGATTTCTAAAGAAAAATGTTGTCAATATGACAACTGATGAACTTGTTGCTATCCAAATTGAGATCAAAGGACTCAGTGATGAATTCAAGGTCTACCGCACCGATTAGCTTGAAGCCAAAGTCAGATTTGTGAAGTTGGCTGAGAAATTCACTTCAAATAATGCCGCATCATCTCACCATGAATCTCTTCAGGGTGAAGCATCTGCTCAGCCCACTGAAGAACATGCCAGCACCGCTGATGAAAATCAGGCTGCTTATGAAACTGCTAGTACCATGGCTGATGAAATTGCTAGCGAAACCACTAGTGTTGCGCCCGAGGAACAAGACAGGCCAGCTAAAGCATCTACCACTGTGCCTGAAGAAACTGAACCTGTCAGGCCAACTGCACCAGTTGAGCCTGAGGAAAATGAACCGATTTCATCTGCTCATCCTGCACCAACACCAAGTCCCATTCTTCCTTCTGCTTTAGAAGCGAAGAAAACCCAGGCTGCGGAGCGAGCAGCAGTGAAGAAGAGGAAAGCATTTGCTTCATCAGATTCTTCAGCACCGAAGAAGATGAAGATAATGGCAAGATCTTTTGAGAATCCCATTGATGCTATTCCTGTCTCCAGTATGCCATCAAAGGAACTCGTTCCCTTTGGTGAAGATTATGAGATCCCATGCAGATCTGATGAAGATGTTCCTTCTGCTGCTTCTTCAGAGCAATTGGACAAAGAAATTGAAGTGGATAATATCCCTTCAACCCCATTCGTCTCATCGCATATGCCTTAGTTCACAGCTGAAGAGGCAGGCGTTGAAGAATTGAATGAAGAAGATGAAAACGTGGACATTGGGACCACCACTCCAGTGATGAATGATGACTTTTGGGAAAGTCATCACCCCAACTCTCCCATGTTCACACCATTGCAACAGATTCCTCAGTCCCCAGTGCACACTGAAGTTCAAATGGGCTCTGATGAACCTCAAGCCACTCCTTCCATTCCTGAAGAAATTCCAGCCACTAGTGCTGATGTTAATGTTGATGAAGAATTGAAGACCCAGGCTGCTACTGAAGCAGAAACTGAAATTCCTTAGCCTATGGTTCCTGAAAATGTGATTCCTGAGGCTGTGATGACTTTGACTGATACTCCTCAGCCCAAGCCGAAGAATCCCTTCTCTAAGATGCAAAAATTTAAGGCTGATGATTTCTTCCATGAGCATGTATTCTTCACATATTACAATCCTTATGACTCTGCTCGTCTATGAAGGAAGCGTTTCTGGATAGCAAGCCAAGCCAACTTCTATTCTTCACTGCTTTTTGATAAGGACAAAGTCTTTGACCATGAGCATATTCCTCATGTGGACATGGAATCGCTACCTTACTTCACCCCAGTCCTCAGTGTTCTTCATGAAGCTGGGCTGCTAAACTTCTGCACCGACATCGTTGACTGGAATGAAGAACTAATTCTTCAGTTCTACGCGATGATGCATATCACTAGCAATGTTGCAGATGTAAATTCTTGGGTGTTGGACTGGATGACTGAAAACACTCACTTCAAAGCACCGGCCTTTGAATCGCTTCATGCCCTGCCTGTCAGTCAACCCCTTGAATAGCGCAGCTCATCTACCATGAATCTGAGCTATCTGACCATTACATGCAAGTACTGATGAACCACTGAAGCCTGGTCAAGCCCCAAGGACCAAATTCCTCGTGAAGGAATTGTTGTATGTGCCACAGACTGTCTATCGCGTTCTGACCAAGACATTGAGTCCAATCAAAGGCCATGACTCGAGTGAAGAAGAGGTCATTGGCATCATGAAGAATCTTCTTTTCAATATCATTCATGGCGTCCCAATCAACTATGATTTCTTCATGAGGACTCTGGCAAATGTTGCATTGTCACCTTTTGAGTTGAAGCCTTATGCTCCCTGGATTATGAGATTCCTCATATCAAGGTCTTCAATCAATTACAAGGCTGACTTTCAAAATCATCTCAGCTACTTGCCCCCCATTGAAGTCCCCAAGCAGACATTTTCCTCAGCTGATGAGAAGGGCAAGGCTACTGCTGTTATTGATGAAGGCATTCATCCATTGGATGGTTAGTTCCGCAAAGTTGCATCTTACTCCATCAATGATGACTCTGCCACTCATGACTCTGCCGCCAATGACTCAAAGCAAAATCCTCAAGGCACAGCTCCAAGGGTGATGACTGATCATGAGCTTCTCCTCAGTCTTCATCAGAAGGTCGATCGCAACCATAAATGGGTTAAGCGTCAGTTTGGTTCAATTCTTCACAACATGACTGCTACACATAATTCAGTGAAGAAGAACCACTACTACCTCCATGAAGTATTCAATCGCACCTGGGCTATTCTGTCTCATCTTTATGGTGAAGAAGATCTCAAGCAGATGGGCTTCAAGCAGGACTTTGACTGGTCTCAGCCACCGTTGAAGAAATTCAAGAAAGTCAAAGTTCCTTCCTTGGTAGCCAGCTCATATTCTTCATCGCGCGAGACTGATGAGCATGAAGATTTGGACGACACTGCGGCAGGCCCTACTTCAACAACCGTCCCCGACAACGCTCGCGCTCCTCCATTGTATACGTGATATTCCTCAGGGGCATTAGTCCTCAGTTTTCGCCCCTTTTCGTCATTTGATGACAAAGGGGGGTAAATTTGAGTTAGTCTTCAAGCGGGTCTCTAATTATGGGCGTATTTTTCTAAGTTACAACTCTCGTTCTTTTGAAGACTTTGTTGGATCGAGTTGTAAACTTAAACCCGATGGTGGTCTGATACTTCTTCTATGTTTTTCTCCATGCTATTTCCTCAGTTATGTTAATGCACGCATGCTGAATTACATGAGTCACCATATTTCATCATGCATTTCAAATTCTTCATATTATATGTTAAATGCGTGTATGAATTACAAGATATAGGGGGAGATCTCCGTGATTCTACTCTTCAAATGTGCATTGCCTCAAAAGCAAATTCCTCACTATGGACATCTTCAGGGGGAGTTCTTCCATATCTTGCAATCGAATTCCTCAATATCAGTATTTACACTTCACATGTTTATCCCCGTTGAAAACTTAACCTATATTTTCAACAATCACCAAAAACGGGGAGATTGTAAGTGCATCTAGTGCCCCCTAGTGATTTTGGTGTATTGGAGACTTATAGTTTAAGGGACTGATGCATTTGTGAGTGTACACAGGTCTATAAGTCTATGAGGAGTTTGATATTTACAGAGAAAGTCGACCCCTAAAAATGAATGTCTTCAACTGAAGACTTTCTGAAGACTTTGAAAGTGAAGAAATTGGTGTGACCCTGAAGACTTGGTATTCATACGAGGAACATGAAGCGTGAATAATTTTTTTGTAGTTTCATTTTCTCTTTCTTGAGTCATAGGAAACACCATACTGTTAAAGGGGGTCGAGGAAAAACTAAGGAAAAGTTTCCAAGTGATGCTCAACTCAAAATCCTACACCTACCAATCCTTTCGAGTGAAGCCATTGGAAATCTCATACAGTTCAGTCAATTTCTTCAGTGACAGAGTTGAAGTTCTTCTGGTCTCTGAGGAATTTGTTCTGACTGAGGAGTTAGGAATTCACTAGTGCAGATTGCCTACAAGTGAGGAACATGATAGCCCTGAGGAATTTGAGCCTCAAATTTCTGACCGTTGTTGTGATATGCGCCAGCTGTCCCAAAATATCTACCCACCTAATGGTCATATCATTGAAGGGTATTTATGTCTTATCATGTCGGGCTGCTCCTTAGGCTATAAATATTTGCCCCCTACAACCACTAGCTGGTTGGTTGCTCCGAGAGAAACTGACACTTGTCATTGAGAGCATCCCATCCTCCGAGGACTTTGAGCGAAAATCATCAAGTGAGGAAAACCCAAACCCAAACACCTACAAACCCAAAGTGATTGAGCATCACTTAAGAAATTGTTCCTGTGTGGATCCGACGCTTGTTACCTTTGAAGACTGTGCATCTTCCAGACGGTTAGGCATCATGGTCTAGAGCATCCAAGAGGAAATTGTGGATGGCCGAGTGACCTGATACGTCTCCAACGTATCTACTTTTCCAAACACTTTTGCCCTTGTTTTGGGCTCTAACTTGCATGATTTGAATAGAACTAACCCGGACAAACGCTGTTTTCAGTAGAATTGCCATGGTGTTATTTTTGTGCAGAAATAAAAGTTCTCGGAATGACATGAAAATCCACGGAGACACGTTTTGGAAATAATAAAAATACTGGCGAAAGAATCAGCATCAGGGGGCCCACACCCTGTCCACGAGGGTGTAGGGCGCGCCCACCCCCCTGGGGCATGCCCCCTACCTCGTGGGCCCCCTGAGACTCCACCGAACTCAACTCCAACTCCATATATTCACGTTCAGGGTGAAAAAACCAAAGAGAAGGATTCACCACGTTTTATGATAGAGAGCCACCGCCAAGCCCTAATCTCTCTCGGGAGGGCTGATTTGGAGGCCATTTGGGGCTCCGGAGAGGGGAATCCCTCGTCGTCCTCATCATCAACCTTCCTCCATCACCAATTTCATGATGCTCACCGCCGTGCGTGAGTAATTCCATTGTAGGCTTGTTGGACGGTGATGGTTTGGATGAGATTTATCATGTAATCGAGTTAGTTTTGTTAGGGTTTGATCCCTAGTATCCATTATGTTCTGAGATTGATGTTGCTATGACTCTACTATGCTTAATGATTGTCACTAGGGCCCGAGTGCCATGAATTCAGATCTGAACCTATTATGTTTTCATGAATATATGTGAGTTCTTGATCCTATCTTGCAAGTCAATAGTCACCTACTATGTGTTATGATCAGGCAACCCCGAAGTGACAATAATCGGGGCCACTCCCGATGATGACCGTAGTTTGAGGAGTTCATGTATTCACTAAGTGTTAATGCTTTGGTCCGGTACTCTATTAAAAGGAGGCCTTAATATCCCTTAGTTTCCATTAGGACCCCGCTGCCACGGGAGGGTAGGACAAAATATGTCATGCAAGTTCTTTTCCATAAGCACGTATGACTATATTCAGAATACATGCCTGCATTACATTGATGAACTGGAGCTAGTACTGTGTCATCCTATGTTATAACTGTTGCATGAGGAATCGCATTCGACATAATTATCCATGATTGATCCATTGCCTATGAGCTTTTTCACATATTGATCTTTGCTTAGTTACCTTTCCGCTGCCACTGTTGCGATTACTACAAAACTGCTATTGTTACTTTTGCCACCGTTACCGTTACTTCCATATTACTTTTCTACTAAATACTTTGTTTTGGATATTAAGTCTTGCAGGTGTGGTTGAATTGACAACTCAACTGCTAATACTTGAGAATATTCTTTGGCTCCCCTTGTGTCGAATCAATAAATTTGGGTTGAATACTCTACCCTCGAAAATTGTTGTGATCCCCTATACTTGTGGGTTATCAAGACTATTTTCTGGTGCCGTTGCCGGGGAGCATAGCTCTATTCTTTGAGTCACTTGGGATTTATATCTGTTGATCACTATGAGGAACTTGAAAGACGAAAAAACCAAGATTTATCCCTCAACTACGAGGGGAGGTAAAAATCTGCCATCTAGCTTTGCACTTGATTCACCTTCTGTTATGAGTAAACTTGCGACACCTGCTATTGATTCTGATATGTCGCATGTTATTGATGATGCCACTTCTATTCTTGATAACACTGTGCCATTAGGTGAATTTCTTGATGAACAACTTGCTAGGGTTAGAGAGAATGAAATTATTGAAACTGATAATATTGATGAAAGTGATGATGAAGATTCTCCCCCTAGATATGAATTGCCTGATGTGCCTGAGGGTTATGTTATGGATGAAGAAACTGCTAGAGATCTTTTTGCTTGCAAAGATAGATATGATCTTAAGAAACTATTAGCTAAGCTGAAAGAAAAGTCTTTGAATGCTAGAATGAAATATGACCCTCCTTTTGCTACTTCACCTATCTGTATTTCTGATAAGGATTATGATTTCACTGTCAATCCTGAGTAAATTACTTTGGTTGAATCTGATCCTTTTTGTCAGGACCCCGATTCTAAGTCACACCGATCTAGCCTGTAACACCTCATATCACTTTGCGGCCTCACGCATGGTATTCCCACGGGTGTCGCCTTACCTTGGCCCGGGACCGTTTGCGCCTTTTGGCTCACGTATATGATAGTGTCGCTAGCATCCATATGGCAGAGAACCCGGGCCGACATGGCTAGTCGTGAACCCAAAGCGGCACTAACTTACGGGGACAGGCATACATGAATCAACATCGAGCATGTCGGTTAGCAGCGTGTGAATCCGGGCTGTAGCACTGGGCTAACAGGACTCCAGGAACCCGGGCTGTAGCAGGCTAGGCAGGACTCCGGATGTCACCACGTGACATTTCCCCGAAGGGACAGACACAGGAACGAAGTGAAACACATGCCGGCCAGTCAAGTGTTCCGGAGCAGTAGTGCTGGGCTAACAGGACTCCGGTGAACCGGGCTGTAGCGGACTACTATGGCTCATGGAAGCACTAGACTACATTTCCCCATAAGAGAGGCTGCCAAGGATAAACAACTAGATTGTCAGATCCCACAATTACCAAGCATTTCAATCATACACACAATATGCTCGATATGTGTAAATACAACATGGCATCACAACAAAACTCTACAACTCAAAGTACTTTATTTAAAGGCACCGGAGAGCCATACATAACATGTTCATACAGATAGGGGTCACATGACCCGACACTCAAGTCATACAAACATACAAGCACATGCGGAAACAAACTTGTCTGAGTACAGACAAGTAGAAAGAAAGAAGGCTTGACGAAGCCTGTCTATCTACATAGGCCCTTCACAAGCTCAGATCACCACCTGGGTGGCAAGTCACTCGTCAACGTCGAGATCTACATAGAACCCATCGGAGGGGGCGGTGTTGTCGTCTAAAAATAGTAATTAAAGCAACATGAGTACAAAGTTACTCAGCAAGTCTTACAACAGATCCTACTATACATGCACATTCTCAAGAAGGTAGTGGAGTTATTGCAGCAAGCCAGCTTTGACTCTTGGCTAAGCTATCCTATGAGACAACACTTGTAAAATAGTTTTTGCACTCGAGTCAACTAATCACCATCACAATACTCCACCGTGGATCCTCCTTCGTCATCCTACGAGAGGGCCATCCACGGTACTCACATTTATCTTGAGTCTTTTAGTAGTAACCATTAACTTGTCTATGAACTGCATAAGCGACCAAGTAGTCCTTTACCGCGGACGCGGCTATTCGAATAGTTTTATACCCTGCAGGGGTGTACTTCGTCACACACGCTTTCACCACTTATCGTCGCTTACACGACATGTACTCGGCAACCTTCTAGCGGAAGCCCAGCAAGGGTGTCGGCCACGACCTGACTAAACACACGAGTCCCTAGTCCAGGTTTATCGCCTATTCGGGTTCCATCCACAAGGAAATCCGGCTGGGGTGTCCTCAACGGCCCCAAACGATGTGTGCAGGGTTCCCGAGACACCAAACGGGCGACTCGGTACACCGGGCCACGAGCCTACCGCATCACAGCCCACCCCTACGGCCAGCGCTGTGCACGGCCTCCAACATACTACAAACACCAGAAACTACTTGCAACTCCTGGACAGAGGACAAGAGTGGTTAATAAGTCGAGAGGGTCCATTGGTTTTGGGCGCAACGTGTGGTAGTAGCTGATCTTAGATCACACATACAGATCTCAGTTCTTAAGTACGGCCTCAATGAAACAACCCACCATGTACTCCTACATGGCCTCTCATCGATACCTTTACCAAATCATATTCAACACTTCACTCTCATTACTGACACAACCATTCACTCTAGTTCATCACCCCGATGAGCCAGACCTGGCACGACTCTAAGCATAGCAAGCATAGCATGGTAGGAAACACAAACATGGCTCAATCAACTCCTACACATGCTAGTGGGTTTCATCTAGTTACTGTGGCAATGACAGGTCATGCAGAGGAAGTGGGTTCAACTACCACAACACACAGCAGTTTGAAACGCGTTGTCTTAATGTAGTAAACGAGAGCAGAAGCGAGAAGATGGGTTTGTATCGAAATGATCAATGGGTTTCTTGCCTGACAGAGTGGTAGTGGGATACTGCCCTTCAGTTGGATACTCGTGAATATCCTCGGAGGCAGAACCTACCACGAAGAACACATCGAAACACAATCATCACAAGGCAATATGCAACAATATGATGCATGCAATGACATGGCAAAATGAATGTGTTTGGGCTAATGCAACTTAGAACAGATTAGTTTGAGTCCATTTAAATCAAGGATTCAAATGCTAACCCAAAGTAAGAGGTCACATTAGTGCATTTACTTGTTTCACCTAAACAACAAGGTTAATGTGTTCTGGCATGCATGAAACCAGTACAGATGGAAAGATTGGATTTTTCTGATCAAATTTCATATATAAATCTTTGCATTTGGAGTTACAGATTAATTTCTATGAATTTTTGAAGTTTGTAGTATTTTCTGGAATTTCCTGTATAAAAATAAATCCAATAAATACTTATTGCGTCAGTAGTGCGTCATGGTGACGTCAGCGGTCAACGGAGCCAGTCCAGGTCAAACTGACCAGTGGGTCCCGTCTGTCAGTGTCAATTAAACTAACTAAGTTTAGTTAGCATTAAACTAATACTAACTTAGTTTAGTTAGTGGCCTGGGGCCCACACGTCAGTTACCCAGGGGGTCAAACTGGGCCCACCTAGTCAACGGGCAGCGGGTCAACTCGCCGGCGTTTAGCCGCCGGCGAGGCCAGACGCGGCGGTGCGTGCGGGTTTCGTGCTTCGGCGACCAAATGGGCGGCGGAGACCATCTACGAGTAGCTAGGAGCGAGCCACGTTGAGTGGTGGTGATGGTTGGCCTCGGGGTCGCCGGAAATGACGCCGGCGACGAGCTGTGCGGCTGCCGGGGCTCGGGCGAGCTCGGGCTCATCGTTAGGAGGCACGGCGAGGCGCGTGGAGTGGTGCTACGGGCTCCTGGGGATGCGGTGAGTGTGTTGGACACGATGGTCTGGCTGGTGGGTGGCCGGAGCATCGTCGGCGACGAGCTCGGCGGCGGCGCGTGCGGTGAAGCTTCGTGCGGTCGCTATGGTGCTCGAGAGAGAGAACGGGGAGGATGGGAAGGTGGCTGAGCTCACGGCGATGTGGGGCTCGCCCAGGTGTCCACGAGGGTCAGGGCGGCGTGGGGGAGAATGGATGTGTCCAGGGGGTCAGGGCGGCGACGTGGGGCTCGCCCAGGTGTCCACGGGCGCGGGCGGCAAGCAGGTGGCGCCGTGGCAAGCGCGCGCACACCGGCGTCACCTCCCTCCCTACCTGGCGGGGAAGAAGCAGCTGGCTGGCACGGGCCAGCACAGCGCTGGGCCGCCAGGTGGGCCGGCTGGTGGGTTGTGGCCAGGTAAGATTCCCTCCCTCTCTTTAATCTGTTTTTGTTTTTTTCTATTTTTCTGTAAGTGTGTGGCTTTATTAAAAATAGTTAGGCACTTTCAAAAAATCCAAAAATAATTAGGGACTCTGTTTAGATTATTTCCAACAGCCCACACTTATTTCCAGAATTATTTGGGCATTTAAAATATTTACTAGCATTTAAATGCCCAAATGCAAGGTACATATGATTTAATTCAATGATCTTGTGATGACCTAGGAAATTGTGAACCCATTTTGTCAGAGGTTCTAACCCTAGAGAAAAAGGGTGGACTTTTTAGAAGGGCATTTCAAGTTCATTGAAAATAATTTTAGTAATCCCTAGTTGTTTTCAGGGGGTGCTGGGGGTTCTGTCATCCCCATTTCAAGTTTCTGGAAAAAGTAAACATGATGCAACACTCTAATGCATGAACTAGCTAGGATGTGACAACTCACCCCCACTCAAAAGAATCTTGTCCCGAGATTTAGGATCCGTCGGGAAGAAGGTGGGGTACTCAAGTCGAAGACGATCCTCCCTTTCCCAAGTAGCTTCTTTCTCGGAATGGTGTGACCATTGAACCTTGAGAAACTTGATATTTTGGCGTCGAGTGGTACGCTCGGCTTGATCAAGGATGCGAACGGGATATTACCGATATGTGAGATTATCTTGGAGATCAAGCGTTTTGCGGTCCACTCCACGGATAGGATCCGCGAAGCAACGCCTGAGTTGAGAAACATGGAAGACATCATGAACTCTGGAAAGATGCGAAGGTAGTTCCAATTGGTAGGCAACTTCTCCTCGTTTGGCAAGAATGTGAAAGGGTCCAATGTAATGAGGAGCCAATTTGCCTTTGATACCAAATCGATGGGTTCCCTTCAAAGGAGTAACCCGAAGGTAAGCCTTCTCGCCAACTTCATAAGTCATGAGCTTATGTTTGCGGTCATATTGGCTCTTTTGACGAGATTGGGCTATTTTTAGTTTCTCACGAATAATGCAAACCTGCTCTTCTGCTTCCTAAATCATATCCGGGCCAAAGAGTTGTCTCTCCCCGGTTTCTGACCAGTTAAGAGGTGTTCAACATTTTCGTCCATAGAGAACTTCGAAAGGAGCTTTGCCCAAGCTAGCTTGATAACTATTGCTATAAGCGAACTCGGCGAATGGAAGGCATTTCTCCCAATCCATACCAAAAGAGATGACAGAAGCTCGAAGCATATCCTCCAGAATTTGATTGACTCGTTTTACTTGACCACTTGATTGGGGGTGGAAGGCGGTGCTAAAGGAGAGACCAGTTCCCATAGCATTTTGGAAACTTTCCCAAAATCGAGAGGTGAAGAGACTTCCACAGTCTGAGTTAATATCCAATGGAACACCATGAAGAGACACTATTCGGGAGATGTACAAGTCAGCTAGCTGGCTAGCGGTTATACTCTCACGAACAGGTAGGAAGTGGGCTACTTTGGAAAGACGATCGACAACGACGAAGATAGCATTATTCCCTCTCTTGGTCCTGGGAAACCCGGTAATGAAATCCATACCGATTTTATCCCATTTCCATTCAGGAATAGCCAAAGGTTGAAGGGTGCCAGCAGGCCGTTGATGCTCTTCTTTAACACGACGACAAACGTCGCAATTAGCAATGTATTGAGCAATTTCTCTCTTCATCCTAGTCCACCAAAACCTCTGGCGTAGGTCTTGATGCATTTTGTACTACCGGGATGAATGGTGTGAGGGGATTCATGAGCTTCCTTAAGGAGCAACCGCCTCAGGTTGCGTACCTTGGGAACCACTAGACGGTCTCCAAAGAACACAACACCTTGATCATCAACGGAGAAACAATCTGCGACTCCTTTCTTGATGTTTCTCTTAATACGGGAGATTCCCGGATCTACCTTCTGAGCTTTGATGATCTGATCCGTAAGGGTAGGTTTCGCCACCAGGGTGGATAGGAATCCTCGAGGAACAATGAGAAGGTTATGCTTACGAAATTCCTCGTGGAGAAGTGGTTGACTTTGTTGTAACATCAGGTTGTTACAATAAGATTTACGACTTAGCGCATCAGCCATGACATTGGCTTTGCCCGGGGTGTAAGTTATTCCTAAGTCGTAATCTGTGATCAACTCGACCCAATGTCTTTGCCTGAGATTCAAATCTGGTTGGGTGAAGATGTATTTCAGACTTTGGTGATCGGTGTAAATCTCGCAACAATTACCGAGAAGGTAATGTCGCCATGTTTTGAGTGCATGGACCACAGCTGCAAGCTCTAGATCATGTGTGGGATAGTTATCCTCATGTGGACGCAACTGTCGAGAAGCGTAGGCAGTCACATGACGATCTTGCATGAGTATGCAACCTAGTCCTTGTCGTGAGGCGTCGCAATAGATAACAAAGTCCTTAGAAAAATTTGGTGGTACGAGTACGGGAGCAGATGTCAGGCGTCTTCTCAGTTCCTGAAAGCCGAACTCGCACTCTGGGGTCCACTCAAACTTTTTATCTTTCTTGAGGAGTTCAGTTAGAGGTTTAGCAACCTTGGAAAAATTCTCGACGAAGCGGCGACAGTAGCTCGCTAAGCCAAGGAAACTCCGAACTTGCTTGACCGTTTCAGGTGGAGTCCCAATCAAGGACAGCTTGAACTCGCTCGGGATTGATAGCAATACCCTTACCAGAGATTACATGGCCTAGATAGGTCACTTCTGGCAACCAGAATTCACACTTGGAGAATTTGGCATAAAGGCGATGCTCTCGAAGTTTCATCAATACTAGCCTTAGATGCTCGGCATGTTCTTCCTCATTCTTGGAGTAGATGAGTATATCATCGAGGTATACCACGACGAATTTATCCAAATTCTCCATGAAGATCGAGTTCATTAACCGAGAGAAGGTGGCTGGGGCATTGGTTAAACCGAAAGACATGACGGTGTACTCGTATTGGCCATAACGAGTAACAAAGGCCGTTTTAGGAATGTCCCCGTTCTTGATTTTGATTTGATGGTAGCCTAACCTCAAATCCATTTTGGAAAAGACTGAGGATCCAGCGAGCTGATCATACAAGTCGTTGATCCTGGGGAGCGGATACTTGTTCTAGATAGTGACAAAGTTGACAGGTCGGTAATCTACAACCATCCGATCCGTTCCATCTTTCTTCTTGACGAAGAGGACAGGGCAAGCCCATGGAGAAGAACTAGGACGGATGAAACCCTTTTGCAAGGACTCATTGAGTTGTTTCTTAAGTTTGGCTAGTTCTAGATTCCATCTTATAGGGTCTTCTAGAGATTGGGACGGTTCCTGGAACAAGGTCTATCACGAACTCGACATCCCTGTCAGGTGGAATACCTGGCAGTTCTTCTGGAAAGACATCCGGGAAGTCACGGACTACCGGAATATCTTCAAGGTCTGGAAGAGGGTTGGCATTTAGGGAGTAGAGCTGACGCTTAGACACTCGGGTCAAAACATTGACTGTCTTGCCCGATGGATGGGTGAGTTGAACAGTTCTAGTAGAGTAATCAATCTTAGCATAATGGGATGACATCCAGTCCATACCCAAGATGATGTTTATGTCCGAGGACTTGAGAGCTATCAGTGATGCAAGGAAGACCAATCTATCGACAAGAATTTCATTTCCATGACTTATTCTAAAGGTTTGCCATCTAGAACTAGGAGTTTGAATTTCCATGGAGGTGGGCATGTCACTAAATGTGGTGTTGTGCAATCGAGCATAGCTCTCGGAAATAAATGAATGAGATGCTCCAGTATCGAAAAGAACAGTTGCCGGATGGCAATTAACAAGGAGCGTACCAAGGACGACGTTGGGATCATCATGAGTCTCCTCAGCTGAGACATAGTTGACATGACCACGTGCAGTGCTAGCGGGCTTGGCGTAGTAAGTCTTTCCCGCTGGCTTACCACGGCCAACGGACTTTCCAGGCTGATTGGGGTTGTTCTGGGGGCACTCGCGCAGGTAGTGACCCGTCTCTCCACACTTGAAGCATGTCACAACATTGGGGCGTGGAGCAGCATTAGCAGCGGGGCCACCATAGACCTTGGGCGGTGCATACTACTGGTTGGGGCGAGGCGCCTCAAAGGATGGCCTCGGAGTGAACCTAGGTGGCAGAGCTATGTTTGGAATCCAGACCCGGCGTTTCTGAGATCCAGAGCCGGATGAAGAACCAAAGTCACGGGAGTGCTTGCGTGAAGCATCATAGTCAATCTGACCTGTCTCAGCACTGATGGCCTTATTGGCCAGCTTCTGGAAGGAGGTGCACTCGTGTAGACGAAGATCACGGCGAAGCTCGGGGCTAAGTCCTTTGCGGAACCTTGCCTGCTTCTTGGCGTAGGTGGATACCTCTTTAGGAGCATAACGTGCCAGATTTCCAAACTCACGACTGTATGCATCCACGGTCAGTCTGCCTTGGGTGAAGTTGCAGAATTCTTCCCGCTTACGATCCATGAGACCCTCCGGAATGTGATGCTCACGGAAAGCCTCACTGAATTCAGCCCAAGTAGTGATTTGGTCAGTCGGGCGCATAGCCTCAAAGTTTTCCCACCAAAGGCTAGCAGGGCCTTCGAGGTGATAGGCAGCGTAGGTAACCTTATCAGCTTCGGCTACGTTGGCAGAACATAGCTTATGGGTGATGTTGTGAAGCCAATCATCCACTTCGAGGGGCTCGACGGAATGATTAAACTTTGGTGGGTACAACTTGACAAAGTCATTGATTGACACCAAGTCGTTCCTCTGATGACGTGCAGTATTCTGCTCAATTTGCTCTA
Source organism: Triticum aestivum (assembly GCF_018294505.1). Taxonomy (NCBI): domain Eukaryota; kingdom Viridiplantae; phylum Streptophyta; class Magnoliopsida; order Poales; family Poaceae; genus Triticum; species Triticum aestivum. The sequence continues at coordinate 107,312,764 of NC_057805.1, read as the reverse complement.
GCAAGCGGTTGGTCTCACGCTTGTTTCTTTCCGCCTCTAGCATAACTTCGGCCAGAGAAGGCGGTTGAGGCAGATTCTCATCCCTAGTTGCACTGGCTTCACCCTGCGCCTAGACAGCAGGGTTGTTGCGGGTGTTGACCATCCTAGGAAAACAAGACAACGGTTTAGACAAGGATGGCAAAATCTTGGCAAGGAAGTGCGGAATGTAATGGACGACATGGAATGCTGAGATGTTCATTTGCACGACATGGTAATATAGAAACTGCCATATATATACCATCGGTCATACACACTGTACATAGTTTAGTACAAGCCCAGGCTAGAGTACAACTATGATGAAATACAATACCTCTCATCGGAGGCATTCCAAGCTCCTATACATTAATTTTCTACACCTCCGGAACGTGATACACACCAAGTCGTATCCCACGAGTCACGCAGGACTGTGGAGAATACAACTGTTACAATACTAGTGAAGCTACTACCAACTCAGACGTCTCCGTAGTAATCTTCATAAAGATTACCACCATGTCCTGGGAGCTGAACATGATCATCTGGAAACAGTCGGTCCTGTGGAGCTTGCGGTCCATAAGGACTCGGATGTGGGCTTGGTCCAACAAAAGGTGGCAGACGGGGTCCACGAGGAGGGGTGATGCCTCCTACATCACGCCAGTCCATACAATCTGGCAGACCAGACCGCATGGGTTACAAGTCCCTCATGTCCATATACCCAGCCTGCACGGCAGGTGCAAACCGTGTCAGAGTGGCCCAGTGATCAGAACGAGCGTTGAAGAGCTCCATTCGCAAGGCACGATTCTCACAGTCCTTGTCCTCAAGCATCTCGGTGGTGGTGCGGAGTAGTGAATCCTCATGGGTAGAGTCACAGTAAATAGCCTGATAGTACCCTTGTGCCCCAGGGAGTGATGCTGGCATATAGTGGAAATCAGTGTTCCGAAGCAAGGCAGTTCTGGCTCGTATGATAGTCATCATCGAGTAAGCTGCGTCCTGCACGGACATCTCGATGGTAACCCCAAGTCCATAAGAGCAATGGAGGGGTTCAGTAGCTCCAGGATAGGAAGGGTATGTCCTGACCGTACAAAGGTATTGACATTGATTAAAGTCTCGAAACTGCTCCTCGACGGTATACTCAGGATACCATCGATAGCCTGTCTCGACCATCACTCGGACCAACATGGCCGTGTGACCAGGTACATCGAGGCACCGAGTCAGACGAACCACGTGATTCTAGGAATGGGTGGCCATCTGAAAGCACGAAATAATGCAAAGGCATTAGAATTTTCTAAGGGAAATCGGACAGCATAACGGCTGTAAATGCTCAGAAAAAGATTTGAAACATTCACAACAGTTTGCATAGACACTCAACAACATCATATCAAGGTTCTGGTTCAACTGGTAACATACCAAAAGTAGTAGAAACTGAACTGAGGCATGGAACCAACAATCCTATAAGTTACTACAGATTAGTAACACGTGAACCTGATAGAGAGAAGAGAGCCTAGTCCTTAACCCACGTAGAAAGAGAGGAGAATGACTCAGATCAGAGGGCATAAGATAAAGGAGTAAAAAGAGCCTTACGTTCCCTCCCACAATCAATTCCCCTACATATAACTAAAGCATTTCTAGAATCGACATCGACCAGTTTGGCTCAACAAACCTACAGGCAGTCCGGCTCTGATGCCAACTGTCGGGACCCCGATTCCAAGTCACACCGATCTAGCCTGTAACACCTCACATCACTTTGCGGCCTCACGCACGGTACTCCCACGGGTGTCGCCTTACCACGGCCCGGGACCGTTTGCGCCTTTTGGCTCACGTATATGACAATGTCGCTAGCATCCATATGACAGAAAACCCGGGCCGACATGGCTAGTCGTGAACCCGAAGCAGCACTAACGTATGGGGACAGGCATACATGAATCAACATCGAACGTGTCGGTCAGCAGCGTGCGAATCCGGGCTGTAGCAGGCTAGGCAGGACTCCGGATGTCACCGCGTGACATTTCCCCGAAGGGACAGACACAAGAACGATATGAAGCACATGCCGGCCAGTCAAGTTCCCAGAGCAGTAGTGCTGGGCTAGCAGGACTCCGGTGTACCGGGCTGTAGCGGACTACTATGGCTCAAGGAGGCACTAGACTACATTTCCCCATAAGAGAGGCTGCTAAGGATAGACAACTAGATTGTCGGATCCCACACATACCAAGCATTTCAATCATACACACAATATGCTCGATATGTGCAAATACAACATGGCATCACAACAAGACTCTACGACTCAGAGTATTTATTCATTAGGCTCCGAAGAGCCAGATATTACAAACATGGGTCTCATGACCCAACATTCAGAGCATACAAGTCAAAACACATGCGGAAGCTTAACATGTCTGAGTACAGACATCTACAAATGGAAAAGGCTGAGAAGCCTGACTATCTACCAGATCCTGCCGAGGGCACAAGATCGTAGCTGAGGTATCAAGCTAAACGTCGAAGTCCACACGGAACTACTAGCGAGACTGACATCTCTCTGCAAAACATAGAATAGGCAAACGTGAGTACAAATGTACCCAGCAAGACTTACATCAGAACTATCTACATATGCATCGGTATCAACAAAGGGGGTGGTGGAGTTTAACTGCAGCAAGCCAGCTTTGACTCGGTGGCTATCCTGAACTACGACTGCAAGTAACTCTTTTGAGGTGGCGCACACGAGTCCACATATTCACCATATCAATACACCACTATGGATCCGCTTCCGTCTCCCTACGAGAACGCCATCCATAGCACTCACGCTTATCTTGCGCATTTTAGAGTATCCACTTTCACTTGTCTATGAACTGTTATAGGCAACCCAGAAGTCCTTTACCGCGGACACGGCTATTCGAATAGATCATATTAACCCTACAGGGGTGTACTTCGTCACACACGCTCTCGCCACTTACCACAATGTACACGTCGTGTACCTCGGCAACCTTCAAGCGGAAGCCTGGCGAGGGAGTCGGCCACGACCTGGCTAACCACACAAGTCTCTAGTCCAGGTTTATCGCCTATTCAGGTTCCATCCGCAAGGAGATCCGGCCGGGGTGTTGCTCATGGCCCCAAACGATGTGAACAGGGTTCCCAAGCCCACCTCGACGGATGGATCTACGCTTGGTACACCGTGCCACGGTGCCTAGTCTGTCCCAAGCCCACCTGTACCGGGTACCACTTGGTAGACTACTAACACAACCTACAAACACCAGAAACTAGTTGCAACTCCTGGACAGAGATCGAGGCGGTTAATAAGCCGAGAGGGGTCGAGTTACCGGAACCCAATGTGTGGTAGTAACTGTTCATGGATCACAAACACAGAACTCAGTTCCTGAGGACGGCTTCAATGAGACAACCCACCATGTACTCCTACATGGCCTCTCACCGCTACCTTTACCAAATCGTGTTCACACCCTTAGCTCTCACACAGTAGGACATGTTGACCACTTTCCAATTCATTCCCGGTGAATCAGACCTGACACAACTCTAAGCAATAGCAGGCATGACAAACAAGCATGAATGAGTAGGCACATCAGGGCTCAGACAACTCCTACTCATGCTAGTGGGTTTCATCTATTTACTGTGGCAATGACAGGTCATGCAGAGGAAAGGGGTTCAACTACCGCAGCATGTAACAGATGAATCGTTGTTGTCCTATTGCAATAAAAGAGAGCAGGAGCGAGAGAGTGGGATTGTATCGGAATGAACAAGGGGGTTTTGCTTGCCTGGCACTTCTGAAGATATTATAGTTCTTCATCGGTGTCATCGAACTCATCGTCGGAAACACGGCTATCGAGAGGGGACTATACCGGCAACAGAGAGGAAACACAATCAATGCAATGCAACAATATGATGCATGAATGTGACATGGCAATATGCTGTGATTTGAGCTAATGCAACTAGCGCCAAGTTAAATGGAGTTGGCTTGAATCAAAGATTCAAATTCAAACTCCATATGTGATTTCTTAAATGCCATTTAATTGAATTGTCCTAAACAGTAGTCATAAGTTGTTCTAACATGCATGGAAATGGTACAGATGGATAGATTGGATTTTTTGATCATTTTTCATATATAAATTATTTCATTTGGAGCTACGGTTGAATTTCTATGAATTTTAGAAGTTAGGGCATTTTCTGGAATTTTCTGAATTATTTTAAATCTAGAAAATCAATTATTGCATCAGTACTGCGTCTGGGTGACGTCAGCAGGGTCAACAGGCCGGTCCAGGTCAAACCTGACCAGTGGGGTCCACTGGTCAGTGAGACAGACACTAATCCCGCGTTGACTCCGGCTTTGACCCGCTGCGGGGCCCGCTGTCAGTGACTCTAGGGGGGTTAGTTAGAGCTAATGACGGTGCCACGTCACCAACCACCGGAGTTGGACGCCGGCGACCAAACCCCACGGCGGAGGATCGCCGGAGTTGCTCGGGACGGCGCTACAGGGGTCAGCTCGACGCGCTGGAGGCACCAGAGGGATGCTCATCCTCGCGCGCATCCAGGGGATCACGCGGGAGGCTGCGGGGTGGCCGGAGACGTTGGCCACGGCAACCATGGCGGTGGCCGGAGCTCGGCTAGATGCGGGCGTGGGGCTGCAGCTCGATTCCAAGCAAACGGAGAGCACAAGCAGAAGCTACGGGGCCCTAGGAGCTCGACCAGGTGCTCGGACACGTCGTTGGCCCTCCGTAATGACGACGGCGACGAACGCGGCGGCGGCAAGCTTCGGCCGCGGTGGCCAGGGGCTAGAGGAGGGATTCGACGACGGGGAGAGAGGGGTCGGGAGCAGGAGCTCATAGGGAGGCGACGCAGTAGGTCAGTGGGCTCGGGGATGTCCTTGACGGCGCGAATCGACGATGAAGGGCTCGGGTGCCCGAGGTTGAAGACGAGGTTGGTGAGGCCGTTGCAGGGCTGCCGGCGATGCGTGGCTCAGCAGAGAGGACGGGGACGTCACGGTGGAGCTTCTGGGTGCGTTGGTGAGGAGAGGGAAAGGCGGTGGCCGTGGTGGTGCTAGTCGGCGGCGGCAGGAGCGTTCGGTGAGGTGGGGGAACGGCGAGGGAGAGAGCCAGGGGGAGGGGGAGAGCTCGAGGGAGAGGCCGAGGGGGACCAGGGGTCTGCGTGGCGTCATGAGGGAGATCCAGGGCGACGAGGGAGCACGCAGGCAGTGTGGAGGTGGCCGGCGTGTGGCTGCGTGCGCCAGGCACGCGCGCTCCAGTCCTTCTGGCGTGTGCTGGAAGAGGACAAGGGAGAGAGATGGGCTGGGCCAACAGTGTTGGGCCAACACAGTGCAGGCCAGGTATGTGGCTCAGGTACTCTCCTCTCTCTCTCTTTACTTTATGTTTTCTATTTATTTTGATCTGTTTTGAATTAGTAAAATTACTAACTCATTTTGTAAAATCCTGATAAAAATTGTGGGCACTATTTGAATTATTTCCAACAGCCCCCAATTGTTTTCAGAAGTATTGAAGCATTTAAAATATTTATAGGCATTAAATGCTCCAATTCAAATACAATATGATTTAGCTCAAAAATCCATAAATGGCCAATAAATATGCTCATAATTTCTGGCAGAGGTTTTCACCTTTATCAAAAATCATGAACAGTTCCAAAGGGCATTTTGGGTTCATTGAAAACATTTGAATTTGACCCTAGTTGAGTTCATTTGGTGCTAGGGTTTGTTCATCCCCATTTCAAATTTCAATAAGTTTAGACATGATGCAAGCATATCTAGCTAGCCTAAGTGCATACCAGACTAGGGATGTGACAACTCACCCCCACTAAACAAAAATCTCGTCCCGAGATTCAAGCGTAGGGTAAGATGAAAGGGGAACACAAACTAACATAATCTTCACGATCCAATTGTCCTTCTCGAAGACGTTGACTCATTGCATCATCCTGATCTTGACATCTTTTCTTTCCAGAGCTTCATCCAACTATGATGATGGAAGAGAGGGAAACTCTACATGATTGATCTTCTCGAAGATCGAGCTATACAAGATCAACTCGCGGAATGAGATGCTGAAACATCTCGAGTTGAGACACAAAACACATCGAGAGGGATGGAAGAACAAACGATGAGATTTGACTTGGTGGGCAACAATCCTACGCTTAGGTAGGATGGTGCATGGTTTCAAAGTAGCGAGGAGATAGTTGCCACGATTCCATAACGGGGCACCTTAGGGAAGGTGGCTCATAGAAATATCCCTTAAGTGGCAAAAAGAATTACTTTTGATTCAGAGGTCAATGAAACTCTTCATACCAGCCGAAGGCAATTTACAAATGATCATGTGAACGAATTCGAAAGAATGGCATAATCGGACTAGAATTGATGATGTGAACTACCTTGTTGAAGACAACGAAATGGATGATTTGCTTATCATCGGGGATGGATGGAACTCATAGTAGGACCACTTTTGAAGATGATCCTAAGCAGTAATTACTGAGGTGCAAGCTGGGAACAAAATGCAAATGCTGGGTATGACTCTGGTAACTGGGGATAACTCAACGAGAGTGATTCCACCGTTGAATGGTTCTAGCATAACCGGGGAAATTGGGGCCAATCCCAGTTAGTGCCGATGATGACACCTAATGCTTGCGCGTGCTCTCAAGAACTTGAGCACTTCCATATTCATCAAGTTTTACCAATATCCATGTCGAGGATCCTGGCAGCACCACATACTACCATGATGAACGGTGATGGAGGATGCAGGTGCAAAGGAGGACATCACTTTCTCAGATTTTTCCTTAGCAATGCCAACGAAGCAAATCTGGATGATCGACCGAGAGACATTTAGCACTCCGCTTCTAATGTTCTCCTTGATGCACTAGCGTATCCCACTCATAGATATGGTTTGATATCTAGAACATCAAGTAAAAGGTCGGACTTCGGAAATATAAAAAATCCATAAGGAACAACTAGGGAGCAAATCCTACGAAATCCTTATGGGGAGGTGGCCAACTTTCTCAATCAAGATACTACAATAATAGGTCTTCCGGCTGGGTGTGTTGGCCACGACATCCACTTACCGGTAACAGAGAGACCATTAGTATAGTTCTTGGGAAACGTTCAACTATCACATCTGCCTGAGATTCAGATCTGGTTGGTGTCGGGATATTCCAGACTCAGCATGTCTGAAAGTGAAAGGTTGCAAGACAAATCGACGAGATGACGTTGCAAGATTCTCGGGAAATGAACTACGATAGCAAGCTCCAAAATATGAGCTGGTTCTGCTACACACATGTGAACACGCTGTCCCAGACAAACATGACCACGTAGTAGTCTTATAATAAAACACTACCGAGTTCTGGTTAGGAACCATCAACAAGGATGTCGAAGTCCTTACATAAGTCCGGATCCTAAGAAGGAACTTCTTCTCCTTGAACAAATCAATCAGTGGCTTGGTGTCCTAGGGACACATATAGAATGGAGGTAGCGAGCCTATCAAACCATAGCATACTTCACACATGCATGACTGACTTGGGATTGTTCCGAAGGAAGCAAAAACAATCTTTCTCGAACTCACGGTGACAACTTGCACCAAATGCACATGAATTCGAGGAAGTCACTACTTTCATCCAAACATATACTTCATGAACGGGGCATGAAGAAAATGCTTACACAAGCTTCCAACACTAGCTGGATGTTCAACACGAGTCATGGAGAAGGTAGCAGTGTTGCTGATGGGCTCAACAACAATTCATCCAGGTTTCCATGGAGATGGAATTCCATAATTATGTGAACAAGTGATAGCATTGGTCAGACCCAAAAGATGTAATGGTGTATGCTCGAGGAATCAACCACGAGTAAGACAACATTACGAATATCATTGGCTCTGATTTGATTTAAGGATAGCCCACACTCAAATCAAAGTTTGGACAAGACAATAGATCCAACAATTGATCTCGAGGATCAATCAATGAAGATATCATCTTTCTACAACAAACACACACACAAGAGATATCCTTTGGAAAGAACTAAGTCAGGCAAGCTTTTATCTTCCAACTCTCCAAGTTGTTGTTTAGCTTAACCAACTAGCTCAAGGTATCCAACACAGATTCTTGGAGAAAGAGTGGTTTATAGGAAAACCATTTAATCATGAGCTCAACATAGCGGTCAGGTGGCAACCTGGTGATACTTCTGATAAGATATTCAGAAAATCACGAACCACCGATATGTTACTAAGCTCGAGAACAATCTTGCTTTTCAGGGCAAGCCGATATGATCAACTGAGCAAGGGTTTGACAAGATCCTAACTCATTGATTGAGGAGTGCACCAAAATAAGGACTAGGTAGCACGATCAATCTTAGGATGATGATTCAATAACCAGCACGCTAAGAGTGAGAGTGTTGTCCGTTAACTACCAAGCAACACGGTTGCTAGGAGTATTGATTTCACACATCATGGTTCACTTGTCGGCATTCTGGTTGTGACAACACGGGGCCAAGGAATGAATGATGATGGCGAGGAGTATCACTGCATCAGGAATTCATAAGAGGTGGTGCAATTCTCATGACATTCTTGACATAAAGATGGTAACACTACAAGGTAGAACAGAGCAAAAGCTGGATTGGCATTTTGATCTGCGGAATACAACTACTTTGACCCAATCCTAGAAATGGACGAGGTACTGGAGTTTGTTTCTCCTAGCCATCCAGAATAGAATGGCTTGACGGACCACAAGAATAATAGGCATCAATGAGCACGATTGCACACATACTCTTGACTATCAATTGATAGATGAAGGTCGGAATACAGCTAAAGAGGGACACCCAAAGGAACATATGTTTTTCTGAGTTGTGGATGCATGAATTAGTATGTCGAACAAATTCAACATATTTCTTCCGGATAACCCATGCAGAAAGGTAGGACTGGCAGATTCACAATTCAGAATGGAGGAATCATCAAGAGCACTCTTATTGTGATCTTTTGGTTCAAGAACTTCTGCCGTAAGCAGTTCATTGTATTTGGAAGAAGGATATACCACGGACCTCGAGGACTACCGCAGAAGTTACTAATATCCTAAGGGTACGAGCAACACTATCAACACGAGGTAAGTAGAGTGAATCTTGGGTCAGGAACCCAAGAAATAGAATGCCTACTAACTAAATTGCATCACGGGATGCTTTCGAGAATAATGGCCAGAATCATCACACTGGGGATGCAAGCATTGCTAGATTACTAAGTGGTCCTCTAAGCCACCTAGGGTCATAATAATAACTCCAACATATATGTCAAGGCAACAGAGTACCTCAACTCAACGATTAGTGTGCTTAATCTGGCCCAAAGGAACATCGAGAACGGAAAGAAGGGATTTGCAAATGCATTAGATTATTTAGAAGCCTGGGATGACTCGGACAGCATAACGGATGTAAATGCTCAGAAAGGATTTCAGACATTCACAAGGATTTGCATAGTCACTTAACAACATCATATCATGGTTCTGGGATGAACTGTCAACACATGGAAGTAGTAGAAACTGAGCTGAGGCTTGAGACCAACAATCCTACGAGTCTACGGATTAGTAACACGTGATCCTGATAGAAAGATGAGAAGCCTAGTTCTTAATCCCCGTAGGATGAGAAGAGGGTGACTCAGATCAGAAGGGCATAAGGTAAAGGAGTAAAAAGAGCCTTACGTTCCCTTCCACAATCAATTCCCTTATATAACTAAAGCATTTCTAGACTCAACTTCGACCAATTTGGCTTGGTAATCCTACAGGCAGTCAGGCTCTGATACCAACGCTGTCGGGACCCCGATTCCAAGTCACACCGATCTAGCCTGTAACACCTCATATCACTTTGCGGCCTCACGCACGGTACTCCCACGGGTGTCGCCTTACCATGGCCCGGGACCGTTTGCGCCTTTTGGCTCACGTATATGACAATGTCGCTAGCATCCATATGACAGAGAACCCGGGCCGACATGGCTAGTCGTGAACCCAAAGCGGCACTAACGTATGGGGACAGGCATACATGAATCAACATCGAACGTGTCGGTCAGCAACGTGCGAATCCGGGCTGTAGCAGGCTAGGCAGGACTCCGGATGTCACCGCGTGACATTTCCCCGAAGGGACAGACACAGGAACGATATGAAACACATGCCGGCCAGTCAAGTGCCCAGAGCAGTAGTGCTGGGCTAGCAGGACTCCGGTGTACCGGGCTGTAGCGGACTACTATGGCTCAAGGAGGCACTAGACTACATTTCCCCATAAGAGAGGCTGCTAAGGATAGACAACTAGATTGTCGGATCCCACACATACCAAGCATTTCAATCATACACACAATATGCTCGATATGTGCAAATACAACATGGCATCACAACATGACTCTACGACTCAGAGTATTTATTCATTAGGCTCCGAAGAGCCAGATATTACAAACATGGGTCTCATGACCCAACATTCAGAGCATACAAGTCAAAACACATGCGGAAGCTTAACATGTCTGAGTACAGACATCTACAAATGGAAAAGGCTGAGAAGCCTGACTATCTACTAGATCCTGCCGAGGGCACAAGATCGTAGCTGAGGTATCAAGCTAAACGTCGAAGTCCACACGGAACTACTAGCGAGACTGACATCTCTCTGCAAAACATAGAATAGGCAAACGTGAGTACAAATGTACCCAGCAAGACTTACATCAGAACTATCTACATATGCATCGGTATCAACAAAGGGGGTGGTGGAGTTTAACTGCAACAAGCCAGCTTTGACTCGGTGGCTATCCTGAACTACGACTGCAAGTAACTCTTTTGAGGTGGCGCACACGAGTCCACATATTCACCATATCAATACACCACTATGGATCCGCTTCCGTCTCCCTACGAGAACGCCATCCATAGCACTCATGCTTATCTTGCGCATTTTAGAGTATCCACTTTCACTTGTCTATGAACTGTTATAGGCAACCCAGAAGTCCTTTACCGCGGACACGGCTATTCGAATAGATCATATTAACCCTGCAGGGGTGTACTTCGTCACACACGCTCTCGCCACTTACCACCATGTACACGTCGTGTACCTCGGCAACCTTCAAGCGGAAACCTGGCGAGGGAGTCGGCCATGACCTGACTAACCACACAAGTCTCTAGTCCAGGTTTATCGCCTATTCGGGTTCCATCCGCAAGGAGATCCGGCCGGGGTGTCGCTCACGGCCCCAAACGATGTGAACAGGGTTCCCAAGCCCACCTCGACGGATGGATCTACGCTTGGTACACCGTGCCACGGTGCCTAGTCTGTCCCAAGCCCACCTGTACCGGGTACCACTTGGTAGACTACTAACACAACCTACAAACACCAGAAACTAGTTGCAACTCCTGGACAGAGATCGAGGCGGTTAATAAGCCGAGAGGGGTCGAGTTACCGGAACCCAATGTGTGGTAGTAACTGTTCATGGATCACAAACACAGAACTCAGTTCCTGTGGACGGCTTCAATGAGACAACCCACCATGTACTCCTACATGGCCTCTCACCGCTACCTTTACCAAATCGTGTTCACACCCTTAGCTCTCACGCAGTAGGACATGTTCACCACTTTCCAATTCATTCCCGATGAATCAGTCCTGACACAACTCTAAGCAATAGCAGGCATGACAAACAAGCATGAATGAGTAGGCACATCAGGGCTCAGACAACTCCTACTCATGCTAGTGGGTTTCATCTATTTACTGTGGCAATGACAGGTCATGCAGAGGAAAGGGGTTCAACTACCGCAGCATGTAACAGATGAATCGTTGTTGTCCTATTGCAATAAAAGAGAGCAGGAGCGAGAGAGTGGGATTGTATTGGAATGAACAAGGGGGTTTTGCTTGCCTGGCACTTCTGAAGATATTATAGTTCTTCATCGGTGTCATCGAACTCATCGTCGGAAACACGGCTATCGAGAGGGGACGATACCGGCAACAGAGAGGAAACACAATCAATGCAATGCAACAATATGATGCATGAATGTGACATGGCAATATGCTGTGATTTTAGCTAATGCAACTAGCGCCAAGTTAAATGGAGTTGGCTTGAATCAAAGATTCAAATTCAAACTCCATATGTGATTTCTTAAATGCCATTTAATTGAATTGTCCTAAACAGTAGCCATAAGTTGTGGTAACATGCATGGACATGGTACAGATGGATAGATTGGATTTTTCTGATCATTTTTCATATATAAATTATTTCATTTGGAGCTACGGTTGAATTTCTATGAATTTTAGAAGTTAGGGCATTTTCTGGAATTTTCTGAATTATTTTAAATCTAGAAAATCAATTATTGCATCAGTACTGCGTCTGGGTGACGTCAGCAGGGTCAACAGGCCGGTCCAGGTCAAACCTGACCAGTGGGGTCCACTGGTCAGTGAGACAGACACTAATCCCGCGTTGACTCCGGCTTTGACCCGCTGCGGGGCCCGCTGTCAGTGACTCTAGGGGGGTTAGTTAGAGCTAATGACGGTGCCACGTCACCAACCACCGGAGTTGGACGCCGGCGACCAAACCCCACGGCGGAGGATCGCCGGAGTTGCTCGGGACGGCGCTACAGGGGTCAGCTCGACGCGCTGGAGGCACCAGAGGGATGCTCATCCTCGCGCGCATCCAGGGGATCACGCGGGAGGCTGCGGGGTGGCCGGAGACGTTGGCCACGGCAACCATGGCGGTGGCCGGAGCTCGGCTAGATGCGGGCGCGGGGCTGCAGCTCGATTCCAAGCGAACGGAGAGCACAAGCAGAAGCTACGGGGCCCTAGGAGCTCGACCAGGTGCTCGGACGCGTCGTTGGCCCTCCGTAATGACGACGGCGACGAACGCGGTGGCGGCGAGCTTCGGCCGCGGTGGCCAGGGGCTAGAGGAGGGATTCGACGGCGGGGAGAGAGGGGTCGGGAGCAGGATCTCACAGGGAGGCGACGCAGTAGGTCAGTGGGCTCGGGGACGTCCTTGACGGCGCGAATCGACGACGAAGGGCTCGGGTGCCCGAGGTTGAAGACGAGGTTGGTGAGGCCGTTGCAGGGCTGCCGGCGATGCGTGGCTCAGCGGAGAGGACGGGGACGTCACGGTGGAGCTTCTGGGCGCGTTGGTGAGGAGAGGGAAAGGCGGTGGCCGCGGTGGTGCTAGTCGGCGGCGGCAGGAGCGTTCGGTGAGGTGGGGGAACGGCGAGGGAGAGAGCCAGGGGGGAGGGGGAGAGCTCGAGGGAGAGGCCGAGGGGGGCCAGGGGTCTGCGTGGCGTCGCGAGGGAGATCCAGGGCGACGAGGGAGCACGCAGGCAGGGTGGAGGTGGCCGGCGTGTGGCTGCGCGCGCCGGGCACGCGCGCTCCAGTCCTTCTGGCGTGAGCTGGAAGAGGACAAGGGAGAGAGATGGGCTGGGCCAACAGTGTTGGCCCAACACAGTGCAGGCCAGGTAAGTGGCTCAGGTACTCTCCTCTCTCTCTCTTTACTTTATGTTTTCTATTTATTTTGATCTGTTTTGAATTAGTAAAATTACTAACTCATTTTGTAAAATCCTGATAAAAATTGTGGGCACTATTTGAATTATTTCCAACAACCCCCAATTGTTTTCAGAAGTATTGAAGCATTTAAAATATTTATAGGCATTAAATGCTCCAATTCAAATACAATATGATTTAGCTCAAAAATCCATAAATGGCCAATAAATATGCTCATCATTTCTGGCAGAGGTTTTCACCTTTATCAAAAATCATGAACATTTCCAAAGGGAATTTTAGGTTCATTGAAAACATTTGAATTTGACCCTAGTTGAGTTCATTTGGTGCTAGGGTTTGTTCATCCCCATTTCAAATTTCAATAAGTTTAGACATGATGCAAGCATATCTAGCTAGCCTAAGTGCATACCAGGTTGTAGCACTAGGCTAATAGGACTCCGGGAACCCAGGCTGTAGCAGGCTAGGCAGGACTCCGGATGTCACCGCGTGACATTTCCCCGAAGGGACAGACACAGGAACGAAGTGAAACACATGCCGGCCAGTCAAGTGTTCCGGAGCAGTAGTGCTGGGCTAACAGGACTCCGGTGAACCGGGCTGTAGCGGACTACTATGGCTCATGGAAGCACTAGACTACATTTCCCCATAAGAGAGGCTGCCAAGGATAAACAACTAGATTGTCAGATCCCACAATTACCAAGCATTTCAATCATACACACAATATGCTCGATATGTGTAAATACAACATGGCATCACAACAAAACTCTACAACTCAAAGTACTTTATTTAAAGGCACCGGAGAGCCATACATAACATGTTCATACAGATAGGGGTCACATGACCCGACACTCAAGTCATACAAACATACAAGCACATGCGGAAACAAACTTGTCTGAGTACAGACAAGTAGAAAGAAAGAAGGCTTGACGAAGCCTGTCTATCTACATAGGCCCTTCACAAGCTCAGATCACCACCTGGGTGGCAAGTCACTCGTCAACGTCGAGATCTACATAGAACCCATCGGAGGGGGCGGTGTTGTCGTCTAAAAATAGTAATTAAAGCAACATGAGTACAAAGTTACTCAGCAAGTCTTACAACAGATCCTACTATACATGCACATTCTCAAGAAGGTAGTGGAGTTATTGCAGCAAGCCAGCTTTGACTCTTGGCTAAGCTATCCTATGAGACAACACTTGTAAAATAGTTTTTGCACTCGAGTCCACTAATCACCATCACAATACTCCACCGTGGATCCTCCTTCGTCATCCTACGAGAGGGCCATCCACGGTACTCACACTTATCTTGAGTCTTTTAGTAGTAACCATTAACTTGTCTATGAACTGCATAAGCGACCAAGTAGTCCTTTACCGCGGACGCGGCTATTCGAATAGTTTTATACCCTGCAGGGGTGTACTTCGTCACACACGCTTTCACCACTTATCGCCGCTTACACGACATGTACTCGGCAACCTTCTAGCGGAAGCCCAGCAAGGGTGTCGGCCACGACCTGACTAAACACACGAGTCCCTAGTCCAGGTTTATCGCCTATTCGGGTTCCATCCACAAGGAAATCCGGCTGGGGTGTCCTCAACGGCCCCAAACGATGTGTGCAGGGTTCCCGAGACACCAAACGGGCGACTCGGTATACCGGGCCACGAGCCTACCGCATCACAGCCCACCCCTAAGGTCAGCGCTGCGCACGGCCTCCAGCATACTACAAACACCAGAAACTACTTGCAACTCCTGGACAGAGGACAAGAGTGGTTAATAAGTCGAGAGGGTCCATTGGTTTCGGGGCCAACGCGTGGTAGTAGCTGATCTTAAATCACACATACAGATCTCAGTTCTTAAGGACGGCCTCAATGAAACAACCCACCATGTACTCCTACATGGCGTCTCATCGATACCTTTACCAAATCATATTCAACACTTCACTCTCATTACCGACACAACCATTCACTCTAGTTCATCACCCCGATGAGCCAGACCTGACACGACTCTAAGCATAGCAAGCATAGCATGGTAGGAAACACAAACATGGCTCAATCAACTCCTACACATGCTAGTGGGTTTCATCTAGTTACTGTGGCAATCACAGGTCATGCAGAGGAAGTGGGTTCAACTACCGCAACACACAGCAGTTTGAAACGCGTTGTCTTAATGCAATAAACGAGAGCAGAAGCGAGAAGATGGGTTTGTATCGAAATGATCAATGGGTTGCTTGCTTGATAGAGTGGCAGTGGGATACTGCCCTTCAGTTGGATACTCGTGAATATCCTCGGAGGCAGAACCTACCACGAAGAACACATCGAAACACAATCATCACAAGGCAATATGCAACAATATGATGCATGCAATGACATGGAAAAATGAATGTGTTTGGGCTAATGCAACTTAGAACAGATTAGTTTGAGTCCATTTGAATCAAGGATTCCAATGCTAACCCAAAGTAAGAGGTCACATTAGTGCATTTACTTGTTTCACCTAAACAGCAGGGTTAAAGTGTTCTGACATGCATGAAACGAGTACAGATGGAAAGATTGGAGTTTTCTGATCAAATTTCATATATAAATCTTTGCATTTGGAGTTAAAGATTAATTTCTATGAATTTTTGAAGTTTGTAGTATTTCTGGAATTTCCTGTATAAAAATAAATCCAGAAAATACTTATTGCGTCAGCAGTGCGTCATGGTGACGTCAGCGGTCAACGGAGCCGGTCCAGGTCAAACTGACCAGTGGGTCCCGTCTGTTAGTGTCAATTAAACTAACTAAGTTTAGTTAGCGTTAAACTAATACTAACTTAGTTTAGTAAGTGGCATGGGGCCCACATGTCAGTGACCCAGGGGGTCAAACTAGGCCCACCCAGTCAACGGTCAGCGGGTCAACTCGCCGGTGTTTAGCCGCCGGCGAGGCCGGACGCGGCGGTGCGGTGCGAGTTTCGTGCTCCGGCGACCAAATGGGCGGCGGACACTATCTAGGGGTAGCTAGGAGCGAGCCGCGTCGAGTGGTGGTGATGGTTGGCCTCGGGGTCACCGGAAACGACGCCGGCGACGAGCTGTGCGGCTGCCGGGGCTCGGGCGAGCTCGGGCTCGTCGTTAGGGGGCACGGCGAGGCGCGTGGAGTGGTGCTACGGGCTCCTGGAGATGCGGTGAGTGTGTTGGACACGGTGGTGTGGCCGGTGGGTGGCCGGAGCATCGTCGGCGACGAGCTCGGCGGCGGCGCTTGCGGTGAAGCTTCGTGCGGTCGCTATGGTGCTCGAGATAGGGAACGGGGAGGATGGGAAGGTGGGTGAGCTCACGGTGATCACGTCGGAGCAGTCGGCGAGGTCGGGGACGAGCTGGTGCGGCGTTGACGGCGAAGGGGATCTCCGACGGTGGCGGAGTCGGGTGAGGACATTGCAGAGGCTTCGGGGCAAGTGAGCGCTCAGGGCTTGGCTTGCTCGAAGGAGAGGATGGCGGCAGAGCTTCTGGACACGGTGTCGCGGCGCGGGGACGACGGAGAGCGCGGCTACGTCGGCGGTGCGGCTACGGCTGCGTCGGCCATGGCGAGGAGGGGCGAGGGAGAGAGGCAGGGGGAGAATGGATGTGTCCAGGGGGTCGGGGCGGCGACGTGGAGCTCGCCCAGGTGTCCACGGGCGCGGGCGGCAAGCAGGTGGCGCCGTGGCGAGCTCGCGCACGCCGGCGTCACCTCCCTGCCTGCCTGGCGGGGAAGAAGCAGCTGGCTGGCACGGGCCAGCACAGCGCTAGGCCGCCAGGTGGGCCGGCTGGTGGGTTGCAGCCAGGTAAGATTCTCTCCCTCTCTTTAATCTGTTTTTATTCTTTTTCTATTTTTCTGTAACTGTGTGGCTTTATTAAAAATAGTTAGGCACTTTCAAAAAATCCTGAAAATAATTAGGGACTCTGTTTAGATTATTTCCAACAGCCCACACTTATTTCCAGAATTATTTGGGCATTTAAAATATTTACTAGCATTTAAATGCGCAAATGCAACGTACATATAATTTAGTTCAATGATCTTGTGATGACCTAGGAAATCGTGAACCCATTTTGTGAGAGGTTCTAACCCAAGACAAAAAGGGTGGACTTTTTAGAAGGGCATTTCAGGTTCATTGAAAATAATTTTAGTAATCCCTAGTTGTTTTCAGGGGGGGTGTTGGGGGTTCTGTCATCCCCATTTCAAGTTTCTGGAAAAAGTAAACATGATGCAACACTCTAATGCATGAACTAGCTAGGATGTGACAACTCACCCCCACTCAAAAGAATCTCGTCCCGAGATTTATGATCCGTCAGGAAGAAGGTGGGGTACTCAAGTCGAAGACGATCCTCCCTTTCCCAAGTAGCTTCTTTCTCGGAATGGTGTGACCATTGAACCTTGAGAAACTTGATATTTTGGCGTCGAGTGGTACGCTCGGCTTGATCAAGGATGCGAACGGGATATTCCCGATATGTGAGATTATCTTGGAGATCAAGCGTTTCGTGGTCCACTCCACGGATAGGATCCGCGACGCAGCGCCTGAGTTGAGAAACATGGAAGACATCATGATCTCTGGAAAGATGCGAAGGTAGTTCCAATTGGTAGGCAACTTCTCCTTGTTTGGCAAGAATGCGAAAGGGTCCAATGTAACGAGAAGCCAATTTGCCTTTGATACCAAATCGATGGGTTCCCTTCAAAGGAGTAACCCGAAGGTAAGCCTTCTCGCCAACTTCATAAGTCATGAGCTTATGTTTGCGGTCATATTGGCTCTTTTGACGAGATTGGGCTGTTTTCAGTTTCTCACGAATAATGCGAACCTGCTCTTCTGCTTCCTGAATCATATCCGGGCCAAAGAGTTGTCTCTCCCCGGTTTCTGACCAGTTAAGAGGCGTTCCACATTTTCGTCCATAGAGAACTTCGAAAGGAGCTTTGCCCAAGCTAGCTTGATAACTATTGCTATAAGCGAACTCGGCGAATGGAAGGCATTTCTCCCAATCCATACCGAAAGAGATGACAGAAGCTCGAAGCATATCCTCCAGAATTTGATTGACTCGTTCTACTTGACCACTTGATTGGGGGTGGAAGGCGGTGCTAAAGGAGAGACGAGTTCCCATAGCATTTTGGAAACTTTCCCAAAATCGAGAGGTGAAGAGACTTCCACAGTCTGAGTTAATCTCCAATGGAACACCATGAAGAGACACTATTCGGGAGATGTACAAGTCAGCTAGCTGGCTAGCGGTTATACTCTCACGAACAGGTAGGAAGTGGGCTACTTTGGAAAGACGATCGACAACGACGAAGATAGCATTATTCCCTCTCTTGGTCCTGGGAAACCCGGTAATGAAATCCATACCGATTTTATCCCATTTCCATTCAGGAATAGCCAAAGGTTGAAGGGTGCCAGCAGGCCGTTGATGCTCTTCTTTAACATGACGACAAACGTCGCAATTAGCAATGTATTGAGCAATTTCTCTCTTCATCCTAGTCCACCAAAACCTCTGGCGTAGGTCTTGATGCATTTTGTACTACCGGGATGAATGGTGTGAGGGGATTCATGAGCTTCCTTAAGGAGCAACCGCCTCAGGTTGCGTACCTTGGGAACCACTAGACGGTCTCCAAAGAACACAACACCTTGATCATCAACGGAGAAACAATCTGCGACTCCTTTCTTGATGTTTCTCTTAATACGGGAGATTCCCGGATCTACCTTCTGAGCTTTGATGATCTGATCCGTAAGGGTAGGTTTCGCCACCAGGGTGGATAGGAATCCTCGAGGAACAATGAGAAGGTTATGCTTACGAAATTCCTCGTCTTGTCCCTCTTCCGCTTGCGGATATCTTCCAGACTACGGCGCTCATTCTCCAGGGTGATGGCCTTGTCCACCAGCGTCTTAAAATCCGGAAAGGTGTGTACAATCAGTTGGCATCTTAATGCTGGTGCCAGGCCGTCCAGGAATTTTTCCATCTTCTTGTTTTCTGTCATGTACTCGTCGTAGGCATAACGAGACAGTTGGGTAAACTGGCCGCTGTATTCTGTGACGGACATGCCTCTTTGCTTCAGGTCATCAAACTCTCTTTTCTTGATCTTTAGGATGCTCCTGGGGATGTGTGCCCCACGGAAGCCTTCCTTGAATTCTTCCCAGGTGATGTTGTGTTCCCTGGGATGCATGTGTAGGAAGTTTTCCCACCATGCTGCGGCTGCTCTAGTAAGGTAGTGTGGTGCATAAAGCACCTTCTCATGATCTGAGCACTGAGTGATAATCAGTTTCCTTTCAATCTCACGAAGCCAATCATCGGCTTCCAGTGGCCTGTCGGTGTGAGCAAAAGTTGAGGGGCGAGTCTTCTGTAACTCAGATAACTTGGAATGTGGTTGATAGGGTTCACGGTGGTTTCCCATATTGATGACATGGTTCATCATCTCTTGGTGCTGTTGCTGGCTTTGCTCGAAGAGACGGCATACTTGAGACAGTGTTGCTTCGCTGTCTGGTTGGCTGGACTGACCCTGAGTGAAATTGTTGCTGGTCTGCGTCCCGTAAACCTCTTCTGGCTGATTTGGCATAGAGCGAGTCCATGGGCGAGACATTTTTCCAGTCTGGGGTATTATTTGCAAAACCCATGAAAAAAACTGTGTAGCGCAGGAAAACTCTTGCAAAGGCAATAATCAAAAAGGCTTCAAGGTTTTCAAAGAAACACAAATTATTTTTTTCACGGAGAAGAAGTGCTTAACACAAATCTTACATGCGGAAGCAAACACAAGATACAACACTCAGGATGCGCGTATACAATCCTGACATGTTATTAAAAACCAGCGTACTACTCCGGAAGGCAGCAAACACACCAATACAAACTAGCGTACAGATAAAACAACACATCATACAAGCAGGCATAACACGTGGCTACTCGGGGCTCTCAGTCGGAGATGGTGAAGATCTCCTTCCCCTTGCCGATGGCAAGGCTCAGCGGTCCAGGAGAATCAACCTCCTCCTCTCTAGCTGGCTCCTGGCGCGCGACGCTGCGCTGCAGTGATGGTGCGGGGGCGACTGGTGGTAGAGCGCGTGCGGCAGGCGGTGCGGCTCTGACTGGGGTAGGAGCGATGACTCGGTCGAACTCCTCAGTGGTAGGCAGACGGCGAGTAGTGGCCAAAACGGCCGGTGCATACGAGGCTGAAGACGAGACGAATGTCAGAGGCGGTGCCGTGTGGAGAAGCTCCTTCCTGCTGGCGGGACCGCCCCGGACTAAGTCCATGCGGGCAGCCACAAGATCATCTACGAGGTTGTCGAAAGACTCCTCCAGAGCCTTGAGATACTCCACAACCATCTCGATGGCTTCATCTCGTTCTCCCCGATGGCAGGCGAACGCATAGTGGCTGGTGTAAGGCACATGGCATGGGAGGTAGCGGTAGCGACGAGTCTTCATCGTAGGAAGGATGTCCCGAAGGCGAGCTATCGCCTCACGGGCAGCCATCTGCATGGCATGCCTCTCCGTAGGCATGGCCCTTCCCACAAAGCGCAAGTGGCGTGCAGCTGAACGTCCTCCCTTGAACTGCACCACGGCTTGGTGCATAGACACGTCGCCACTGAGCTTGTGCTGATAGAGCGTGAACTCCGGGCGAGCTGCTGGCCCGATCGCGAGCTTGGTGATGGAGACGAGGAGCTTGACAAACCCCTCGGGCACGTTGGTGAACACTCGATTCTCACAGCAACTGCCAGCCATCTACAAAAGTAGGCAAAAATTCTGAGTAGTCATCTCATAAATTTTATGATGACCAACAGAAAATAGCTACAATTGCAGAAATGCTGAAAAAGCACAAAAGACGCTAATAACCGATTAGCGATCGCACCTAGGGCTTCCTACAGTCAGCCTGGCTCTGATACCAAGCTTGTCACGACCGGTTTTTCAATAAAATAATTATTGAGAGACCAATCCCTTTTACGGACCAGTGAGGAAGAACTCCTTCTCACTGGTAGACAATATCTTGGTCACAGAAGAAAAATACCAGGAGTACTGAATATAATACAAAGTTGAGCAGAGGCTGCCCAACAATTTATTACATGCACGCCGCTAAAATAAAATGGCGGATAGGGTGGCAACTACTAACTCACGATGATAACGATGGTGGAAATATCATCGCAAAGCGAGTGATATGATTCCAGAAGACTACAACTCATCGAGCGTCGGAGTGAGGCTCGAGAAGACTTATTGCGGGTGGCGGAAGCGTATACAACATAAGGTATAACAAATGTAAACATGAAACATATGAACAAGTTAACCAGTGCGATTAGACATAGAGATAATAAATAGTGGGTGCCAAGCGAGGGTCTGAATGATGCCTCGAGCGGAAACTGCAGAATAGTAATGCGGGTGCCAAACGAGTGTCTGAAAGACTCCTCGAGAGGAAAATGCGGAATAATAATACAGGTGCCAAACGAGTGTCTGAAAGACTCCTCGAGAGGAAAATGCAGAATAATAATACAGGTGCCAAACGAGTGTCTGAAAGACTCCTCGAGCGGAAAATGCAGAATAGTAATGCCACAGTCGGGCGTCGGGGCGACACCACATAAAGGGCTT